>NC_092588.1:59001071-59315000 GCF_047663525.1 Anas platyrhynchos | reverse complement strand
TTCTGTTGCACCAAGGAACCGTCTCCTTTCTTTCTACAGAAAGAAAGGAGACGTTGTCCAAACAATGGCTGCTTCCACACCCACAGTGGACTAGCTCTGTTCATTCTCCTCAGGTTCCAAACTGGGTAACATTCAGAGATAAAAACCTCCAGTGCTTTGTGTCCCTTCTGCTTCAGAAGGTTTCCTACAGCAAAAAGCAAAATTTACACCAATACTAGGGAAAAGGTGAAAAACCTAGACTGTTGATTGTGAGATCACTGCTATCACAGCAACCAGTATTTATGAGACAAGCAAACCTTGGCAGGGAAGGTGTTCTGGCATGGATGGTGTGCAATGAGAAAAGAATTGCCATTCCAGAAACTTTGTACAAAGCTGGAGAACCCTGTGCTTTGACTGAATGTTCTATGGGGGTGACATGGAAGAGAGTAGCATACAGATGCAATGGTATTCACAAACTATGTGAGCTGGAGTCAGGAGGTGTTTAAGGAAGTTTATTTTCTCATGACAAAGGACCTGCAGAGAAAAGTGCTGGGGCAGGTGTCATCCAGCACAGAGCCGGAGATGCCTGTACACAGCTTCCATGGTCTGCTTTGCTGGCACTTGTGAAGACAGAAAGCCAAAGTGCAGAAAATGGATGCTGTTGTAGGTATGCAGCTGTCAACAGGGCAGCTCATGTGGGAGATTATGTAAGTATTCTCTTTCCTTGGGCCACTGATTGCTACTGGTGTTTACAGGATACAGGCAGGTAGTCAATGGTGGGGACAGGACAGACGATGGTGTCTTCAGCCCATAGCACTGTCCATAGGAGTGTCCTCACACCCCATCAGAGCTCCATAGGGGGAATGCAGCCCTTGAAGTGAAAGACAGCAGGTAAGGTCTGGTACTCCTCCCTGGTCTTATCAGGATGAGGTCATCTCCTGTGGGATGCGTGCCCCGATGGATCATAGAGAGGACAGGTGTGGGAGTTGTAGGAAGAATGCAGCAGGTTGTGCTGTAGTAGAGAGGGTTAGCAGGGAATCGATAGGATGTAGGTAATGATCCTGCAGGGACAGGGGCTGAGGCTTCAGCATGTTGACAAAATTGGATGACCAAAGATTTGGCTTAAAAAGGGATAAAACAGTGACTTGCAGCATAAGACACCCTGAAAGCTTATGCCACATGGCAGCAGCGTAGCCACTCTCCAGCTCTCTAAAAATAAATGGTGATAAATAGAAAGGATAGACAGATTTCCCTGGAAGGGATAGAATCTCATGCTCAACAGGTTAAATCCATCACAAGGAAGAAGTGGTGTGTATCAGTAGCAAGACACTCCCTGCTGTGGGAGACTGGGACACCCACCTGCCAACCTGACACACAGGGAAAGTTTGCTGCTTTCCTGGAGCCAAAGTCAGCATGTCATGGAGAATGCCAAGACACCCGTAGCCAAGAGACCACTACCCTTCCTCTCCTCCACATGAGTGCCAATGTGTTGTGGAGCTAAGGCCTGCAGCTAAGCACCACACAGCCGTTCACTCACCCTCCCTTCCCCAGTGGGATGGAGGAGAGAACTGGAAAAAATAAAAGCTTATGGGTTGAGATAAAGACAGTTTATTAGAACAGAAAATAAATAATAATGATAATAATAATGATGATAATGATAATGATAATGATAATATGTACAAAACAAGTGATGCACAATGCAATTGCTCATCACCCGCTGACGGATGCCCAGCCTATCCCGGAGCACCCGGTCCCCCTACCTCAGCTAGCCACCTCATATTAATTTTTCAGCATGACACCATATGGTATGGAATACCCCTTTGGCCACTTTGGGCCAGCTGTCCTGGGTGTGTCCCCTTACAACTCCTGCTGCACCTCTATCCTCCTTTCTGGCAGAGTGGTGTGAGAAGATGAAAAGTCTTTGGTTTAGGATAAGCACTGCTATGCAACAATTAAAACATAAGTGTGGTATCAACATTATTCTCATCCTAAATCTAAAACACATCACTCTACCAGATACTAGGAGGAAAAATAACTCTATTCTAGCTGAAATCAGGATGCAATGATACTGCAAAGAGTGAGCCACAAAAAGAACATTTAAAACTACTGAAATCCAAGGGCTAAAGCAAAGGGGACAGGAACTCAAATTGTTTTCTCTTTGCAGTGCAAGGCAAGGATGAAGGAAGAAGCTAGTGTATCAAACAGTAAGCCCCCGGCTATATGGCTGGTATTGCAGCCAGGTTTTCAGCCCCCATGACCATGAGATTCTCTTTGAAGACAACTTGGGGATTCCTGACAGGACATTTTTTTTTCCAGTGGGATAGCTAACTTTTCAAGTTAAGCTTAAAACTGGCTTTCACAGGAAGTGCTCCCTGAAGCCAGGAGACCAGAGAGAACAATGTGAAAGCATATGCAAAGAAATGCCCCGAGGGAGGTTTCCACACACCCCTTAGAGTCCAGGGACAGGCAACACATCATCTGAAATCTGTGTAGCAATACTTGCTCTCTGGAGAACAGAATAGAAAAAAATGGAGCTATGCATGCAATCCCACAGTTACCATGCTTTTGGAATTACAGAAATTCAGGGGGTTAGGTCACATAATGGGAGTCCCACAGTGGACAGGTACAGACAACACCAGAAAGACAGAAAGGGCAAAAGAGCTTGAGGGGTCCCTTTAGAAGAGAATTCGAGTATATGGGGGTTAGTTATGCTCTGCAGATTGCCTTTTGGTCTAAATTAAAGGAACTGCCTGTGAACTGAGACTTTGTGGGAGGTGTCTGCTACAGACCACTGGATCAAGAAGACGAAGTGGATGAAGCTTTCTTCAGAGACTTCAAATAGGCCTCAGGCCAGCTGTCTCTGGTTTTGACAGAAATTTCAACCACCCAAGTGTTTACTGGAAGGCAACACAGCAGTACACCAACTGCAGATTTTTGGAGTGCACTGAGGAGAACTTCCAAAAACTAATGCAGTGTGTGCTCATTAGGTAGGAGTGGTGTTCTTCCAGACCAACTGTGTACAAACAAGGAAGACTTGTTTAGCTATTTCAGCATAAATGGCAGCATTGATGATGCAATGATCATAAGGTTGTAAAGACTAAGACCCTAAGGGTGAAGAAGACAAGGAGAGAGATAAAGACCTTGAGAGGAACAGATTTCAGTTTGCTCTGGGAATAATGAGGGATCTCCTGGGAGTCTACCTTAGAGGGCAAATGGGCTTGGGAGTGCATGTCAGAGACAGCCTTCTCCAAGGGCAAGGGCAATATTCTTCCTCCTCAGTACAAAAAGGCAAAAAAAGGTAGAATCAGAAACCATCCCAGATAAACAGTGCACTACCAACACTAAAAAAATAAATAAATAAATAAATAAATAAATAAATAAATAAATAAATAAATAAATAATGCACCTGAGAGGTAGAAAAAGAGAGACTACCAAAGGGCAACACAGAAACATCATGTGGGTGTACAGCAGTGTAGTGAGGAGAGCAGAAGTTCCGCTGTAGCTCAGATGGGAAAACGAGATCAAGAATAACGTGAAAGGCATCTGTAAGTATGTTAGTAGGAAGCAAATATACAAGGACAATGTAGGTCCACTGTCAAATAGAGTGTGCAAACTAATTACAAATGTAACCACAGAGACCCAGGTATTCAATGCCTTATTCACCTTAGTCTTCAGTTCCCAAGTCCATTACAACACGGTGCAGGGGAAGTGGCAAACCACTGGTAGCAGAGAGTGGTTGAGTTAAGGACCATCTGTACAAAGTAGACATGGACAAGTTGAGACCTGATGGGATGCATCCAAGAGTTCTGAGGGAATTGGTTGGCATGATGACTAAACAATCCCTATAATTTTTGAAATCCCACTGGGACCAAGGGCAGAAAAGGGCAAATATTTTGCCTAACTACAAACATGGATAAAAAAAAATGGAAACAGTCATACTTACTTTAGATCATGTGAAAATTAAAGAAAAGGTCTTAATGGAAGCTCCTCCTCCCAGGAAAATGAAGGAAAAGAGGGTGACTGGAAGAAGATAAAATGTATTTACCAATGGTAAATAGTAGTTGTCCAGCCTAACTGCTTTCTCAGATCAAACAATTTGCTGAGAGGATAAGGGGAAAGCCATGGATGTCATTTGCCTTAATTTTGCCAAGGCTTTTGACATGATCTCCCAGAAGATTCCCATAGATAAGCTGGCAAGCTCCTAGTTGGACAGTTGGAACTAGTCTGATGGAAACCATCCCAAACTACCGCGTGCAAGGAGTGGTGGTGAATGGCTGAAAGTCCAACTGAGAGAGATCACACGTAGTTTTCTGAAAGTTGTTTCTGGATCACATGCTATTGAGTGTCTTTCTAAAAGATCACGATGATAAGACTGCATTCACACTCACCAGGTTTGTGAATGATGCTGGAATGACAAAAGAGGTAGATGCACTAAAAGGAAGAGTCACAATACAGAGAGATCACAACACACAGGATGACTGATCAACAAGTGTTGTATTACAGAGAAATACAAGCCCTGCACACATGGAGCAGAATAATCACAAGCAGCACCACAGACTGGGAGTCTGTCTCAATGGAATGTAGGGTTGCTGGGAAGGCAGCCTGAGGATCCCAGTGGACAGCAAGGTGAGCAACAGACCAACAATGCATGCACCCCTGCATCACTGAGGACAACATCCTGGGCTGCATATAGCAAGGGGTCTAGAGCTGAAATCTGTTTTTACAGCACTTTTTCCAATCAAAGTAATTAAGCATTTTCTTTTTCCTTGAGAAGATCATGAACAAACCTCTCTGTGTCTCTGTTTCATATCATTGGAGCAGCACTTCATACTTGAATGAGGAGTGTTAGGAAGACAGATTTATGTAGAATGAAGTACTTTCTATGCAGAGACTTTAACCCAAAATGAACTCTTATAGTCAGAGTGATTGATCCCGTTTCTTTCACTTGGCTTTGGAACACTCACTTTGGGTACAAAAATAAAGAGAAAGTTTGTTTTACCACTTAAGATAAAACGTTTGATTCTCTTAGGGAGCAATATGATGTAACTGCAATATAATGTAACTCTCACACATTTAGTCTCATTTCCAAGCTACTACTTTGATAGACTCTTTCACACCACGCAGGGCAGATGAAAAGGCCAGAGCAGCTCTGGCAGTCTGAGAGACCCCAAAGCTGTGACTATGTGTCAGTCTTTCATGTATGCTGTTGTGTAATTCTCTTTCTGGAGATGTCCTCTCCAATTCACTGATGCTCAGTCACATTCCCATCAGTGACTCATGCATAAGCCCCAAGTCCCTAAGGCAGATGTACATCAACTGTTTTTCACCAGGAGAAGTGACATCAATTCCCTGTTGGAGATTGTTGAAAGATACAAGGGTTCAGAAGAGACCAAGTTGTGATCTGAGAGAAGATGGTATGTGCATTCCTGTCAAGAAGGTGCTTTTAGACTTTATCATGCTTTAGACTGCGAAAAAGTGTTAAGTGTGAAGAGTGAAAGGAGACCACCACAAAGTAATGTCGAATATGTTCTCTTTCACGGGGAAAGAAGGGGTGGACAGATGAAGAGAAATGATATGGTGAAAGGTACATAGAGAAGGAAAGAACTGGACAATGAAGAAAATTTGTAACAATAATCTCTTGTTTACACAGTATTTACATACACAGTATTATACTGATGTATTTTTAATTGGTCTCTCTTCCATTGCCATGCTTATTGACACTAGAAAGAAACTGAGGACATGTGTTGCTTTGGGTGGCATTTTGTGTAGATGGAATGGACTCACACAATAAGTTTTTTTGGTTTCTTTTGCTTACAATGAAACCCATAAAGATTTTCAAAAAGAAAAAAATAAAATTAATGATTTCCTTGAAGAAGCAGAACTTTGGAGTTCAAGATTGGTCTTAATCCAAAAGAAAGTAAGAGGCTGAAATTCAGCAGCAATAACAGAGCACTTGGTTTCACAAATATTTAGTTATTTCTCTAAGTTTCTTAGGAAAAAAGGAAGGAGAAAAAATGAGCCAGTTAAATACTTTTTTTTTTTTTTTTTTTTTTTTTACCATATAGCAGCTGTTAAATCATAACTAATTCTGGTTCTATTAGGAATAAACATTTTTCATATCTGTAGAATACTGTCCAAGCAGGTTCTCTGGTAGAAAAAGGCAAAGGATGAAAACAATTCAGTTTAAAACACCTGTGTGGAAAAGCAGAAAATAGGAATTTTGAAAACTTATGTTCAAATAACAAAGAAAAAAATGAGGGTGGAAAAAATTCACAAAAACTTGTGCACTGGAAGCATATGCAGTTGCATATTAATGATGACATCTGTTATGTACTGCCTGAAGTTCCCTTAACCACAGAACATTACATAACCACTGTCAGGAGATTTAAAAGACTTCCATTAATTTGTGATGGCAGCAATTAGCAAGGAGGGTGTTAATACTTAGTGGTGTTCAAGCTGTCAATTTCTGGCTATTTTTCATTTGGATTTTTTGTAAACTCTCCTGTTGTTTACGCAAGATCACAGCATCTAGCTAAAAAAAAAAAATAATGTTCCCCCTCCCCCCCCCCCCTTTTTTATGAGATATTCGTTAGACAGCTGAAATTTGTATTATGGGCAGCTAAAGATGTTTTTCTCAGAATACCTTCAGTACTGTCTGAATCCATTCCAGTAAGTTATATCCTGACATATGCTGTCAGCAATTTACTAATTTGAATAGTATGAATTATTTCTGCTAGCAGATCATGGTAAAATATATTTGTTTAAAAATCTTTTAATAAGAAAACAAAAAACAATTAGAAATGAAAACTCTAATATCTTTAAGAAGTTTTCTCTGGTCAAAGACTGGTTTTCTGGTTAAAGAAATTCAGCAACTTGATGTTATGGGACTTGAAACTACAGGACATAAGCGAAACCTGGTGGGATGAGTCCTGTGACTGGGGTGTTGCGATAGACGGTTACAGGCTCTTCAGGAGGGACAGGCAGGGTAGGCAAGGTGGTGGGGTGGCGATGTATGTGAAGCAGGGGCTGGACTGTGTGGAACTCCAGGTCGGCGATGGCAAAGTTGAGAGCCTCTGGGTAAGGATCAAGGGATGAACGAATAAAGGGGATGTCGTTGTGGGAGTCTATTACAGACCGCCTGGCCAGGACGATAGCGCCGATAACTTATTCTTTACAGAACTAAGAAAGGCCTCGAGATTAACTCCCCTTGTCCTTATGGGGGACTTCAACTTGCCAGACGTTAACTGGGAGTGCCACACGGCTGACACGAGCAAGTCCAGGAGGTTCATGAAGCACCTAGATGATAACTTCTTGGTGCAGGTGCTAACGGAGCCAACTAGGAAAGGTGCCCTCCTAGACCTGTTGCTAGAAAACAGAGAGGGTCTGGTGGGAGATGTGGTGATTGGTGGCCGCCTCGGTCATAGCGACCATGAAGTGGTTGAGTTCAAAATTTACGGTGACAGAAGGAAAAGTGCCACCAAAACCTCATCCCTAGATATGGGGAAGGCGGACTTCAGGCTGCTCGGGGAACTAGTCAGCAAGGTCCCCTGGGAAGCTGCTCTTGAAGGCCTTGATGTCCACCAGTGCTGGTCACTCTTTAAGCGATGCCTCCTAGAAGCACAAGAACAGGCAATTCCTAAATATCGCAAGTCAGGCAGGCGGGGCAGGAGGCCGTCGTGGCTGACCAGGAACATTCTTATGGAGATTAGGCGGAAACAGAGAGTGTTTCGCTACTGGAAGGAGGGCCAGGTGACATGGAAAGAATACAGGGATGCTGCTCGTGTCTGTAGGAAGAAAATTCGTGTGGCTAAAGCACACCTAGAGTTGAAGCTGGCTGTGTCTGTGAGAGAAAATAAAAAGGGTTTTTTTAGATATGTGAATGGAAAAAGGAGAACTAAAGAATACATAGGGCCACTCCTTGACAGGGAAGGTCTTCTCACAGACGATGACATAGGCAAAGCAGAGACGCTTAACGCCTTCTTTGCCTCTGTCTTCAATGCCGATGATGGGCTTCGGGACCCAGGGTGCCCTGAGCTGGAGGACCGGGACGGTGGGGATGACAAACTCCCAACCGACCCTGAACGTGTGCGGGATCTGCTACTCCACCTGGATCCCTACAAGTCCATGGGTCCGGATGGGATTCATCCCCGGGTGCTGAAGGAGCTGGCGGACGTCATCGCGGAACCTCTCTCAATTATTTTTCAACGATCCTGGGAGTCTGGAGAGGTCCCGGTAGACTGGAAGCTGGCAAATGTTGTGCCGATTTTCAAGAAGGGTCAGAAAGAAGACCCTAGCAATTACAGGCCTGTCAGTCTCACGTCAGTGCCTGGTAAAATCATGGAGAAGATGGTTCTCGAACGTATTGAGGCGCACCTGGGGGACAAAGCAGTCATTGGTCCCAGCCAGCATGGGTTTGTGAAGGGTAGGTCCTGCCTAACTAACCTGATTTCCTTTTATGATAAGATCACCCGTATGGTAGACCAAGGGAAACCAGCTGATGTGATTTTTTTGGACTTCAGCAAGGCTTTTGACACGGTTTCCCATAGGATCCTACTGGACAAAATGTCCAGCATACAGCTAAATAAAAACATCATACAATGGGTGAGCAATTGGCTAACGGGCAGGGCCCAAAGGGTTATGGTAAATGGGGCTGCGTCAGGCTGGCGGGCGGTCACCAGTGGGGTCCCTCAAGGCTCCATTTTAGGGCCGGTACTTTTCAATATTTTTATAAACAATCTGGATGTAGGAATAGAAGGCATTTTGAGCAAGTTTGCTGATGACACCAAACTTGGAGGAGTTGTGGACTCGAATGAGGGTGGAAAGGCCTTGCAGAGGGATCTGGATAGGTTGGAGAGCTGGGCGATCGCCAACCGCATGAAGTTCAATAAGAGCAAGTGCCGGGTCCTGCACCTGGGACGGAGAAACCCTGGCTGCACGTACAGACTGGGCGATGAGATGCTGGAGAGCAGCCTAGAAGAGAGGGATCTGGGGGTCGTGGTAGACAGCAAGTTGAATATGAGCCAGCAGTGTGCCCTGGCAGCCAGGAGGACCAACCGTGTCCTGGGGTGCATCAAGCACGGCATCGCTAGCAGGTCGAGGGAGGTGATTGTCCCGCTCTACTCTGCGCTGGTGAGGCCTCACCTCGAGTACTGTGTGCAGTTCTGGGCACCACAGTATAAAAAGGACATGAAACTGTTGGAGAGTGTCCAGAGGAGGGCTACGAAGATGGTGAAAGGCCTGGAGGGGAAGACGTACGAGGAACAGCTGAGGGCACTGGGCCTGTTCAGCCTGGAGAAGAGGAGGCTGAGGGGAGACCTCATCGCAGTCTACAACTTCCTCGTAAGGGGGTGTCGAGAGGCAGGAGACCTTTTCTCCATTAACACCAGCGACAGGACCCGCGGGAACGGAGTTAAGCTGAGGCAGGGGAAGTTTAGGCTGGACATCAGGAAGGGGTTCTTCACAGAGAGAGTGGTTGCACACTGGAACAGGCTCCCCAGGGAAGTGGTCACTGCACCGAGCCTGACTGAATTTAAGAAGAGATTGGACTGTGCACTTAGTCACATGGTCTGAACTTGGGTAGACCTGTGCGGTGTCAAGAGTTGGACTTGATGATCCTTAAGGGTCCCTTCCAACTCAGGATATTCTATGATTCTATGATTCTATGATATTTCTTTCATATAAGAATAAAACTCTGTACATAAGTTGACAAAATTTCTGTGTCCTGCTTTAGGGTTGGATGTTCTTCATATTCTAAAATACATAGAGGAGGCCAAGAAGCAGTGAAGAATGACATTATCATTACACAAGGCAGCAAAGAAACACTTGATTTCCATTGCAAGTCATCTTCTGGAGAGGATAGCGTAGACCTCAGTCTCCTTAAATTTTTGCTAGAGATGGCATCAAAGATCAGGGAGATGTAGTTATGTTCATCTAACTTAACAGATTCAGTCATTCTATTATGACTGAACAGATTCAGTCATTCTATTATGACATTCTATTATTCAGCTTAGGGTGTAGTTTTGAAATAATTACTCATTTGAAAACATTACAATATGCCTCAGTATTCAAGTGCTATATCACTGGTGGTATTTTGAAATAACAGATCAGTTCACACATCTATTATAAATATAACATATATATATATTTTTTATATATATATATATATATTTTGTCACAAAGGTCTGCAGATCTTTTATAAACTGTAAACATATGGCACCAAAGAAGTACATCTCTTTCTGGAATTAGATAGCAGAAACTGAACTGCGTGTAGTATGTTGCATAATGGTCAAATGAGATTTATTTTTTATTTTTTTTCCAAGGAAAGCAGAGTAAATTCAGTCAGCTACAAAGAACAGCTGTGGGGTCTTTTTTTATGACCACATAAAATAAGAAACCATAGAGGTAGTTGACAGACCCATAACACAGTAAGCTGCATACTATTCAGTTGTTTGTTGATGTCGCTATTTTTTTTTCTGCCTCAATTAAAATGCTAGGTTAAACTGGCACTATAAGAAATGTAACATTTGATTCTATAAAATGTATTTTAAGATTAGTATAAAAAACAAAGTGAGCTATCTAGTTCCAGGTTTTAACATTATTTAAACAATACATGCTAAATTGAAAAGAATCCATGTGACCTGCAATGGTTTTCACAATCTGTATTTTCATGTTCTGTGCCTACAGTATTCAAATATAGACAGACATGGTTTTGTGTCCCCATCCCCCCTACTGGTAAAATGCAATAACTTCCAATGTTCAGTTTTAACTATCACTAAAAATGCCTTTTACTCCTCTGTTATCATCAGCTGCATAGCTAATGTCAGCAGGAAATTCTGAGTAACTGTAGAGGAGGAGGACACCCGGGGCTAGGCAGCTAAATCACACAAACATAATTAAATTGTGGAGCTCATTGTCAATGGATTCTGTGGAAAACAAAAGAATTAATGTGTTTTAAAAGACATTTAAACAAATGAAGAGTGGTCTATCAGAGACTATTAAGCAAAATGGTCTAGATACATTTTCCACTGCAGGAAAATCCTGTAGTATTGTTTGCTGTCCGGTAGCAATAGAGGAAAATTTCTATATGGTTCCCTGTTTCTTAAAATTTTCCATAATTACCTGCCTCTGGCCACCATTGACAATAGGATGGTACGTGGCCAAAGAAAGACCTCTAGTCTGTTATAAAGTCTGAAAGTACTTATATTCAGCCCCTGGAACCTATTCTCTGAGGGAGAGCAAACATACAACAGCATCTGCTCTGGGGATGTACTCCTATGTACTCCTGTAGCAGCTGGGAAAGCACCTGTTTTTCCTCCTCTTTGCCTCTTTCAGATGCAGCCTAGAAAAGGGAAGGATACAGTCTTGCCATTGATGCAAGAGAGAGTTCTCTGCAATAGAACATGGCAGAGGCAAGCTCACAGATATTCAAGAGGGTAGTACCATATTATATAGTACTGTGGTATTATACTCTACATAATATTAAAACAGTATTTGTAGACAGGGACTCCTAAAGAACCTATGGTGCTGTAATGGGATTGTGGCATTGGTGGTATTGCTCCAGGTAGTGAATGGGAATCTTAGTCTAAATGTCCTTTTACCGATAGGGCAGTAGACGAGTGTAAAGAGAATGGTGTCTCTCGCAGATCTGTCTTTGCTCAGACAGTGCTTGGGGGATTCTGGTAAACAAAGTAATCCTGTTAATGAAACCACATGCAATGCTTATGCCAATGTCATGCAGATACTTAAAACTGCCCATCCTGTACCTCAGGGCACAGCACATATAGGCATATTTTTATCTTTTTGCTTTGGATATCAGTGCACTTCAGACTAGTGTGGTAGGGGTATGTCCTTTGCATAGCTGAAGTAAATCTTGCCATACCACAAGATGATCTGGGTGGATTAATGGTAGTTTGAGGTAAAATATCTGTAAGGAAATGACATTTTGGATTGCAGTGTAGATCTACCCACAGGTAGTTGGGAGACCAAGGCAGGCAAAAACTGTTAATCTTCACACAAACATTTTGATTGTACCATACCTAAAACCTCAATACAGATTATCTGTCTACTTGTTTTAGGTGTTTAGTTAACTTAATTGACTTTATTATCCTATTATATCAGTTGTACAACAATATCTAGGAAGAAAAATGTTAAAGAAATATTTTGCTGCCAAGAGGCTAAATCTACCTCCGTACAGAACTTCATCTGCCAACTGCAGATGAGACATCAGTCAATGCAGTATTCAGATCATGGTCAGAGCATCTTACCTGGTTACCAAGCTGTAAATAATTACAGATAATGCTACCCTGGGGGATCACTGGAGCAGGGACAGGACAAAGGACACATCTGAAATCAAGAGCTGTTCCTGAATACTGTGGCATTCAAGGTTCTAGTGTAAAAAAGACATCGTCTAACTTAAACATATTTGGGAGAGGGCTACCAAGACATTATTGGGGTTCTGTAACACTTGACATGAGAGATAGGGTCTGGTTCAGTCAGGAAGAGGAATATCTTCAAGATAACTTTACAGCAGTACTTACAGGGAGGTTCGTGAGGAGATAGAGCTGGGTTCTTGACACTGGTGCATGAGAGAGGACAAGAAATAACTGCCATGAACTGTAACAAGAGAAGTTCTGACTAGTTATAATGAAAATCTTTTTCTCCCTAAGGATAGCCCTGAGGTGGCTGCCCAAAACGACTGTGTAGTCTTAATCCATGGAGGTTTGCAGAACCCAACTGGACAAGGCCCTGAGCAACTGAGCCAGACTTCAGAGCTGATGATGCTGTGAACAGAAGGATGAACATGAGACCTCCTGAACTCCCTTCCAGCTGGAATTATACCATGATCTTGTGATACTGTAGGTATAGCCATTTCAGACTCATGAAATTCATGTTCAAATTCATAACTGAATTCAAACTTAATTCTTATTGAGATTGATGAGTCTGTAATTTTAGCTGACATGTTCAGTCTCTTCTTCCTAGAAAGGAAAAAACGTAAATTTAGTGCTGTTTAGAGAACATAAAGTAATGCTTCTACAGTTCTATATCCCTGAAAAGAAATTTGGTAATATTTGCATACTAGCCTTTAGTAGTAGTTGCAAAACTGGTATCATGCCAAGGGTAGCTCTGGAATGGCTGCTGTCTAGAGAACAAAAGTGTCTGAGAAAAGTAAAGCAACTGTTTTTTCTTACCTGTATGGATTTTTGTTTTTATTTTCTAAGTTAACACCCGAGATACCTATTCACATTTGTGTCTAGGACTTTGAAAATTAATGTGTCTTCTGTTTCGCTAGGTTCTGGTCAGGATGATACTCTCAGAAGCATTTCAAGTCACTGAGAATTTCAAAGTACTTGGTGATAGCTTGCATGCCTAAAAATATCTATCTTCCTTTGTTGCTTTTTTTTTTCTTCTTTGTTTTTTTTTTCTTCCCTTCCTCTTTTTTTTTTTTTTTAAAAAGAATTCGGGACAGGGTAGAAAGAAACTGTCACAAAATAAACAAATATCAAGATGCTCTCCTGATTAGGGTATACCCTATATTAGAATCTGTGGAAATAAAACAAAAAATCAAGGTTGCTGCCATCATACATGTAGATTAATTAAACTTTGAGTATAGAAAAAGAGATATTTTCAGATAAATGTGCTGATCACATTGACAGAAACCTGAATTATATTTATATTATTTCCTGTATTTTGAATCTTTGTGATCTTTGTGTTTCTACATTTTATCTACTGTTTTCAATTTATTTTTTTTTTTTAATGTTGGTATTTAATTGTCTTATTTTTTTCTTTCTCCCTCTCTCCCGTGCTTTTGAAAAAGTGATCTTCAATGTCCCTTCCAATATTAATTCCAATATTTCCTGGGAGTATTGGTTGATAGTCGGCTGAATATGAGCCAGCAGTGTGCTCAAGTGGCCAAGAAGACCAACAGCATCCTGGCTTGCATAAGAAGCAGTGTGGCCAGCAGGTCTAGGGAATTGATTGTCCCCCTGTACTCAGCTCTGGTGAGGCCGCACCTCAAGTACTGTGCTCATTTTTGGGCCTCTCACTACAAGAAGGACATGGAGGTGCTTGAGCGAGTCCAGAGAAGGGTAACGAAGCTGGTGAGGGGCCTGGAGAACAAGTCCTGTGAGGAGCGGCTGAGGGAGCTGGGCTTGTTCAGCCTGGAGAAGAGGAGGCTCAGGGGTGACCTTATCGCTCTCTACAGATACCTTAAGGGAGGCTGTAGCGAGGTGGGGGTTGGTCTGTTCTCCCACATGCCTGGTGACAGAACGAGGGGGAATGGGATAAAGTTGCACCAGGGGTGTTTTAGGTTGGATATTAGGAAGAACTTCTTTATTGAGAGGGTTGTGAGGCATTGGAAAAGGCTGCCCAGGGAAGTGGTTGAGTCACCATCCCCGGAGGTCTTTAAAAGACGTTTAGATGTTGAACTTAACAATATGGTTTAGTGGAGGACCTGTTAGTGTTAGGTCAGAGGTTGGACTTGATGATCTTGAGGTTTCTTCCAACCTAGAAAATTCTGTGATTCTGTGATTAATGCTTTAGCTACTTTATTGGAAAATGGGCAAGGAAAGATGAATTCAGCGGGCAACACTAGTGATTTGTTTGCTAATTGCCATTATTTTAAAAGTTGATAAAACTGGTGGATTTTTTTTTCTCTGTATTACTATCTCTAATTCAAATTCTTTGTAATATATTTGATTTAATTTACACTCACAGACAATATGAACACACAAGGCCCCCTTGCCACATTTTGGATAATTAAATAACTTTGTTTGCTTTTGAAAGTTCAGTTGGATATGAACTATATTTTTTATGTTTTGTTTTTGTTGTTGTTTTTCCATTTTATCCAACAGAAATTTGCTTTAATTCTTATTGTTCACTTCTTTCAAAATGTAAAATATTCTGTAGAAAACGAAAAATCCTTGTCTGTAAAATAACCATCTGATGAGAGTAAGGAACTCAAGCAGTATATCAACAGTAGGCAATCTATTTCTATAAGTCCAGCAGGCTAGTTTCAGGGTAAAAACCTTTTATTTAAAATATAGGTGTTCCTGGAATACAAGTGGCAATATCCTTTATCTCCTTTAGGAAGAAAATCATTATTTTTCAAAAGCAAATCACTCACTTAGCTAGCATTCAAACAATAGTAAGTAATCAGGGAAATATCTTGAAAGAAAAGTGTAGCATGCCTTTTAACTTTCATGAAAAAATACCAAAATATCAAGCACAGCATTTCTATTGTTATAATACATGTTTTCCCATGGTATTCTTCTTCTTATTATTATTGGTTCTATTATAGACCCTCAGTGGTTGCAACATAACTGGCAATATAATAGATGTTATTTGCAATCTTTCATGGTCTTTCTGTGAAGCAAAAGAGTATTTAAATTATGATGTCTATACTATTTGTTTTATTCTAAAATGTATTTAAAAGTGAGAGCAATATTTATTAGACATATCTCATTCATCTCATTGTAATGTTTGCTTCCACTGTAATGACGTACTGAAACACTGTGATGAAAAAGTATGGATGTTCTTACATAAAGACACATAATGCTAAGATAATACATAGATGCATTATAATTTCTGTGAATCTGATTATAAATTAGACTTATGTGAAAAAGTGAAATATGCTAAGACATGTATATGAATACTTCATATGTGCATGTTTCTCATTTCACATATTTTTCTTTTCTGAATTAAAAAACAAACAAACAAACAAGCAAACAAACAAACAAAACTTTTCCTGAAGTTAATTTTAATTCCAACCTCACAAACCTGGTTATTACGATCTTTTAAAAAAGAACAATATCAATTATAGAAGTCTATCCATACTTCCATTGCCACAGCCAAGTTAACATAGCTGCTGTTTTTTTCATTTTTTTCAAAACTTGCTATTCTTTTCAAAATTTAATGAAATTTAAGAAGGGTTACATTCTCTAATATTAAAAGAAATTTTGAAAAAGCAAGAGTTCTTCCCTCCACCCCAAGGTCTACACCTTGTAGCAGATACAAATGTTTTGAATTTCTAAAGTTAACATTAAGAATAGTTAGAATTTACGTCATCTCTAAGTCATGTCTTATTGCTACTAGATCATGAGAATAGTGTAAAGGTAAAAAGCTCTTTGATCTATACTAATCCTGATGAACATTCAGCCTTTCTTAAAAAAAATAAAAAATAAAAAAAAATACATTTGTATCATCTAAAAACTATCTAATAATATTTGCTCACTACATCTATATATTAAAATTCCATGCCATCAAAGGTAGTGCTTTTCTGTGTGTGTCTGTGTGTACACTTTTCACATGGTTATCAACAAAAAAGACATGTAATTGATTAAAGCTTAGCTTTACTGGTCTCAGTCTATCAAGGAATGCTTTTATTGCTGCTTTTATTTACCCTAAGTAACTTCTTCCTGACCTGTCACTTTCTTGATCCTCTTCCATGCTGTGTAGGAGAAAAAGAATAAAAACTAGGCAGAACAAATAGAATAACACTGAAAAGTATTGCAGCTGTTGGTATTATTGTTGGAGTGGTGTGTAATACTAGTGAAATATGAGATAAAGTACGTAGATGGAAATTGCAAAGCAGAAAAGAAGAAGGATGAGATCTTAGATATTCAGAGTAATGAGGCAAAAAAAGGTAAAATAAAAAGGTAAAACAAAAAAAATAAATAAAAGAGGAAAAAAAGGTAAAATATAAGCAAAGACCCTAGTAAACAGAGACAGAAACCATTTTGTGAGTTCAATTTTAAAAATATTCTGACAAAGAAGTTATACCCCTGTCTACAAGATGGCTGCAGAGTTGACTAGAAATGACTTTCATTTTTATCATGATTTAGACTAATTAGTTTGTATCTTATAATTTTATACAGTTCTTTTGCAGTTCAACACAATTGTCTTTAGCTGTTCACAATGGTAGCTTGTATGACTGGTATGGCACTAAGCTCTGGGCATTCAGAACATAAAATAATACTTTTAATTGTCTTATTAGTGCCCAAAACTTCTGGCATAAAGTATTTTTAAGGAAAAGCGAAGATGTAAACCACTTTTACATTTGTTGGAACTATCTTCCCCCTTAGTGAGCTTGAGATTTATATTAAGCTAAAAGAACCACATTTTGTGAAGAAGCATTAAATGAATGCATTTTAGGATGAAGAAAATGAATCTAGACCTTTGTTTAGACAGTTGATAATAAGTTGAATAATAATAACGTACGTTGATTACTGATTATTATATAAGATAATAAGTTGTCTGACATCCAACAAGAGTGTGGTAAAATCAAATACATCATTAAGATTTTAGTTCTGTGTGCTAGAAGAAAGCTTGTTAGATGTTGTTAGACAATAAATTATGCTACCACAACTGTATCATCAATTGCATTGTATAAAAAAGAAAACATCTTGTGTTTTACATTCTTCAAACAGACAGTAAGTTACTATTATACCTAACTATATACTTCTGAGTTTTCCTTTGTTGGTTGTTGTGGTGTATTTTTTTTTTTTTTCACATACAAAGGAGAAATATGTTTTTTCATATACTAAGGAGATATATATATATATATATATATATATATCCCTGCTTGTACATACTTTTATGCACTTCTGAGGGCCTGGGAACTTCCACCTGACACTGAGGCAAAATCTGTCTATTCAGTGATCTTTGGTCATCTGCATTTGATCTGCACAGGATAGTGTTTCCTTGCTCCCCACTGAGCTTTCACAGCATCTGACTGCCTTAGAAAAGACAAGACTCTTCCAGTTGATTCAGAAGTAACTTGCTCAAAAGGTGTTGCTCAATGACAGGAATTCAGAGAAGAGATGAGACCTTCACTACCAATCTGAAAACAGAAATTAAAGCTTTGACAAAGTGGATTTGGGAACCAGAGATCAAGGGCTTGAGAATTTAGGGTACTGTAGTAGAAAGACACTGGAAATAGCTTATTTTCTTGAGGTGACAGAAACAGTGGACATGAACCAAACATCTCTCCTGAAGTATACATCCCTCCTGTAATACCTCTCCCAAAAATCCTCCACATTAATTTTATACTAAAATAAAATAAAATAATAAAATAAAATAAATAAAATACAATACAATAATAAAATAAAATAAAATAAAATAAAATAAAATAAAATAAAATAAAATAAAATAAAATAATAAAATAAAATAAAATAAAATAAAATAAAATAAAATAAAATAAAATAAAATAAAATAAAATAAAATAAAATAAAATAAAATAAAATAAAGGAAAAAAAAAAAAGAGAGAGAGAGAGAGAGGAGGAGAGACCACTACCACTAAAAACAATCACAGAAACAACAAAAAATTAAACCCAGCTGGATATTTGGCATCCATCCAAATCATGGGATGGATAGGAAGGAAATCAATTAGCTTGGAAGGATTTTGCAATGCATAATTTCTGGATTTAGTATGTACTACTTTGGGCAACTTTTTGATAAATTCATACTTAAAGGTATATATGCCTAATCATATTCATACACTGCCTGTGTGATTGACATTTTTAAAGATTAAACATCCTAAGGCTTTAACAGTGAAAATTATTACCATGGGCATAGTGCTAGTGGTTAGTACAAGTCTTATTTATCAATTGAATCCTACTTAAAATCCTAAAAATAATAAAATGTAGAAAGCAATAGAGTAGTTTTCAGGTTGTTTGTTATTCTGACATTTACATTCCCAGTACTCTATAGATTATTATTTAAAAATCTTTACTGATATTTACTTATTTCTGATATCTTTGAAATATCAAGTAAGAGAATAAGAAAAAAATAAATAAAAATCTGTTCCTAGTAAATCCTGTGACAGAAAAACACTGATATCAATGGAAGAAGTATTTGTGTCAAATTCAGATGAACAATTGCATTTAATTCATTAAATAATAATGGAAAGGAATCAGGGAGAAAGCTCACAAATGTTTAGTCTGGGAAGACACTTAAAAATATCATCTTTATATAATATGCTGATAGTGATTCCATCTTCAAATAATGTTCTTATCCATGGCACCTCTAGACAGCAACAGTCATAAACATAGTTCTATGCAAATAATTCAGAGTTTGGAGGAAAGGATTTACTGTGAGGTTGACAGAAGACTGTCACAGGTTGCCCAGAGCAGCTGTGAAATCTCCTTCCTTGGAGATATTCAAAACACACTTAGTCATAGTCCTGGGCAGCTGGCTCTCAGTGGCCCTGTTTGAGAAGGGGTTTGGACAAGATGACTCATAGAGGACCCTTCCTCAACAGTTCAACAGTTATGTAATTCTGTGAAACAGATTTTTAATACTAATTTATGTAAATAATTAGATTTCAATGTACTATGATTAAGTGAGGAAAACCAGATCTGTTCTCATATTATTTTACTGAGATTCCTAAATGGAATTATTTTTTTTTATGAAAGTATGAGTTTCATATATGAAATTAAACAGAAGCACAACCCATTTACATCACCTTTTAACTTGTGAATTCAAATGTACAACTTGACAGAGCTTGTATCCTTATACAGGAGAAGATCCAACAGTGAAGAAAAACAACAGCAATGACAAACTTCAGAAATATGTAGTCTTGAATTTAGAAGAAAAAAAAAATGCAATGCAAAAATAATATGGTGGGCTTCAATCAAAATATGATAAAAGTGTATAGACTATGTAAATAAGTGAAGAAACAAACAAAAAAAAAGTCAAAGACCTCTCACAGACTAATAAATAGATGTTTAAAAATAAATATTGTTACTAGAAATGAAAATGAACAAATGAAGAAACAAACCAATCTATGCAATCTTCTTTAACTAGAGTTGCCATATAGGCAGAAATCAGCACATGAAGTTTTTAGGTGCACATAAAGGTTTTAGGTGCCCATAAAGAAACAAATCTAAAGTAGCTGTAGAGGTGGAATGTAATGGTAATGAAGAGAGCTACGATAATCTAGTGAATCAAAGTGCTTTCTTCATGAATTTGAAAATGAAACCTAACTGCATGGAACACAGAAATATCACTGCTCAGCAGCCTTTTTCACATCTTGGGGTTCAGCTCACTTGCACTGTTAATCCATCTCCTCTAGAAGGGTGTTTCCAAGCTTCCATTACTTGCCAATGTTCACACAGAATTACTAGTCTTGAAGAACTGTTGCTTGGTGGAAGACAATTCAGAAGTCCTCCTGTCAGTCTTTAGAGACACTGCTCACTAACTATAGAATAAAAACTATGTCATTATTATTTAAAGTGGTAATTATACTTAAGGTAGGAAAACTAAAGATAGATGCATTGATATCTCGTATGAGTCATATGTTTTGCTTTACTTTCCTCTTACATTTTTTTTCTTTTAAAGTCTTGTCTCATGGGCTGTTAGGTTTTTATTAAGGTATCATCAATAGCATGTAAAACTTGAGCAGTCAAAATTGCTTCACAGGATCCAGCCACAAGAGGCTTAGCTCCTTTGATTAAAAACTCTATGAATAGGTGACTATAATGTAGGAACTGTTGAATGTTTACATCAAGTACTCAAGGGCTGACAGCTATACCATGTAAATCACTCTTTCTTCCTGATCATTTTGGCACATTTCCTTCAACTGAATTAATGTCTTAGGACACAGATACTTCCTTTTTAAACTGACATATTAAAATTAGCTAGTAAAATATTTTTTCTCAATCTTTAGAAAACGTTAGACTATTCAATCAAGAGAAGTTATTATTTTTGTACTGACAACTATTCTTGTATATCTGTTATGTCCTCCAAAGTAAGTTATTAGAGATGGGATAAGTATACATTTTGCAAGTGGCCAAAAGTATGAATTTCCCTCTTTGAAAAGATAACTTTTAAAACATTATTTTTATTTTTTTAATTCTCTATGAAAGCTAAAAAGATCTTGGATTTATTTTATTTTATTTTATTTTATTTTATTTGTAAAAAAGAATATTACAAAAATCATCTCATCTTAACTTGATCGAACTATTCTTCTTTGGTTACACTGAAAACCCTTACAATTTAAATGCTTTATTTTACAGATTATATAATAAAATACATTTCACAATGCAAGATGTTTTATGAGGAAAAAAAAAAATGGATTTTCAATCATTAATCTTTTCTTAATGAAGGACTATGACAATATCTTGATATGGAGATAATTGATACTGTAGTAGTTGAATGGACCAAAAGCCATAGCTTTCCCCCTTGGATTTTAATTATATCTTTATTCCTGTTAGAATAAAATGGTCTCCTTAGGTCTTTTTTTTTTTTTTTTTTTTTTTTAATAGAACATTTAATTCTTAACGTTGCTTTTTAACATCATGGAGATTTTGATCTCCATTTCAATTTTTACTCTATTTTCTCTCAATACTTTCCCTTTTGCCTATCTAAAAAATTGTTCCTCCCTTGGCTTTTTCAACTACAGTCATAATGACTCTTGCAAGCTTTCCTATAAAACAGCAATTTAGGATCAGATATACAAATATTTTGATGCATTGGCAAAATGTACCTGTATAGAGTAAATATGTGTATATACATATAGAGAGAGAGATACATAGGGATATACATGTATATATATATATATAGAGAGAGAGAGAGATACAAAGTTAAAATATGTCACTTACAGCCAAGACTTTTAGTATTTTTGTCTCCCTTTTTGTAGGTGAGAGGTCTCTATGAAAATCTGTATCCTATGTGATGACTGAATTTTAGAAATTTTGTCCCTTGTTCAAGTGTTTTACATTCTTAATGTGTTTTACATTCCATTCAAGGTTCCAGACAGTAAGTTACTAAGTCAGACCATATATACCCGTAATTTTTGCAGTATTCAGCTTGTTCCACAGCAGGCTGCATCCACAGAATTTCACTGAGTTAGCATTAAGTGTGGCAGTAAAAAACACGAGCAAAAGGTATCCTTTGCATAGTTCTTAAAACAAAACAAAGCAAAAGAACAAAATACTAATACTTTCTTCTTTAATTATGTTAATTCCCCAGACGACTTAAATTAATATTGAGATGTCTTCTCTGTCATGATTTTCATTATATAGCTTATAACTTATTGCTGACAGTATTTTAAGCAAAGATAAAATTTTTATTCATTTTTGTTCTTGGTTTTATAAAAGTCTACAGTTATAAATGGAAAGGAATAAGTCTCATTTTACTTCATATTTTACAAACAATCTATAAAACTGTCAGTCAATTACTAAACTCTAATTGCATTCCAACACAAAAGTCTATATTGTCATTATACGGAACCTCATATTTCCCTCAGACAGTTATCTCTCATCAGTGAAATATCCTATCTAAACAAGACCTTTTTATTGTTTCTCATACCACTAGGGAAAATACAACTTTTCTATCTTATCCTTCAAAGATTTATGTAAAAATCCTAACATTAATCACAGGAAGAAATCAAAGACTGCAATAAATGTATGCAAAATGTTCTAGTGAAAATAGAAGTCATAGACTTTAAATTATGATGCCTCATTTCTTTACCCCTAATAAATAAAATAAAATAAAATAAAATAAAATAAAATAAAATAAAATAAAAAAAAAAAAAAAACTCTGGGAAGTATGGTGCTCAATCAGTACTGTTTTACTTCAATGATTGTGCAATTGTGCTAATGTCATATTTGCATAAGACAGGAAAAAATGTAATATTCCATGGGGAACCATTGTGTTGGTAGGTGTTGGAAAAACTTCAAAATTTACCCCTACATGATGTACATTTATTGCTCTTGCTTAGAAATATTAAGCCTGCAGAAGATAACTGTACTACTATATCCCATCTTTGGAAGATCTAAGGTCTCATCCACAGACCTTCCCCATGCAGCCACTTCTTTTTGAATAGTATGCTGTGAATTTCATTCCATACACCTCTCAAAAAGATACCTGTGGTCAGAAAATAAATAATATATTTTTTCTGTTTTCAGACAGAACCAATGCAAATGAAGTTTTAAAGTTCTTTGCAAATATGTTTTTTGAATACTAAACTTTTTTTCCTATTCCCAATATCTCACTTTGCTTCACCTTAAGTATTTCCTTTGTCTCACATCCTAATTATTACTTTATTTTGTATAATTCTGATTTTTTTTTATTCAGTGATATCCTTGGGTTATATTCTTCTAATTGTAGAATCACTCACTCATCCTTATATTTCTTCAGCCCGTCACTTTATCTACTGCTGAAGATTTTGAATATTTTTCTTTTGCCTTTCTTCCTGATCTACTCTTCTTATTTTCTATGTTATCCAACTGAAGAAGAAGGAATAAAAAGAAAATAAATAAAAATGTTTTATTAGCTATTATATAACATCCTTCATTTTCAGGGATAGTATTTGATGAGATGTCATCACCAATGTTAATATTTTGATCAAATGATAATTGTCTAATTTTTCTGTTTGAAGAACAAGAAATATGTAATGTGAACTCGGATTGCATTGAATATTTGTCTATATACTTACTACATATTATTGCATTGAAACTCACTGGTGTTTGATTTAATGACTTGCTTAAAAATAACTAAATAAAAAAGTAAAAGATAGCTTTGAATATTTGTCATCTGAACTACCCATCCTATTCCTTCTTTAAAAAGACAACATGATTTCTAAAGTATTATATTGTGCTGACCACTTCTTTTATAATATTTCCATTTTTTTTATACTTATGTAGTCATGCAAGTGAAAAATGAATGATGTAACTTTTTTTTTAATACTATTATGTTCTTAATGTAACAGAGAAAAACTCTTATGAAGATCTGTGTGACATTTTTAAAACTGTGAGTCTAAAAGTGCACATTACCCAGGGTTTTATTTTATCACATAAAACAACATACTGAATGACACATAGATTGTCTGTCTCTGAATAGGAGGAGATTCATTTTGCTCTGCTGAAATATGTGTTTTGACTTTTATAAGTCAGGATGTGATTTCTGCAAATTGCAAGATGTTATACAAGGTATAATGTGCAAGACGTTATACAAGGTATAACGTCTTTATTGGTTATTGATTATTGACGTTATTGGTATTTCTTGTCATTATTATCATTAATATTATTATTAATATCATTATTAATATCATTATTGTTGTATTCTTAAATCTTAATTCAGGTGCATTAATAAAATTCTTGAGTTTCAAGATGTGCTAAGCAACTTCCATTTTATTTATTTATTTATTTATTTATTCCTGAAAGATCTCTACCAATAACAAAGAAAGGAATGAAAAAAAAAAAAAGGGGGATTTCTTCCACAGGTCATGTTGAACAGTGCCTACAAAACTTTGAAACTCTGCTATTGACTACTGCAGAAAATATCTAGCTTATTTTTAAGGAAGCATTATCTTACTCCATTCTTTTGTTTTTATTTATTTATTTTTTGCTTAGACAATTTGCCTTAGCTGTTCTATATCATGAAAAGGAGTTTGTTGTCAACTACAAAGATGGAAGTTGGGATGAATGAATAAAACACAGAGCAGATTGGTGTATATAAAATAAATCTATCATTCTTCTCAAGGTGCAACTTAAATAGTTTACATTATAAATTTAATGCATTTGTTCAGATTTTCTTGACCCTAAGTGAAAGCAAACTAAAAATAATGAAAGGGATAGCAAAGAAATTAGATTTACAAAAAGAACTTAAGTATTACTCAGAGGAGCTAATTTAAGTCCATTTGTAAACAGAAAGCTGAGAAGCAACTGTTTAAGACAAAAGATTTTACTCAGCTTTCATTACTGTAAGTCGGATACCCACAAAGATGTCCAGAGCTGAAATTATCAAACCTTCTAGAGCTAAGTTTTCAAAGATTTGCAAGGTTTTGTTTACTTTTTTTTTTCTTTTTAAATTCATAATTCATTTCTAAATAAAAGTTAAAGATACTCCATTAAGCTAATCAGGACACATTTTATTCTCTATATTTCCCAGTAGATATTTTATTTGTTACTACTGTTTTCTTATTGTTTATTTGTTTGTATATTTACCTTCAGTAAATGGAGAATTCTGGAACTAACAATACAGATCTCCTTGTATGGAGGAGACCCCAAATATTTCAGATCCATTTTATTTTGTCCTTTTTTTTTTTTTTTTTTTTCCCAGTGCTCATTTAGCACAGAGAACTGAGTGGGTTTTTTATTATTATTATGATTTTTCCTTCCTCCTGTTCCATTTTCTCCACAGTTTTGTACAAGCACTTGCTTTTCCAGCTGGTATTGTAAACATCACCATCCTGCATATGTTAAAAAATGAGCAGCCTGCTCTTTCCACTTTTAAAACTCAGAGTAGCAGAAGCAGATTGGTGTTGTTTTTTGACATGCACAGCGTACATTACTGCAAGATGTCATGTTTCCCCAAAGGGGTACTCAGAATGTCAAGAAGCTTGGACTAGACACAACAAGATCATAAATATGCTACAGAGAACACACCAGGATATTTGTATGGGATTATCATTAGGTATCAGATGAATAGTGTTTCTTCACATGCTCTCTGTGGAATAGGATTTGATGGTTACATACTTGTGATAATATGAATTATATCTCTATTTTAATACCACTTATTTTCAAATAAGATGTAAAAAAAGAAAAAGAAAAAGAAAAAGAAAAAGAAAAAGAAAAAGAAAAAGAAAAAGAAAAAGAAAAAGAAAAAGAAAAAGAAAAAGAAAAAGAAAAAGAAAAAGAAAAAGAAAAAGAAAAAGAAAAAGAAAAAGAAAAAGAAAAAGAAAAAGAAAAATGTTGTTTTTTATATATATAGTTTAGATTGTTTTTAAACTTAGTTAAAAAAAAAAAAAAAAAGACTACAAATGCAAAGTTTTCAATGAAAATAAAACTATCTTATTTACTCCTGATACTAAGAGCGAAGATAGTCACATTGTGCAGGGAACATTAAAAACAGAGTCAGAGACAGTCCCCACCTGGAAAACTCCAAATCTGAATTCATTTTATATTTATGTACAAAATTTACATCATGTTAATTTAAGAACACAAGGTAAAATATGAACTAAAAATAAAATAAAATAAAATAAAATAAAATAAAATAAAATAAAATAAAATAAAATAAAATAAAATAAAATACCTACCTCTGTCTCTGTTTGGATCCAAATTTCATTTATCCTCAAAAAGAAGAGCAAAATATACCTAAAACCTTTATGCTTTATTTAGGCCACAATTGTATTAACTCCCCTGGGAACTATTTTCAATAATGTACACAGTCATGATTCTTACTTTAGTTGTTCCTATCTTGTGGATATGTTCCACGTTAGTAAATATACACCCAGGTAAACTCAGAATAAAAGAAAAAACCTGCTGCTATAAGAGAAAACCAAGGCTATAATATTTTTCGCATACAGATGGTCTCCAACCCCCATAAATGGAACTCTGAAAAAAAATAATATATATATATATAAAATGCAACAATTGAGCACATATAAACCAGTGATTTACCTTCTGCAGATGGAACTTTTATATTGCTGTATGTTTTCAGATGTTGCCTTTTGATAAGCCTAATTTAATGGGCTCCCATTTTCATGTGACACAACCAAACCAATCCTGAATTAATTAAATCCTAATTTACCAGAAGATTCTTAACAATACATGTCGGTAAATAACACTGTCATGGACAGACAGCACTTCTCTGTAGTAACTCCTTCTAAAAAGCAGTCCTTGGCACTTGCATACACTGTTAGAAGCAAGTCTGTAATGCATTAATTTTGCACAACTTAACTTGCCCATATTCTTGTTGTTCTTGCCTTCTCTTACTTTATATATTCAAAGGATAAGAGTATGGATATTTACTCTCCTTAATTCTCCTCTTCCTGCTGCAGTTTTTTACACTTCCCAGCCACATTCTATCATTTTCTTACCCTATAATAACCCTATGTAGAAACATCTGCTCCAGGAGCCGTGGTATCACAGGTATGATCGCGTGCTGCAAGGTCTTGTGGCCCTAAAATATGATATTCATATTAATATATTAACTCAGATATTCAACTAAATGTTCAGGAACTGAGTGGTTTGTACTAGGACTAATCTTGCAAGAGTCCTAGTATGCCAAAAAAAAAAAAAAAAAAAAAAAATTTGTCTAATGACTTCCAGCACAAGCTCTCCAAATTATTTCATTTCCTTGAATTCCTCTCTCAGCCTCTCTCTTTGTGATTTTTGACTGAGAATCTGGGTCCATTGATCAAGTTTTTCCTCAATGTCCGATCAGTTTTTAAACAGACCTTATGACCAGTTTCTGACTGTTTTGGACCTTTCCCGTAAATAAGAAAATATTCTTAAGGGATTGTGCTTTTATAAGTCCTTGCTGCTACTGCATTGTCTTTTTTAGTTCTGTGTTGTATGGATTTACTCCACCTGAGAGGTTGTCATGGTTTTGGCTGGGATAAGGTTAATTTATTTCATAAAGACTCATATGAAGCTGTATTTTGGATTTTTGATGAAAATACTGTTGATAATACCTTGATATTTTAGTTGTTGCAGGGAAGTGCTTACACAAATTCAAGGGTCTTCCTGCTCCTCATGCCCTGCCAGCGAGGAGGCAGGGGATGCACCAGAAGCTGGAAGGGGACACAGCCAGGGCAGGGGGCCAAGGCTGGCCAGAGGGATATTCTACACCATATGAGGTTGTTGTCAGCAATAAAATCTGGGGAAAATGAAGGGAGAGTGGGAGGGTGTTTGTCATCCCAAGAAACTGTTACATGTGTTGGTCCCTGCTTTCCTGGAAGTGGCTGAACATCTACCTGACTGATAAAGCATGCACAGCTTGTGCTTTACCTAGTAAACAGTCTGTATTTCAATCCATGAGTTCTTGCTCTTTTACCTTCCCAGTTCTCTCCCCCATCCCACTGTGGGAGTGTAAACAGTTGATGTTCAGCTGCCTGCTTGTCCTCAATGCCCACCCATCCATCCCTCAGTTTACAAATATGGAAGGAAACATTTTTTTTAGAAAGTTTGGTCTGCCAACTTATTTCTGTGTCGAAGTGTGAATTTACTCCTGATATAAGAATATTCTCTGCCTGCCTCTGTATGCCCCAGCCAACTTCAGGACACTCTCCACACTTCCTGCGCCAGGTGGCTCCCTGTGTAAAGCCCTTCTTCACACTCAGCTGTGGGCTTGCTGTAAGGTAGAAAGGTTGGAGGCATTGCCAAGTTCCCCAGTCAAGGTGAAAATCATCTTAAGCTTCTCCAGTGGCATGTATCCCTTCTCACTATAGGGGGGGAAAGGGGAAGGGGAAGGGGAAGGGGAAGGGGAAGGGGAAGGGGAAGGGGAAGGGGAAGGGGAAGGGGAAGGGGAAGGGGAAGGGGAAGGGGAAGGGGAAGGGGGAGGGGGAGGGGGAGGGGGAGGGGGAGGGGGAGGGGGAGGGGGAGGGGGAGGGGGAGGGGAGGGGAAGGGGAAGGGGAAGGGGGAGGGGAGGGGAGGGGAGGGGAGGGGAGGGGAGGGGAGGGGAGGGGAGGGGAGGGGAGGGGAGGGGAGGGGAGGGGAGGGGAGGGGAGGGGAGGGGAGGGGAGGGGAGGGGAGGGGGAGAGAGAAAGAAAAAAGTGTTTTGTTGGAAAAAAACTTACCCTTGATGTCTGACCTTGGCCCTATTGCTAGCTGACCATCCTCACTTCTCTTCCATAACTTCCCCTGTATTTTTGGGATAATTTCAGCAGTAATTCTTTGTGGACTGATATTTATATAGGCTTTTAGACATGGACCTCACAAAGCCACAAATCTGAATCTAACCACACTATAGGGCTCTGCAATCCTTTAGGGGTGCTTAAGGATAGGTACATCCTGTCCTATGCATGAGAATCTCTGCTTGAGAATCAAAGGCTTATCTTGGTCTCACTCATACCTGCCCAGTCAAATAACTTCTAAACGTCTGTCTCATTGTCTTCAGAGGATGGGGCCTTTAAAGGAGGTGCTTACTTTTCTCTAGCTCTCAAAAAGACTTTTGAGACTTTGATGGAATGGGAGCTGTATGCTGAACGCTAGGCAATTGAGAAATTAAAAAAAAAAAATCATATGTCTGATTTGAAATAATTTTGTCTATCAAAGAAAGGAAAGCATATACCTTGAACAATAAAGTACAGAGCAAATACAGGATTGACTACTGCCACCTCTTGGCTATTTATATTTTAAAAGATTTTTAAAAAAACTTAAGAATTCTTAATGTTAAGAATGTTAGAGTTAAGAAACAAGAAAGTAGCTTTTCCAAATATTTATTATGATAATATCAAAAGGGGAAATAAGTTGTGCCTCAGAAAAAAAGAATTGATGATAGGATGAGACAGAATACCAGTTTTGCTACTCAGCCAGATGCATCATCTCTACACTCATCTCAAACTTCAGCTGAAACCACAATGTCTGGACTTTTTCTCATACAAACCCAGAAATGTGAAAAATCAGAAAATTTCATGTATTTTACTTTAAAAAAAAAATCTATTGTCAGTGCAGTTTTCAAATATTACAATATATCTGTTAGTGATTATTAGACTTAGAAATCAAGAAGTCTAGTTTTCCACACACATTTTTATCCACAAACCATTCAGCTGTATACAAAATGGACACTGAGTTGTTCAATATTTTTTCTTCTCTAGTTAAGTCACAATTAAAATCTAGGGGGAAGGGAAGGGAAGGGAAGGGAAGGGAAGGGAAGGGAAGGGAAGGGAAGGGAAGGGAAGGGAAGGGAAGGGAAGGGAAGGGAAGGGAAGGGAAGGGAAGGGAAGGGAAGGGAAGGGAAGGGAAGGGAAGGGAAGGGAAGGGAAGGGTAGGGAAGGGGAGGGGAGGGGAGGGGAGGGGAGGGGAGGGGAGGGGAGGGGAGGGGAGGGGAGGGGAGGGGAGGGGAGGGGAGGGGAGGGGAGGGGAGGGGAGGGGAGGGGAGGGGGGGAGGGGAGGGGAGGGGGGGGAGGGGGAGGGGAGGGGAGGGGAGGGGAGGGGAGGGGGGGAGGGGAGGGGAGGGGGGGAGGGGAGGGGAGGGGGGGGAGGGGGGGAGGGGGGGAGGGGGGGAGGGGGGGAGGGGGGGAGGGGGGGGAGGGGGGGGATAGAGGAAATAGAACACTTCGAGATTTTTTATTTTTTTTTAGCATATTATTAAAGGAAAGAAATGCTGAAACTATTTTTATAATCTCTAGACGTACAATCCTGTCATACTAGATAGACCACAGAGTAGTCAGGCAAGGTTATTAATGTTATATGTAAAAAAAAAAAAGGGTACTCCTTGAAACATCAGTGGGCAAATTAGCTACAACATTAAGCTGTATTAAGTATTAAACTGCTAATAGCATGGAATTTTACTACATGTTTTATGCTCCTCAGCAACATCATCTTAATTAGAATCATAGAATTATAAAATCATTAAGCTTGGAAGAGACCTTGAAGACCTTCAAGATCCTCTTGTCCAACCATCACCCTACTACTAATGTCACCCACTAAACCATGTCTCTAAGCACCATGTCCAAACTTTCCTTAAACGTCCTCAGTGACGGTGACTCCACCACTTCCCTGGGCAACCTGTTCCAATGCCTGACTATTCATACTGAGAAAATTTTCTCCTAAACTCTGACCTGAACCTCCCCTGGCACAACTTTCCTCTAGTTCCCTCTAGCCATTCCCTCTAGTTCTACCACTAGTTATCTGTAAGAAAAGGCCGACCTCCAGCTCCCCACATTTTCCTTTCAGGTAGTTGTAGAGAGCCATAAAGTCTCCCCTGAGCTTCCTCTTCTCCAGATTAAACAACCCCACTTCCCTTAGCCACTCCTCATAGGACTTGTGTTCCAGGCCCTTCACCAGCTTTGTAGCCCTCCTCTGGACAACTTCCAGGGCCTCAATGTTATTTTTGTACTGAGGGGTCCGAAGCTGAACATAGTAGTTGAGGTGCGGCCTCACCAGAGCTGAGTACAGGGGAATGATCATCTCCCTGGTCCTGCTGGCTACATTATGCCTGATACAAGCCAGGATGCCGTTGGCCTTCTTGGCCACCTGAGCACACTGCTGGCTCATGTTCAAGTGAGCATCAGCCAGCACCCCCAGATCATTTTCCTCTGCACAGCTTTCTAGCCACTCTGCCCCAAGCCTGTAGTGTTGCATGGAGTTGTTGTGACCAAAGTGCAGGACCCAGCACTTAGCCATGTTGAACTTCATCCGATTGGCCTTTGCCCATTGACCCATCCTATCCAGGTCCCCCTGCAGGGTCTTCCTACCCTCCAGCAGATCAACACTTCCCCCCAGCATGATGTCGTCTGCAAAATTACTGAGGTTGCACTCAGTTCCCTCATGCAAATCATCAGTAAAGCTATTAAAGATGATGGGCCCCAGCACTAGCCCCTGGGGAAGACCACTGGTGATCAGTCGCCAGCTGGATTTCACTCCATTCATCACTACTCTTCTGGGCCTGGCCATCCAGCTGGTTTTTAACCCAACAACGAGTATGCCTGTCCAAGCCATAGGCTGCTAGCTTCTCCAGGAGAATACTGTGGGAGACTGTGTCAAAGGCTTTGTTGGAGTCTAGGTAGACTACATCAACAGGCTTTCCCTCATCTACCAAACAGGTCACTCAGTCATAGAAGGAGATAAGGTTGATCAGGCAGGACTTGCCTTCCATGAACCCATGCTGACTGGGCCTGATCCCTTGGTTGTCCTGCATATGCTGTGTGATTGCATTTAAGATGACCTGTTCCATCACCTTTCCCGGACCAACATCAGGCTAACAGGCCTCTAGTTACTTGTTTCCTCCTTTTCATTTTTTTCTTTGACCTTCCAGAACCTGACACAGAAAGTTATTCTCCTTCTGCATCACTGCTTTTTGAAGAAAAATCCAGTAAAAAAATGTCTCTAATTTTGTATTATACAGATAGCACTGTTATCTATTAAATTCAAGGACAATAGCAAGGACAATATCTATTAAATTCAAGGACAAATGCAAATAAGATGGAGTTTCTTTACAATTCTTTTGTCAGTTGTATTTTTTAATATATACATATAGCACTTCTCTTTCTCCTACAACATGGTGCTCTTGCTTGCACTGCATTCTTTTGATGAGCCTTTAATTTTAGCTTGCTACTCAGACTATGGCAACTGAAATCTATGGGCATCACCACTTGCTTCTCACTTTAGTCTGTACCTTTTCTCTGCTATTTTCAGCCTCAGGTATATTCTTTCTTTTAATTTTCATGTATGTAATTGTGTTACTTGGAAATGAAGATGTGGAGCCTTTTGGGCTGCCCTGAGGTGCCTCACTTTCAGATGATGTTGATGCTTTGCCTTCTGTACCCACTGACTGCACTTAGCTACTTTTATTATTTTCTGTTTCTTGTTTCCTAGTGAATAACAACGAGGTACTTAGAGATAACCACTAAATGAAGCACAGCAAGACAGATCCCCAAAGAAAGAAATGCTGGAGACAAACTCAAGATTTAATGTCAGAATTGGAGGCTAATTAAATAAAAGATAAAAACTAAAAATTAGAATGTTGTTAGAAAGAGAATGAAAGAGGAAGGTCTTAAACATTAAGCATTCAAATAAGGTTAAATATTAGGTATTCATTTAAATAAACCAAATATGATGACTCTGGATTTCCTTTCTTATTAATAGGCCTATCCATGAACTTACAAATCTTTGTATTTTCACACTAAAATTGACCATTTAACAACATTCTAGATTTTAGAAATGATTACTAAGACTTATTTTTCTTCATATATTTATTATTTTCAAATATATTTTTTATAAAATCATAGAATCATAGAATATCCTGAGTTGAAAGGGACCAACTCTTGCTTCCACACAGATCTACCCAATAATCAAGTCATATGTCTGAGAGTGTTGTCTCAGATGCTTCTTGAACTCTGGCCCTGACCACTTCCCTAGACAGACTGCTCCAGAGCTCTATCAAGGTGAAGAACCTTGTTCTAAAATCCAGCCTGAACCTCCCCTGTTGCAGCTTCATGCCCATTTCTTTGGGTCCTTTCAAATCTACGTATATTTTAATACTATAAATCAGAAACTATTTTATGGGAAAATGTTCAAAAAATTAAATGTCATTGTTCATATTTTCTGGCAGACATTTGTTTATATTGCTGAAATCCCAAGGATCTTGACTGACTTTTAATCTAAAACTGCTCCAGCTGTGAATAAGATGGAATAAATTATTATTCTGTTTTAAGATTGGTTTTACAAGAAAGAAAATACCCTAAAATAGAAATTTGATAAGAAACTTCATTAAGAATTTTCTTAGCTTGTAAATGATAAAACAGGAAAATTATTTTTGTTAATTAAAATTTTACTAAAATGTTTAAATTTTAAAAAAAAATGAATAGCCCGAAAATATTTTAATATTTTGATGCAAATATGAGCAGCAACACTAATTTTTTGTTTTTTGTTTGTTTATTTTGACTTTCAGAAAGAAAATAGTCTTAAAAATGCTGAGAGGCTTTTGGTAAGAATAAAGACTATAAACTATTGCTGAATCTCATTTATAGTTTTTTTTTTTCCCCTGAATTAAACCAAATTACTTTAAATTCTCAGAAGCAAATAACTTTAATGCGTCTCATATATATGATATGTATTATTAATACAGGTTTCTGACTAATTAATGAAAGAGCAGTGGCTTATTTTTAAGTATTCTTCTAAGTATAATTCTGACAAAGTGAACTCAAAATAAGTTAAAATTCAGAATTACCAAAATCTGAAAGATATCACTTTTAAAGGCCTATTTTGACCCAGTGCTATTTTTAGCTATGAGAATTACTTTCTATCTCGTATTATATTTCTTTTTCTACTACTATTCACAGATAGCAACACATAGGTGTAAGTTTAAAAGGATAAGTGTTATAAAATATTTCATGATTCACACCAATACATAAAAAAATCTCTTATTATTTACTGTTCAATTACGTATTGTACTCTTGGTCCATGCATGTGCTGTCTATCTGTTGTCCTTTTCTCTTGGCAAAATATCAACATGTTTAATAGTAATTTGAAAAATAAATATTACCTGGTCATTTTGAACTGAAAAGGTTCTTGTGTGTTCCTCTGTACTGCTCCCGTCTATTTACCCCTAGAAGTAGATGTATTTCATGAATCAATTAAATATTTTCTGTTAATATAACAGAAGTGGCACAAGCTGCTTTGGGGAAAGGATTTTGAAATGAAAATGACAGCTATACAGAAGACAAATAGACAGATGATTAGTTAGAAAGAGAAATGTTTCATGATGAATATCAAGTGTAGACACTAACTGTTAAAACATTGAGCTACATAAAGTATATGGTATAGTTGCTACTGAACAGAGGAGATACATTTGTTTAATGGTAAGAATTCTGCACATTCATACATTTTAAATATGTTTTTTTTTTTTTTTTATGTAACATATTGGTTGGCAGTAAAAATATGTTCATACAGCATGAGAAGACAATTCCATTTTTTCATAGCAAAGTTTCTCCCAGGACTCATCTAGATCTGCACAAGAAAATGTAGGTTTATGGATTTTATGATTTATTGTGATATTTATGATTTACTTAGTTTATGATTTTTACAATTTACTTTATGCACACTCATTTCTACTCATTGATTACTATATGGAGTTTTGTGCTTGCTTCTTATAGAACTACCTTTTTTTTTTTTCCCTGAGACACCTTTGAATGTAGTATAATGCTTTTTTTTTTTTTTTTTTTTCACTCTCCTTTGTGACAACATCTGGATTTGTGAAAAACCCTCACATTACAAGTAGTATTGATTTTACACCAATCAGTTGAAATTTAAAAGAGAATTAATATTATATATATTTAAGAGCTCTGTAGTGGTTGCAGAAATTAATGCTTTGTTTTTCACAAATTTGTTTGTAAATCCAGCACAACACCCTTGGTTATAAGACTTGACAGCATCAGGAAGAGTTGTAGTGTTAGTTAGATATGTTCTCTAGTAATCTCATCAAACCTCAGCTAGTCTTGGTGCTGTCAGCACTGTTGATGAATGAAGCTAATTCTTGTTTATTTCCAAGGAAGTTCTGCCACCTACCAGATGAAAATAGAGGGCTGTGCAATCACAAGTCACTGATTTCATTCAAAATATGACTTACAGCAGTAAAAGCAGATAAATACTTAATCGTAACATTGTTTTCAAATTAATTTTAATTGATATTAAAATTGGGTTGTTTGATATTTTTCCTGTGTTTTATAAAGTATCATAAAAATACACTTTGGGGAAAAATAAAATTTATTTTTAATAGATATGACAGCAGCTGATTGAGCAATGTCTTCTAGATGTATTTAGCATCAAGGTTTGCTTCCCTGTTCTTTTAAGGTATTATCTATAAAGAACAAAATGCTATAAACTCTTTTTAAGATATGGGTCTTTATTAATTGTTTCCTTTGATTTTTATATATGTGTGCGTAAAAAAAAAAAAAAAAAAAAAAAAAAAAAAGATTGATTCCTTACTTTAGCCTCCCATAGCACTTTGTACTCCCTTCGCACAGACAGAAATGACTGTTTAAAATATATGTCAGAACAGGTTGCCAACCTCTGCATTAAACATGGCCATTTAAAAATATAAATGAGTCTACTGAATTCATGGATACTATTTATAAACAGGGCACTGAATCAGGTTCTTAATTTGCCTATGGATTTTATTAGCTACAAAGAATTATTTCTTTTAGCTTATAGCATAAGAAAAAAAATAAAATAATTCAAACATAAATGCCTTTGTTTGCATTCTTTTAACGTCTTCATTTGTTTAAATCAGTTGAGGCATAGTATAATTAGGAACTAATAGATAGACCTTGTAAACTGTGAGTAAATAATCACCTTTTTGACAGCTTCTTCTACGGAACTCATTCTCATTGACTAACCAAACCATGAGTCACTTGTTCATTAACAGTACTTCTATTAAATGGAAAAGTGTATGCTCAATAACTTCTGTAGTAGCATTCAGAAATTACATTAAATTGCCAAAAGGATGTTCCAGCAGCAGGAATGCCATGGTTCAGCTGTGCATTCTTTAGACTGGAACTCCAGTAGGGGAAAGTGCAGAGCAGTATTGCCAAGAGGGACAGCTGGTGCTACCCAGAAACCCGTAAATATAGGTACTTGTTCACATGAGAAGGCCTGTCTTCTTTGTGCACAGGACTGCTGACAGGGGCTAGGTGCTGAAAATAAAAGAAAAGGTAATAAAATGAACCTGCTTAATATCAGTCACTAAGATGTAAATAAAACCTCCGCTATTTAAATTAGAAGCCTCCTTGCTAATGCTCTACCGCCATTTACCCTTAAGTACACTGCATTATCTGCTCTCTGAGGCACACCACACTGCAGGTATGTGCAGGGTCACCGAGCCAGATTAATATTTAACTAAATAAACAAACATACAAAAAAATCATGGCTATTACCATTATTTGAGCTAAAATAAATAATAATAAACACATAATTTACAACTATATCTTCTGCTGAATTTACTATAACTCTATAAACAGAGAAAAAAAATGTTCATTGTTTTAATAAATCAGCTATGTTTATTCAATAATTCTACTGTTCTGACTAACAATCCTCCTTAATAATCATCATTGAAGATAGTCTCAGGGGTTAATAGTTACAAAACAAAGACAACAGACCTATCCATAATAGAAACAATAAAAATGGATTGTAATGAACAGATATTGTAGTGTTTTTTTTCCCTGTCCAACCTTCCAAATAGTAGAATCCTATATTTCGTATTTCTTTTGCCATTAACATAAATCATATTGAGCTTAATGGGGAGGAGTCAAGAATTTTATTATTTAAATAGATCTAAATGAATAGCGTAGAGACAGTAGTAATAATGTGAGACAATTTTTCAGATAAATTTACTGACAGCATAACATCCCTCTGGGCATAAATTATTGGGAACACATCTTTTAAAGCACACTGAGATTCAAAAAATGCATGCAGATGCCTATTGCTTAAGACTAAATTTAATCACCGCCTGCTTGTGACCATTTGGCAGCTTCAGGAAAGTTTTATCCAGAATTGGCTCTCTGAAGCCAAACTAATAAAGTGCTAATTAAAGTAAGTACATGGAAGACATGAACACCAGGAGCCTGGAGTAATTGGCTACAAAAAAGACAGAGCTGAAACACATCGCTTTCTCTGCTGCTCCTGATTAGGCTCTAATTCAAATACCAATATTTCACTGCACGTCAAGGTGCTTTGGGAAAGATCTCAGGCTTTCTCCATAGAGTAGAGGGTCTGCTGTAAACAGTGATACCAATACTTAAGAAAAAAAAAAAAATCTATATTTAATCCCATGCTACCATCAAGATAACATTTGTGGCAGCCTGGGCAGTGCACAGAAAGCTTTTCTTTTCATTCCACAGTGGTGAGTCAGAGATCAGTAAGAAGTGAAGGAAAACTAACCATTAGGAGAAAAAAAAAATAAAAAAAGAAAAAAAGAAAAAAGAAAAAAGAAAAGAAAGAAAGAAAGAAAAAAGTAAGCTCTGGAATTGAAACGATCTCCCAGGCCTGTCACTACTGAAGAGTAATTAATCTGAGGAGCCTTTCATCTGCCTTGCAGGCAAGCTGGAAAGAACACCTACTGGCACTTTCCTGAAGAAACGGGCAGCACAAAAGTGAAAGTCTCTTATTTTGTTTTATTTGAAATGGGTTTTATTGTTGATTTCCTCTTGAGTACCATAAACTTAACTTTGATTACATGAACTGAAGTACAATTTCATCTTGTTGCATTTGCTACTATATCTCAATATAATTTCCTTTTTTTTTTTTTTTTTTCTCTGAGAACATATCCATTAGCTGCTCATTTGTTCATATTATTTCTATGCAACAGCCAAAGAAGTACTTTTTCCTTATTCTATTATTTCTTATTTTATTCTATGTGTGAATCCGGAAATTAGACAACTAACTAGGCAACTACTAGAACTGAAAATTTAAAGGAAAATATTTTATTTACAAACACACAACACACTATCAAGCTGCTTACTCATATATATGGCCCTCCACTTAGGCATATCAATTTAAGAAGATATGGACCCCCATCCAACAAAGCACTTAAATATATATTTAATCCCACATCTGCTTGAAAAAAATAAGCAAACGCAAGTACAGTTTAAAAGCATTCCCATGCTACTCAATAAATTATGAAAATAAGATAATTCTTAAATTTATGAGTCAAAAAATCTGTTTTTAACATTTTTCACTTGATTATTTTAAATAAAATAACACTGCATGTTAAAAAATTATTATAAGAGAACTAATCCTGCAGATTTCTAAAATAATGTGAATCATTGTGTTATGCTTAGTATAATTTGTCCTTTTCTTGTTTAATAGGAAACTATTAAACTATTTCTAGTAAAATAGATCAAATAATACTGTTTAAAAAACAACAGCAAAGATATGTGAACCCTAAATACAAACTGCATCTCAGAAAATATGAAAAGCCTGCTTAGTCTGTCAATACAACAAGATCACTAATCATAGCTATTAATATAATATTAAAGAGAGTAGAGGCTTTTAAATGCTTTTACAAAAGGTATATTGGTAATGTTTATTTTAATATCCTCTATAGTTAGCTTCCAATGGTTCAAGTTTGGTTTCAACATGAAATATTTCTCAAGTATTAATGACTTACTTATGCTCTTCTGACAGAAAGAGGTAAAGTTATTTATACTTATGGAAAGACACCTAAAAATATATATAATATATATAAAATATATATATATATAAATATATATAAATATATATATATTAACAACTAATAAGTGAGTGCTTTGCAAGCCCCCCAAATTTTCTGAAATGTTATGGTCTGAGAATGTTATGTTCATGTTTGTATTTAAATAAACATGTGATCCTTAGAAGAAAACTTCCATATCCAAAGATAAACGAGATAGAAAGCACATATAGTGAATTTTACAAAATATCAGCTTTGAGTGAACTCTGGTTTTTGAACTCAGACAACCTGGAGCTGGCTGACAATCAGTCTCTAGAATAAACAAGAACATTTTCATAACTGTCCATAAAAAAACAACTCTGTAAAACTCTTCCACTATATAGTTTTGGATGAGTCAAAGGAACATGATATGTCCTCAAGGGAACATGATATGTCCTACAAATCCTATATAGTCCTATATGTCCTATAAGTATATATGCAAATATCCAATAGATTTAAAATTTACTGGCTTTCATAAAGCTGTACAGAAGGTACTCATTTGTATTCCAGCTCCAAATTGAGTATCCTAAATTAGCAGCCCAAGAAACCTCTCACAATCTTATTCTCCAAGTGCATTATGCTTAAATAATTCTTGACATTGGAATAGCTATTAATGCCACAGAGGTAAACACCATTGAGAGGTAATCCCTTCTGCTGCAGTGATAACTTTTTACTGTGCAATGATTTTGTTTTGGAAAGATAATTGGATGTCCCCTTGCCAAATGCCAGGTAGTCCTAACTCCCATGCAATAGGTTGATGGGAGTGTGATGGGAGAGAGAGAATGAGGAAATGAGACCCTGTCTTTCACTGTAGCACTGTCTTAAATTGCTTAATGCAGGTGGAAAAGCCCCTGTGTATTAATCAGAGAGGAGGATTTTGCTATGAAAGTTGTGTTAGGTTTAACAAAAGAGTTTGACAGATCCCACCCAAAAAGACTGAATATCCTGACAGTGAGGGCACTCTTCTGGGAAGTGTGAAACATGAGTATAAATTACTTCAGGCAGAGGAAGGAATTGAATCTGGATCTCAGATTGAGAACCTGTGGCAAAATACTTAAGTCTTCACCAATATTTTTTCCTTCATTTTTCTGCAAGCGTGTAAAATACAGTTTGATGTTCAGCAAAATGCTGCCTAAAGATTAGATATAAGTTTTCAAGTGGAAGAAACCCCCAAAACTGTAAACAGGGTTTCAGTGAAACTAATTACTCTTCAGTATTTAAATTTGGCAAGGGAATCAAAATACCTATTTCTATTACTCTCTAATCTTGACTTGTAAGAGTTAACACATTTAGAACATCTATTTTAGCCACACCTTGATTTTCTTCAGAAAGTTTGGGCATAAAAAAGAGGGCAAGCATAGATTAAAACCTAGAAATAGCAGAGCAAAGTACATTTCAACAAACTGGAGCTGGTGAGGTGAATCCTGATGAAAAGGTTTTTCATTGATATTGTGCATACACTGTAAGTCTTAGGAATGCATTGTGTTCTCTTTACAACAAATATTTCATATACATTTGAAATGCTGACCTCACAATTACCAGAATATTTCAGTGCTAAGAAGGGAGATGCAAACAACTCCCAAGATCATATTATAGCCTTCTCCAGCATTGGTCTCAAAATAAATTATTTTAGCAAGAGTGTGAATGTTGAATGTGAATATATAATTACTACTACTCCTTTTATGAAGCCAAGGCTGGCACTTATGTACAATCTCTATCAGTTATAATAAATGTGGGTTTTTAGACCAGTAGCCTTTTAAATTTTTCTCTGTTATTGTTTCACCCTTCTGACTCTTTGTATATCTACTACAGCTGCATTATTCACCTTAGAGATTAGCTTGTAATTCTATTGACATATGTAACTTCGTAATAGCTTACCTTTATAAATTACAATAAGAAAAAGAAAATAAAGTCAAGATAAGAATAAGAAAGCTACCAGTATTTTTGATAATTATGTTAAGAATATAATAAGACTGTATTTACCATCTTAAAGCAAAGAGTTTGTAAAGAGGAGGCAGAAAATCTTTCATTCTTTTTTTCTTTCTTCCTTTCTTTTTTTTTCTTTTTTTTTTCTTTTTCCACAAGAAAAGAATAGCCTACATACAGCACCGAAATTTCCAAACAAAGGGTGTTTAAAGGGTGTCTCCCCCTTTCCTTCCTTCCCTCCATTTCCATATGAAATTTATGTATGAAATATCAAGAAAAACCGGACAAAACACAGCAGGCACATCCTTGTTCTTATCACAGTTAATATTATAAGTCCCATTGACTTCAGTGGGAGCAGCAACAGATTCATTAAAATCAAATTTTTGTCTGCAAAATTACTTTTTATTTCAAACCAACACATTTATTAAGGCATGCTCACTTAGTGATACATACACCTAGAAAATAAAAATAAAATAATAAATAAATAAATGCATAAACAAAAATACAAAAACACCACCGTTAACAGGAAAAATACTACATAATCATCTATAAACAGATTGTATTTTCAAAGCCTGCTATTACACACAAATGCATTTCTGGCATCATAATGCCAGAAATTATGGATACATAAATGGGTATCCAAAATGCTAGATACAGAACACATTTGGTGGTTTAGCCCATATTAATTGTATAGTAAATATGAGTGGCAGATCCAGACTAGGTCAAGAAAACATTCAGTATTTAATAGTACATGTAATTCTTAGTGTGTCAGAAAAAAAATATATATCCAATATATATACAGCTGAGCCAGTTACATAAAATTTCTTGTCATTTCTGAACCTTTAATGCACTGATGTATGACTAATGCATTTCAAACCAGTCATGAAGTGGTTTGGACATGTTATGCAAGATAGCTTCATGACATTTTTTCATTCTCTTTTCCAACATCTTAATTTTAGTAATAATAGTAAGATTGGAAACTTTCTTTTCGCATATCATCCTTCTGCCATAAAATTCATCTGAATTCAGCAGAATTATACTTCAAATCACCTAACTCCATTTTTTTAAATACATTTCATGAAAGACATTCCCTATCACCAATTATTTTTGTTCTACATTATTTGAGTATGAATTATGATGAGAGATTCAGATTGCAAATGTGCCAAGATCTTTTTTTGGCCTATTTTGTGCACTACAGTTTTGGAAAAACATCTTTTTGTATAAGTACTATATCTAGAAATGCAATGAAGTAATTGTTTGGGTTGAGATATTTAATGTCAAAATTTTATATGAGATTTCTATAATTGTATTATATACACAAGTTCAGAATTCCAGAGCTGTTCCATGAATATGAAAGTCTACTGTTGTATAGCCTAAATGAACTGTTTGTTTACAACAGCAATGTTAATTTGTAATACAGATGCTAATGTACAGATGCTAATGCTATAATCAGTAGATCAGAAGACTCTGAGTGGCTTTAGAGAAAGCATACAAAGAAGCATGTATAGTTTTCATTAGATATAGTACTGATTTCAGTTGACAGATAATTGAAAAATGTATCAGTTTAAGTAGAATTAGAATATTACATATCAATACTAGTGCATTTTCAAAACTAATTCATATATGATACCAATAATAAAGCATAATTCAAATACTATTAAAGTAATTATTTGTAATCTCTTAGGCTTTGAGAAGAAATTATATCTCCACATGAGAATTGCCTGCAGTGCAGTTAAACTGAAAAATGAATGAAAAATATTATGCCACCTTTAATAATCAATTATCAGTCTCAAAATAGAAATAGTTCCTTTCCAGAACCTGGAAGGCAAGTGTTCACTTAGCTAATTTTTACAGTGTTTAATTTCTTTGTCTTACCTTCTTTTGTTTATTTTTATCTGCCGTATACTCCCTTCTTTTTTTCCATCCACTATAGTCCCAGTGTAGCACTTATGACTGTCCCCTTTGAGAAGACTCTGTTCCTCCCCAAGTAGATTTTTGCCCAGTAGAGTGTGTAAATCATATTCTCTTGTACAATTCATTACAAGGGCACTAACATGCTCTTGTTTCGTATGCTTGATACGAAAGCATAGAGATGTGTTTTTTCTATTCTTTCTAGAACAACCCAAAATGAAAGATATTCAAAGTGCAGCCTGCTTTCCTATATGTTTTTCAGTTCCAACCACAGGCAATCCATATTGGGCGTGAAGTGTTGGACACCCTCCCCTGCACGCAACAGGCCTTAGTAATGTCTGTTGCTTCATTTTGTTTCCAGGAAACACCTAAGTTCACATCTTGAGATACTTTCAATAAGAACAGCCAGCAATTATTCCAATTTTTCAATAATTTTATGTTGCTGACCACCATTCATGTGATGTTGCCCTGGCAGGCCCTGAACAAACCAATTAAATTAGTTACAATGACTGTAAAACACCTGTAAAATATTATTAATTCACAGCAATTAAATATATTAGCAAAGAAAATACAAAGACTTAATGAAGAAGAGCTTCTTCATTATATACTTATATGGAAACATGAGTGTCATGACTGAACAACAGAAGCTATTGAAAAATGTGCTGACATGGATCAGGCTAAGATACTGAAGAAGAAACCAATATTGAAGCTGGCAACATTCCTACTAGTGTCTATGTCAAAAATAAATAAATAAAATAAATAAATAAATAAATAGATAGATAGATAGATAGATAAATAAATAAATAATCTCCTGATGTCAGTTGGGCTTTAAAAAGACAGAATTGGCTCTAGGATAGGAGGAAAGACAGGAAAGAGAGACGGCGGATGGAGACAATTATATGTATGTTATATTATCTAATTGCCCATTTAGACTTACCGGAGTGAGAAAGGATTTTGTAATGAAGGAACAAAGGAGAGACAAAGAAAGGCCCAGTTGCAGCACTCCTACCAGAACAGGTGCTCACTCATTTCAAGCTTTTCACAGCAGCAGTTTCCTTCCAGCCCAGAAACCTTGTTACCTCCAACATCCATCACTGAGCTATTTTAGTCCTTCCAGAAATGTTTGTCCAGGCTTCCTCTGAAAGACACCACTCATGCTGGTGAGATGCACAACTGAAAAAGGCAAAGGAAGACAGAAAAAAAAGCAAGGGGGGAGGGACAGGATGGGGGACACTGCTTACGATGCCTAAAATATCTTCGTAAGAATTACTTGTGAAGGAAAGGCTTGAAGCAGGGAGTACTATTATCAGCTATTGCAAGTTATCACTTCATACAATACCTTTAATAGGTCATCCAAAACATTCTCAATGGTAATATATTTTCTTGTTCTCACTATGCTTCTTGGAAAATAATTAAAGAATTTAATTGACTGATTATTTAGAAACCATTCTATAAATATATTCATGACAAGTTTAGGGTAATTTATTCTTGTTCCACCATAGTCTTTTAGTTTATATAACTTTTCTTTTTCTCTGATGTTTGCTATACTGAGGTATTTATAGGGATCTTTTGGTGGGGTTAGTTCAGTCAAATACTTTTATTCTCTGCCAATGAGATAAGTTCTTCATCATCAGAGTCATCCCAGGAGCCTTTTCCTGCATCTGTTCCTGTATAAACATATCTTTCTGGAATACCAGACGTACACTGCACACTGGTATTTAGTACAATACTCAAATACATCCCTACTTCTGTTGGAAAAACCTTATTTGAGATGTCCTAGGATTGCATTAGCTTGAAAATACCCAACCATCACTGTAAATAGAAGAAATACTGGCATTAATAATTAACTTATTCATTATAAATATACTGACCATAATGGAATATTTTATTATTAATGTCAATATCCTAAGGATTGTTCTCTAGTAAACCAAGTGCATCTGTTAAAGTATCCATGAAATGAAAAATCATTCAGTCTGAAATTCAAGCATCCAGTTTCCCAAATGTGTCTCCAGTTCCTAATTTTAACCTTCATCCTCAGTTCAGGTCCCTGCTTATTTGCGATTGGTATGTGATTTAGCTGCTTAGACTCTCTGATTTTTGAAACAGTAGACAGCATTTTCGACCAATCTCTACACAATCAAGTAACTTTTCTCTCTGTAATGTTTTGTTAATCTGAGCACTGGTAAAGTTGAGGAAATTAATAAATAAATACAACAAGCAATTGTGCACACTTTATGAACACTCAAAGAAGTGGCAGCTTTCAAGGGAGCATAGAGAACTTCTGTTCCTAAAATCAGGGCTGATACTGAGGCAGTGTTAGCTCTCATTGCAGTTTAAAATCTAACGTTTTCCAAGTGGAATCATATCTTATTAGCTGTGTCAAATGCTGGCAAGCAGCATGCTCCAGCAATGCCCACTCTGGCAAGGAAATCTATGTAGAGCTGGCTATGGTATGCAAAGAACTGTAAAAGAGAAATCTCACATTAGAACAGTTCCTTGTGCAATTTTCACTTAAGTAACTAAGTTTCAGAACATCAACCACTATGAGCTGCTATGAAAATTAAACCTTCATTCTGTTCTAACACTTCAGTTTCATTCATTTCAAAATACCTTGTCATTAAAAAATAATTAAAATTTTGTCTGCATTAAGGTCTTATGATTCCTCAACAAAATATGCTAAACTTTGTACCCTTCTCAGCAAACTTAGGGGATTCCATGTAAAGTTAGGAATCGGAGGATTAATATTCTAAGATTAAATAACCTGACTACGTTCTCTAAGAATTCAGTAGATCTTTTGAACTGTAACAATGGACCAGGAAAACTAATAGAACATCAAGGCTCTCTGAGAAACCATCACAGAAGTCTATTTCCACTGAGTTCACATACCAAGAAGAGGTGTCCATAAACTTTATCTCTGTGGAGTCTGAACATTCACTGACAATAAGTATGTCCCATCGAAATCAACCAATACTTACTTATGTCTGTAAAACATATATACATGAATTCTACAGCTTTTGGTGTTTCAGCTGTTACCTGAAGACAGCATGTCTGAAGAAGACATTTGACCTCATAGCCACAGACTTGTTAAGACATATCTACAATGAAGATATTTCTCATGGAAAGAAGGTTGGACTGACTCCTCATTATTCTGCAGTTTGTGTTCTAATATACATTCCCATGTAAAAAAAGCAGCCAACCATGTATCTTATCCACTATGTTTTTCTCAAGAAACATAATAGTAAAGAGCAAAGTCAGAACCCTGAAAAGAGAATTGCCAGCTGTTTAAAGACCTAGTGGGTGAGATCCCCTGAGACACTGTCCTTAGGGACAGAGGAACTGATCAGAGCTGACAACTCTTTAAGCATGTTTTCCTTAGAGTACAAGAGCTCTCCATACCCATGTGTAAGAAGTCAGGCAAGGAAAACAGGAAAAACAGCACAGCTAAGCAAGGACCTGCTGGTAAAACTAAGGTCGAAGAAGGAAATGCAAAGTTCAAGGAAGGTGACTGTTGCCCTCTACTCTGCCCTTGTGAGGCCCCATTTGGAGCACTGCATCCAGGTCTGGGGCCCCTAGCACAAGAAAAATCCATTCGAGAAGGTCCAGAAGAGGGCCACTAAGTTGATCAGTGTACTGGAGCACGTCTCCTGGGAAGAGAGGTTAAGGGAGTCAGGGTTGTTCAGCCTGAAGAAGACCTTACAGTGAGACCTTACAGCAACCTTCCAGTTCATAAAAGGGGCTTATAAAAAGGATGGAAAATTACTTTTTGCTTGGGCAAATAGTGATAGGACAAGGAGAATGGTTTTCAATTAGTAGAGGGGACATTTAAATTAGATATTAGGAAGAAATGTTGAGGCACTGGAACAGGTTGCCCAGAAAAGCTGTGGAAGGACCATCCCTGGAAGTGTTCAAGAGATGATGCATGGGGCTTTGAGAAGCCTGGTCTAGTGGAAGGTGTCCCTGTCCATGGCAGGGGGATTGGAACTAGATGATCTTTAAGGTCTCTTCCATCCCAAGACATTCTATGATTCTATGTAGAAAGATAAGATTACTTCCTACTTATCTATTAAAATTCAATTAAATTATTTATGCTTAGCTCTTAATCAGCATTTTACTAGTGTTTGAGATATTATCTGCTGAACTGAAACCTTACAAAGTGCTTATGTTGTTTATCTAAGAAAATTGTAAGTATAAAGAAATTTCATGATATGGAATTTGATCACGAAGTGCAGAAAATCACTAAGAAAATGAAAAAAAAAAAAAAGTAAATAGTCACTTCTCAGAGGTACAATCTTTTTTTTTTTTTTTTTTTTTGTATTATGTCATATATGACTGCTGACAAACAAAATGATTAGCAAAGCACTTATTCCTGTTTCTCGAAAATGGAGTTTCAAAACAAACAAACAAAAAAAATCAAACAAAACAACAACAACAAAAAGCAGACCTTTTTTTTTTTTTATGGATGAACAAAACTGGTCAGTGAAGGGAAGAATGTCAACACTGTGGCAGGTGGCCTCCTTTTAAGTCATTTGTGGTGTCTCTGGAGAATTACGATGAAGAAAACAGCTAGAAAATCCTGAGAACAACCTGAGAAAACCTTCAAAACAACCACCCTTACATAACAGAGCTGAAAAGTCAGGTTTAGACTTCATCACTAATTTTTGGTCTGGTAATTGGAAGCAGTTGATATGGTAGCACAAAGGTACAGCACTCTCCCCCACTCCCACACCATTAATCCCCAACCCCTGTCAAAAGGAAAAAGGAAGAGCATGAGATCAAATAATGAGACAATAAAGGAAAAGTATTCAAGAAAAGAATTAAACTTTCTGTAACCTTCAGACTACAGGGTTTTATGTTAAATAGATACTACTAAATGCCTTTTGCAATTAAGAGATAGTATATTCCAGATTAACTACTCCTTTAACTTTGCTTAGATATTCTGTTGCTTAATTTTCTTGGAGTTCTTCAAATTAGCCCACCTAGCCCATGTTTTAAATATGATTTTAAAAACTTAACTCTTTTATTCTGTTTAGTATAAATGGCATTCTTAAGCTAAAATTTATTTAGAAAGTGTAATCTCTGCTTTCCATTTCCTTGGCTTCTAGTATGGAATAAACTCTTTATTCTTATGTGATATCTTGTTTATTTTTTCATTTTAGAAAAGACAAAAAAAATCAAAAGAAATCTATAGAGGCATTGAAGCATATATATTTTATTTTGCCTCTCAGGAAAGTAACTTTCCAAACACAAACCTGAAACATATTCTTGTAAACTCATGTCCTGCAATATAACATCTCCTGGGGCATGTCCTGTAATAAAGCTGTATTTTAGTTCCATGCTACTCTAACTTTCTTCGTCTGTTTTGTCTACATATCCACACTTACAAAAAAAAGTCCCTAGCATTAATTTTTGAATTTTCAATACATATATATTTATGTAATATATATATATCTGGTGTAACAGATCATGTGTTGTTCAACTTTAATTCTAGATTGGTGACCAAATCATAATTATAGTAAGGATAGAAGGTTTATGCAAAAACCATGCTTTATCTTATGCACTACATTAGCAGCTCTAATCATACTTTCTTACAGCATTCTGCAAAAGTAAATATCAGTGTGCCATCAGAACATCTAAATATTAGAACACCTAGCTAATTCTTACCTTGTAAATTGGAAAGAAATGCCATTATTGTGAGTGCAAGTAAAGCTCTCTATTTCAAGCAATCGATTTCCCAGGCAAGGAATTATGATGGTTAGAAAAAAATAGATAAAAAATTTTGTTTATTTACCTGGGCTGGGTGTCTGACTAGATTTTCCTCATGAAGGTCCAGAGTTTTACTTCCATGTAGCTTTGATGTTGCTTCTTTAGAAGAGGCATTGCATAGAGCCCTTTGGCACAGGAAGATTTGCCCAGTAGTTCCTGTCCAGCTGCTGCTGCTACTGAGACACTTGGTTTTCCATTGCTCGTGATTCTGGCCAAAAGGATGCCTCAGAGTAAATTTGTCCCAAATTTATAGTGGGAAGAAATCTGCAAGGAAACCCTACCTGTACTCTCCATAGAGAATAAAGGCAATTTAAAAGGAAACTACAAGTAAACAACATACATTTAATTTTTATAAGATTTGCCATCTGCCAGTGCAAATCTCTGATGAACAATCTGGTGTAAATATGTAGCAACTAAACAATTTTCAATGACAGATGGCCCTAATGTCTGCACAATGTCTGGCTTTTCCTAAAATCTTGTTCATATACAAATATGAGACTCTTTTCATTTTGTCTAAAAGTAGAGGGAATTCCAACCAACTCTCTCTGGATAATAGGAGATAATATATGATTCTGTCTTTGCAACAGAAACATCCATGAGGATGTTTAAAATAGGTATTTATTTATTTTTTTAACGAAGTACTTAAACAGCAACTACAATTCTTAAAATAAAGATTGTTTATCTCAGTTAATGACATTTCAGATATTAGCCAAGGAAGTTCCATATCACATGCCTCTATAACGTAGTATTAAAACCCTAGATTTTATTTTGGAAAACTGCTACTTTTACTTAGCTGTAAAGACATGTAGTACAGTCAAAAGCAGTAAATGAAGGCATGTTCATAATATGGTATTTTTAAACTAAGGAAGTTAAGCTATATTGCTATGGATATATGTCTTAATTTTTTAAAGTTTTATTAGTTTATGTATTCCCAGAGAAAAAGTGTGTTTGTAGGTTGAGGAAGTTCTTACATTTCAGAAAGATGTAATTAAAAATGTATTAGTTATTAAGGAATGTAATGTATCTGATTCTCCTTTTAATCAGCCTATTAGTTGCACATGTTTTATTAATATGTTTTCTAAATGCTCTAAACACAGCTCAAACACAGTTGTAAGTCATGACTGCTATTTTTAAGACAGACAAGGAACAAGAACGTCTCTTTAAATTTGCCTGATTTTCTTTTAAATTTGTACTAACTTTTCTCCCTCACTAGGTTTTCTGGTTGTTAGCTAGTAACAATGATGTAACTGTTGAACTTTCGTAAAATAAAATATAGATTATGTAAATTTTAATGTATGATTGTTGTGGTTTGAGTTGTTTTCACCTTCCTTTTTTTTTTTTTACTTTTTCCTGTACCATATTGAAAATTAAGACAAAATACTTCATATGTCCTACAGATAAGATTTTCTCTGTGTCTACATTATTTCCTTGTTAGATACACATGAAATACATTTTTTTTTATTGTCCTGCCATAGAACCAGTTTTATTAAATTTATTAAGTAATTTAGAATTGGCCTACTTAATACAGAGATTTCACATTCTTAACAAAGTTATACTGAAATTTTAGGATATTTTAACCCAAGTCATTATAGACAATTTTTACTGTAAGACAGAAACACACATATGAAATATATGAAAACACCGAGTTGATACACCAAGAAAAGATGGTGTTTTGGTTTTGAAGCAGTCATGGAATGCCAGCAATCTAGCAAAGGATTCCAATTTAGAAAGACAATTCTAGATACAGTATTTGAAAGCATTAACTTCATTGATGACACTCCTTATCAATACAAGTGCATGTAGGAGGAGAATCAGATTCATTGACTTCAACGGAACTCTGACCTAAGCAGTGTTTTTAGATAACTGTTGAAACACACATATATGTGTCCCATACATGTCAGGAGTTATCCTGCATTTTGTATGCAAGCAATGATGAAGTCAACTTCAACTTTTCTAAAGTTGACTGGTAAGAGTGTCACAATGTAGTCCCTAAAGTCAGTGATGAAGGTAAAATACTGAAATAAAGTTCAGATTTATTTAGATATTTTTATTTATTTATTTATTTTTACCCATAAGAATGGCTGAGCAATGTGTATAGTTACTTTTGTATCCTGAGTTAAGGATTGACTAAGAATATACTGTTTAGGATTCAGAATTTAAACTTCTTTTTTTCAACAATATCAACATTCTGAAATAGTCATTAATAGTCATCAGCAAGATTATCTAGCCCACACTGGCATGACTGATTAACATTAACATTATTTTTGCTGTCACTAGTATTCTCATTACATTTACTCATGGCACTTCCTCTAATCACCTTGTGGAAGATCTCTGGGGTCCAAGGCCCTGCCATTAAAGGACTTACTATTTCAGCACCTGATGTTGTTTTGCAGCATTGCAGCTCTTCTCTGAGGAGCCACAAAAATATTTTACAGCTCTTAATTATACACACAAAGTATTATTATTCTTAATGTCTTGATGGAGATCAGTGCCTCTCAGGGCACTGAGTGGTTAAATATTTTACAAAAGCCCGGCAAGGACAGCAGTGTCACAGTGGTGCCTACCCCTGGTGATTCAGCAACCCACACCACCACCACCACCACAGATCAGTCACCCTGTTTGCACTTCCTGCTTCCTGGACACTTCTGGCAAAATGATCCTGGTTAGCCTGACCGCTTTTTAATACCTTTGTAACATTACTTTTTTCCAATTCTTTTGACAGAATGAGGTCAGGGAGTGAGGATGTTGGCAGAAAATCAATCCCCTCCAGGGAAGGAGAACAAGTGGCCAGAGGCACAGCGGACAGTAATATCGCTCAGGGATAGTCATGGAGCAAGTGTGTCTAAACTGAACCCAAGGAACCTTGCCTCCTCCTGCTACAATCTGCTACTTGTGCGTACTCTGCTTGGCCAGTGCTGCATTGGTACTGCTAACATAGCTTCCCAAGTAGTCCAGTATAGTGACTGCAGAGGAAGACAATAAAAATGCATATAAAATTTCTCAAGTTGATTTTAACAGTAGTTAATAATTGATTGTTAGCTTAATAAGTATTAGTTATTTGTTTTTAATGGTAGTTAAAATTTAATTAATAAAAAAAAAAAAAAAAAAAAAAAGAAAAAAAGTGAATTCCACTTTTAACATATATATATATATATATATATATATATTATTTTTTTTTTTCCCCACGGAACCTAATGTTTGTAATCAGCTACAATTGCTAGTAAATTCTGGCTTTTGCTTTGTTTACACTTGGGATGTTTAATACGATTATTTACAAAACCATTTGGTAAACACATCTAGACCTCTAAATAATATACTTCACCACCAACCAATTCTTGAGTAGATTTTCAAAAAGCAAATTCAATGTGACAGCTATGAAAACTGCAGTCATGTAAATCTGCATAATTCAGAGTCCACACATTTGCACAAACTCCTACTGAAAGGCAGTGACACTAGAAGCTATATTTCTGAAGTAAATGAAAGCTTTATAGAACATAGAGAATTCACTTTAATTTGCTTCATGTTGGAAAGATAAATGGAATAATATGATATTCAGAAAACAATAAGTATAGGAATAGCATAATATTATACTGTATGTTCCTTTTCTGTTAGCCGACCTTTTAAATTGTAAGAGGTTAAATTATAAAATTAATTAGAAATAATTGTTTGAGTTATATATATCTTTCCACTAGACTTGGTCAATTCTAAGATATTCCTAACAATCTTTTATTTATGAAAATGTTTTCATATGGATTGCCAATGATTTCTAGAAGGCAGCATTGTATAAAAGGACCTTATGGTCTTTGTGGAACTGAACATGACCCAGAAACTCTCCTTTGCAGCAAAGGCTCCTGGGCTGTATTAGGAACAACACTGCCAGGCGGTGGAGGAAGATGATCCTTCCTTTCTGCTCACCTCACTGGTGAGGCCACATCTGGAGTGCCACATGCAGTGCTAGGCACATCCAGCACAAGAGAGACAAGGTCATACTGGAGAGAGTCCAGTGAAGGCCACAGATAATCTATCTGTGGTCTTCTATATCACTGTGGTGGGAGCACACAAGGTATGAGGAATGGCTGCAGGAACAGGGACTGTTCAGGTTGAGAACATCCATGAAGGGTCTGATGGCTGTCTTCCACTGTGGGTTTTTATAAAGAATCATAGAATCATAGAATATCCTGAGTTGGAAGGGACCCTTAAGGATCATCAAGTCCAACTCTTGACACCGCACAGGTCTACCCAAGTTCAGACCATGTGACTAAGTGCACAGTCCAATCTCTTCTTAAATTCAGTCAGGCTCGGTGCAGTGACCACTTCCCTGGGGAGCCTGTTCCAGTGTGCAACCACTCTCTCTGTGAAGAACCCTTTCCTGATGTCCAGCCTAAACTTCCCCTGCCTCAGCTTAACTCCATTCCCGCGGGTCCTGTCGCTGGTGTTAATGGAGAAAAGGTCTCCTGCCTCTCGACACCCCCTTACGAGGAAGTTGTAGACTGCGATGAGGTCTCCCCTCAGCCTCCTCTTCTCCAGGCTGAACAGGCCCAGTGCCCTCAGCCGTTCCTCGTACGTCTTCCCCTCCAGGCCTTTCACCATCTTCGTAGCCCTCCTCTGGACACTCTCCAACAGTTTCATGTCCTTTTTATACTGTGGTGCCCAGAACTGCACACAGTACTCGAGGTGAGGCCGCACCAGCGCAGAGTAGAGCGGGACAATCACCTCCCTCGACCTACTAGCGATGCCGTGCTTGATGCACCCCAGGACACGGTTGGCCCTCCTGGCTGCCAGGGCACACTGCCGGCTCATATTCAACTTGTTGTCTACCACGACCCCCAGATCCCTCTCTTCTAGGCTGCTCTCCAGCGTCTCATCGCCCAGTCTGTACGTGCAGCCAGGGTTTCCCCGTCCCAGGTGCAGGACCCGGCACTTGCTCTTATTGAACTTCATGCGGTTGGCGATCGCCCAGCTCTCCAACCTATCCAGATCCCTCTGCAAGGCCTTTCCACCCTCATTCGAGTCCACAACTCCTCCAAGTTTGGTGTCATCAGCAAACTTGCTCAAAATGCCTTCTATTCCTACATCCAGATCGTTTATAAAAATATTGAAAAGTACCGGCCCTAAAATGGAGCCTTGAGGGACCCCACTGGTGACCGCCCGCCAGCCTGACGCAGCCCCATTCACCATAACCCTTTGGGCCCTGCCCGTTAGCCAATTGCTCACCCATCGTATGATGTTTTTATTTAGCTGTATGCTGGACATTTTGTCCAGTAGGATCCTATGGGAAACCGTGTCAAAAGCCTTGCTGAAGTCCAAAAAAATCACATCAGCTGGCTTCCCTTGGTCCACCATACGGGTGATCTTATCATAAAAGGAAATCAGGTTAGTTAGGCAGGACCTACCCTTCACAAACCCATGCTGGCTGGGACCAATGACTGCTTTGTCCCCCAGGTGCGCCTCAATACGTTCGAGAACCATCTTCTCCATGATTTTACCAGGCACTGACGTGAGACTAAGAAGCGTGATCCAGATTTGTCTCAGAAGGTCTGAAAGGATGAGAGGCAATGGGTATAACTTGCAGCAAGGAGCATTCAAAATAGATGCAGGAAAAACATTATTCACAGCAAAGCTGTCCAGACCACCAACTATGCGTTCTTTGACCTTGGAGGCAGTCAAAAAGCCATTGGAAGGGGCCCTGAACAACATGCTCTAAGCTCAGAGTTAGTCCTGCTTTGAATAGGGACTTCCAGATGACCTTCTGAAGCCTTTTCCAAACTGAAATTACTCTGTGATTCTATAAATATTCATTTTATGATGATAGTCATTGTGAGCCCACACAGAGATTGAAGTTTACAAATAAATACATGCATAAAAAAATGTATACATTTGTTATTGTCCATTTCCCTTTTGCAATTTTTAGGACAATGGTCAAATCAAGATCAAACCAAGATTAATATATTGACAGCTTCCATCAGAAATTTCCACTAGAATTATAAAACCACAGAATGTTTTGGATTGGAAGGGACCTTAAAAATCATCCAGTTCCAGCACCCCTGCAATGGGCCGGGACACCTTCCACTACACCAAGTTGCTCAAAGCCCCATCCAGCCTGGCCTTAGAGATTCAGCAGCCTTCACTTTGTAATGGAGCTGATCTATAGAGATATTTCTAGCCTTATTCTGACAAATACTAGTCTGTTCAATGTTTTTATATCACCTGTGACAGATTTCTTTTTCTGATATTTCAGGATCAAATATAAGTAGGATGTTATGGAAGCTGTGGTTTTAGCATTGGAAATTACATTTTGAATAGCAGATAAAATGTTCTATTCCATATATTAGAATGTAGAGGATTTTTCATGAATTAATGAGCAGTATGTTTAATAATATAAGGATAGCTAGGCCTGGCAAAACATAAATTTGAATATCAAATAATGAAGCAATAAGTGTCTTGTTGCTAGAGGAAGTCATTTTTTGAACATAGTTGTCAGAGTATCTTACCTTATGTCATGTGTCAGGGTTCTTGTCACAGCTACTGTGACAGCTAAAACATGATCCTTAATGAAGTAAAATATATATATATATTTTTTATTATTATTATTTTTTCAGAAAATTTTTAACAGCTATTATATAGTCTTTCTGGGTATTTCCTAGAGATTTTTTCTTGTTTCCTGTTGTAATAAATAAATAAAGAAATACACACAGTTCTAGTAAATCCTAAACACTGAAATACATCCAGCTAACAAAATCTTCACAGTACAATGTACTTTTATAACATACTCTTCCCCTTACTTAAAGAAAAGTCTAGAGATAAAGAGTAAGAACTGGAGACAAACTAATATTAATAGTACTACATAGACCACTGGATGATGATGAAGTCATTTTAGGGGGAGGAAAGAAATTCAATAATAGAGCTGGTGATAGCATTTTTGACTGATGAGAACATATGGTTCAAAAAAAATGACTGATGTTATTAACTAACTTTGTATAAAACTTAAGAAAAAATGTCGCTTTTTAATAACTGGAAAACTTCTCATTAAATTTTAAATTCTGGAAGAGAACTCTAATTCATTCAAACAAAGGTATTTGACGGACCCTAACATCTTTCCTAGAAATTTGTGTCCTTAAATCTTTAATATATACATTTAGAAGGTGAAAAATGAAATTTTATGTATTGGAATTATGAACCCCCAAACACTGAGCTTATATAACATTATATTAATTTTGTAATTTATTTTATTGTCAGTATGACATTTCACCTAGATGTATGTTGAGAACTTAATTAAAAATTAAATGGAAAGGAAAATGAGTTTTAAGTTAATGATGTTTCAGCACTTCAGGAAAGTATTTTTATATTTCAGTGAAGAAATCTTGGCCTAATGTTATTTCTTAAACCCATATATTTCCTTTGATTTCTCCTAAATAACAAAAAAATAAAAAAGTGAAATAATAATATAAAAAAGGCTCTCTGTGTGATAACAATGCCTATCAAAAACATTCAGAAAATAATCTAAACAGACTGAGTCAAAGGGACTTGATGGCTTGTAAAAATATGTCTTTAGTTTATGAAGATTATGGCAGTTTTTAAATTAAAACAATATATCTTTCCAACATTGTGTCACTTTTCTAGGTCCCTTTAAAGTTTCTCAATGTCTTCTAAAACTCCAACGCCTCTAAATAATTTTGCATGCTTTGACATGTCTTGCTACTTGCAACTGCAATTGCAGATCACTGAAATAAATAAAGAGAATTTGGGGTATGTGGGCTAGGTAAAGGTCCGAAGCCCTGCCACTTCCTCAGGGTGAGCAACATAGCATACAGGATAAACTCCTTGGCAAACCTGACACTACTTTTTGAAAATGAAACATTTCTCAACATAAAACGGCTCCCCTGGCAACTGAAGCACCTGTTTTGACATATTTTACTACAGATTTAACAGGCCAGAGAATTTTGCCCTACATCTGGTATATCCCTTTCTCTCCTAGTTCTGTAAGTCTGCTATGGGGAAAACAGTAATCAAGATTGTCTGGTGAGACTGAACTGACCTAATGAACATATGTCTGAGTTAATGAACATTTCCTTGGACTCTGTCAGTGTTCTTCCTAAGGCAATTGTAGGCACTGAGTGGCTGTCATTTTCTGAGCTGTGAACTGGTTCAGCTAGTTTGCCTCAGCAGTAAGTGACTTCAGTTAGTGTTGCTATTAATAACCACATTTAAAGGAGCTCTAATTTTGCTGGGGGATTCAAGATTCTGTGAGCGACAGAATTATCCACTGATTGGCTACTTATATCTGTAACTGCTTGCTGCTAAGTGAGCAGAAAGTGGTCTGATTTCTTTCATACATTATTTATTTCTTTAGAACCTGCTGAAGTCATGAAGCTGACCAGAAGGAAGTTGGAAGAATATTTATATTTTGGGGTGTTATGTTAGGAACAAGTTTTCCTCTACTTACATACTGTCTCCCTTCTTCTTTGTTTGGGTCAGCTCTTATTTCAGCCATAGCTCTGGCTGTGTAGCCTCATGAGATATCTACCCACTTGCTCCCTAGAATAACATCACAAGGCTTTATTTTTGTGTTTGAGTATAGAGGGAGGGTGCATGTGTGTACTGACTTGTCAACAAGCATATATCCATCCTGGTAGTATCTGGGTTGTTTTTGCAACGTGATGTGCTAGCTCTCATTTGAGTAAGCAAAAAGGACAGATTCCCTCACTATTTTAATTAAAATGTAAGTTATTTTAATTAAGTTCTATGGCTCTCTCATGATATCAGACTTCACTCATTCTTTCATATTGTATGAACACAGCCAGACTAAAACTGCACACACAGTATTCACAGCTCCCCCGCAGAATGAACAGTCATCCCCACCATCTTCTCCCTTCTTTGGTTAGATAATATCATGCTTTTCCATAGCAGTGTTGTTTTTTGTTGTTGGTTGTTGTTATTTGCTTGTTTTTACCTCTGATGTAAACTGCAAAAGATGAGCTACAATTTTTCCATCAACAAGAGAAACAACAACAACAACAAAAACAATAAATCATTTTGCCAGACAATTAATGTAAGGTGACTGATTGAGTGAGTGGTAAAATGGCAACTGCATTTCAGCATATATAAATATAGAATGATGCACTCAGGAAAAAAAAAAAAAATCCTAATTTTACATAAAACATGAATGACTATTAGCTGTCTTTCCTACTCAGTGATGAGGTTATAACTGATAGCTGTGTGAAAATGTTGGCTTGGTGCTCTGTAGCAATGCAAGAAGCATACAGTGGTAGGAATTTTCAGGAAGAGCGAAAAATCTGAAAACAACTTTACTTCTCTGTATAAATTGACAGCGCAGACAGTCCTTCAACTCTGTGTACAGTGCTGGTTGCAACAGGAGTGACTATACAGACATGTTGTATCTCCCTCAAAAAGGATATAGTGCAACTTTGAAAAGTACAGAAACAAGCAATATGAAGAGCATCCACAGAAGAAAAAAAAATGAAGTGAGGACTCTTTTTTAAAGAAAAAAATGCTGTGAGGGATACGGTAGAGGTCTATAAAATTGTAGGCATGCAGAAGGCAAATAAGTAATGACTGTTCACTGTCTCTCCTATAACATTATGTAGAGGCTTCTTTTTAAACAAGTAGGCTTCATAGTTTACCTAGGTTCAAAAAGCAAGAGAACTTACATATGGAAGAAAAAAACATACAAGCATAAAAAAGTACAAAAGCACTGTATCTAGCTTTGGAAGTCCTGGAGCTATTTGCTGTAAGTGCTTCTCTGGGCAGGTGTTTCTGTCCACTGTCAGAAATGGATTACTGGGCTACACGTATATTTGGTCTGACCTGAACTATGATTGCAATTAAAATGAAAGGGATCTACTTTTCTTTTTTTTTCTTCTCTCTCTCTTTTTTTTTTTCCTTTTCTCCTCTTTCTTTTCTGTTAAATGATTAAATGAGATCTTGCTGAATGAATTTCAATTAATATGGATAACATACAATATGTCTATAACTACTCCTCAAATAAATTTGAAAGTAACCACAGCTTTCTTGCAAATATAAAGAGGCTGCATTCCATATACCCAATCTAGTTCTCCTAGTTGAACTCATGAGAGAAAGTTCTCCAGCAGCCCTCACCTTGCATTGCTCAGCCCTTCAGCCACAGTGAGGGATGGGAAGTACTGTTATAGCACTGCTATAGTCATGACTCTAGTGCAGAAATGTTGGTGGCTCCTGTTCCTTCAGTGTACTCTCTCATATGAAAGATCACCCCATACACAAGAGCATTCCCACCTAGAGTTATTGCAGTTTAAAGCTGTCTGTTGCCACAAGGAATTTTGTGCAATCTCCACCTTCTCCTCACAACCCCTCACAGGATGCTTAATACATATTCCTTTTCACATATATGTAATTGGCATATTACTTCAGAAACTATACAGAAAACTCACTCTTTAAATTTGCTGGATTGATATGATAACATACCACCACTGAGGCAACTAAGAGGAAAATGGTCCATTGGTGGCTAAATATACCTTTCCCTTATTTCTGTGTTATAGAGGTGTTTCTTGAACATCAATTAGAACAGATGAAATTTCCCAGAGGACTCTGGATTAAGCACAGAGAAAGGGCACAGGTAAAATCCAGCATCAATTTACTGCAATGTGCATTTAGGTTACTTTGTTGTCTTTACACAGACAGATACCAAGCTTGTAAGCTTTCAGGTAGTAGGTGCAAAAATAAATTTATTGTTATGTTTATGCTGACTGTAGTTCTTACTATTGCTCTATCTCTTTGGAGGTCTGGAAATGTGATTTATTTTCTGTCTGGTGTCAATACTGATCTCAGCAGGCAGGCATTTCTTTCACAAAAGCCACCCCTTATCTGGAAGTAATCACTCTCCTCATTGGCAAAGTCAGTACAGAGGCCAAGGACTGAATGGAAATGAAGGTCCAACCTCTGTCTGGTCACTCCTGGTCAGGGCTGAGGTGTACGGAAGGATTATTGCCTTGGCTGCATGGTAGCTCATCTGTGGATAAATTGAAAATTTCAATTTTCAGGGCTGTCAATCCAAAGACTTTTATGGGTTCTATACTCTTTAAAAAATAAAAGGAAGAAAGAAAGTAAAGAAAGAAGAAAATATTTTATCAGCTGTGCTTCTAGTAACAGTAAAACCATTCTAACTGTATATCTCTGTCATGATCTATTTGCTTTTAGCTACAAACTATAGAATAATGAAAATAGATGAAATGAAATATTGTAGACTCCTGCAATTTCAGCTTTGCATCTTTGACTGCTATGTAATTATCTCCCAATGCATCTGCCATTGAAGCTTAGTATGTATACACCTTGTTAAAGGAACTTAACATTCAAAATAACATTCATTCTGACATTCAAAATAACTAGGAGAATAAGCACAAATGCAAAAATGTTATGTAAACACATTTCAAAAATGTATTTCTCTTTTGTAGTCTTTGAGCTTGATCATTGCAATGATTATACTGCTTGGATTATAGCAGTTCCTTTCTATGCATATTCAAGCTCTAAATAAAATTACCACAAGAGGCAAAGATAAGATATTCTATGGAAATGTACTGTTTAATACTGTCTGACAAAATAAAATTAAAAAAAAAAAAAATTAAAAGCAGAACTAAGTATTCTTTTATACATGTGAAGATTCACTGTACAATGCTGTGTGGTTATCAAGTGCAGACTTTACTAGTGTAAAGTTTCAGATCCTGTTTCAAAATAAAATGAAATCAAAAACATCAGTTGCTGAGAGAAATGTCCTGGGAAGAGGAAACAACCTTTTTGTTTTCTGCAGATATTCCAAATGCAAACACTTTTTGTATAATATTCAAAAATACATGGAAAACTGTTCAGGTAAGGAAGCAGTATACATTTATTTGAATGTTATGAGAAAGTCTAATTCCTAATCTACCTTAATTTTGTCATATTTCTTAAATCCTTAATACCTTAATCTTAGTCTACTAGCAAGGTACCTAAATCATGAGTTTGTGAATAAGAAGTCAAGCTTGTATCAGTGGAAGTACTTAGGCCTAGCAGACAAGAAACTTCCGCAGAAAAAGACTTGGTAAGAGTAAAATTACTAAGAGAAAGAGCTTTCATTTAAATAAATAAATAAATAAAATGAACCACTTGAGGAAAAAATAAGTATAAATGTTTAAAAGCATATATATATATACATTTAACTTTTTTAATAAATTTGTATCTCTACTTTAATCAGTGTTCCTAACTAGCAGATCCTTCTATAGTCTCACAGAGTGACAATATGCAGATCATGTCGGCAAGTCTATGTATTTACAAGAAGCCACAAGGGATTCAAATAAAATCATTTTCTAACTATTTGACACTATCTTTCAATAGACATTATATATAGACAATATATAATAGACATTATATATTCCTACCATCAGTTGAAGAACTTCATCGATAATAAAAAATAAGGTTATACTTGAGACTGTCAAGTATGCCTCACTTTTTGTCACTGAAGAAATATTTGATAGTTCTGATTTTCCAGGAAGATGGCATGGCAATTAACACCAATTTTTCACTGAATAAATTTCAACTGCCATATCATTTAAGTATGTGTATCTGTGTTACCAGTTATCACCTGGGTTGAGATATTCTTGGTGAAATATTTGTCCCCAACAAGATTCGGCAATAAAGTCTTCTTCCAAATGTTTTGCATTGCAGCCTGGGTCTCCACTTCTCATGGCATCTGTTATCATACCAAACCTGTCTTTCTCTAGGTTATATCAATGTGTTAAACTGTGGTGGTACTAAAGAAAGATGAACATCAGTTTGGAAGGGACTTCTTGAGATCTAGTCCAACCTCCCTCCTCAAGCAGGGTCACCTAGAGCAAGTTGTCCAGAACCATGTCCAGACAGGTTTTTAATATCTCCTAGGGTCAAGAGTCCACAGACTCTTAGGGCAACCTGTTCCAGTGTTTGACTGCCCTCACAGTCAAATACTATTTTCTTGTGTACAAATAGAATTACCTGTGTTTGAGGTTGTGCCCATTGCTTCTTGTCCTGCCACTGAGCAGTGCTGAGAAGAGTCTGGTTCCCTTTCACATACTCTCCCATCAGGTATTTATGTAAATTTGTAGGTACCCCACTCCTTCCTCCCAAGCCTCCTCTGCTCAAGGTTGAACTGCCACAGTTCTCTCGGCTTCTTCTCCCATTAAATGTTCCAATCCCTTAATCATGTATGTGGCTTTGTGTTGTACTCCCTCCAGCAAATTCATATATTTCTTGTATGGAGAAACAGAACTGGACCCAGCACACCAGATGAGGCCTCACCAGTGCAGAGTAGAAAAGAAGGACAATGTCACTTGACCTGCTGGCAGCACTCATCCTAATGAGGCCAAAGATACTGTTGGCCTTTATGGGCCATGGGGATGAATTGCATGTTTAAGGTCATCTAACAGTCGACAAAGATCCTTCTCTGTAAAACTGTTTTGCAGTGGATCAGCCCCCAACTAATACTAGTGCATTTCTCACCAGGGGAAGGATTTTGCATTTCTTCCTGTTAAACTGCATCAGGTTCCCCTCAGTCCATTTCTTCAGCCCGTTGATCTCTCTTTGGGTGGCAGCATAACTATCGGGTATATCAGCCACTTTTCTCAGTTTTGCATGAGGTGCAAACCTGCCAAGGATAAACTCTGTCCCAGTGTCCACGTCTTTAATGAAGACAGTATTAATTAATTAAGATAGTTAATTAATACTCCTGGGGTACATAGCTAGTGAGTGGCTTCTAACTGGACCTTGTGCCACTGATCACAACCTGCTAGACCTGGTTGTTCATCCAGATTTTAATCTATCTCATTGCCCACTTATCTAACCCATACATTGTCAAACTATATAGGAAGATATTATAGGAATGATAGTTACTCCTTTCCAATGTCCACAAACTCCTCCCAACCATCATGATTGTTCAAAAATAATCTAGAATGGCCTTGCAGTGACATCTAAAAGCTCCCTCAGCACTTATGGGTGCAAACCAGCAGTCCCCATCAATTTATGTACATATAGTTTGTTTAAGTGTTACCTAAACTGTTCATTCTCTACCAGAGTAAGTCTTCTTTGTTCCAGACTTTTCATCTGGTCACAGGGGCCTGGCATTCCTGAAGGCTAGTTTTCCTGATAAAGACTGAGTCAAAGAAGGCTCCGAGTACTTATGACTATCCACGTCTTTTGTCACATGTATCCTGTCCCATTCAGCAGAGGGACCATGTTTCTCTTCGTCATCTTTCTGCCTTTTAAGAACTTGTAGAAACCCTTGCTGTTGCCCTGCACATCCATTGACAGGTTCAACTCCAGTCAGTCTTGGCTTTTCTAACACTATCCCTGGGTTTGATAACAAACTGGGTGACTGGCTTCCTTCCATGTAAATCACTGAAAAAAATGGGTAACCTAGCTATCACAATTAATGGAAAGAAAACTGGTGCATTATATCAGAAACTCTGAAAAGCATGTTTTATGAACTTACTTTGTAAAAATTGCCTAACACTGAAGAAGCATGAAGAATCTATACTCCCCAGGGGAAGAAGATATCTTCCCTGAGCAGAACAACAGACACATATTGTCATGATTACATCACACAGTTCAGTGCTCAAAGAACAGCAGGTCAATTCTCTAAATGATTTTTGTTCAACATTTCTTCCTATGTTTTTTTTTGTTTTTTTTTTTTTAACTAATGGTGAACCATAACATTTGCCCCAGTAACATTTACATTTGGCGTAAATCAAAATAAAATGAAATCAGTGACACAGTTACTTAAATAGAGTTATGTCATTTAACTTTATTATATATACATATGTATTAAATAAAAAAATAAATAATAATAATAAAGATATTTTTCTCATACCTGTTTGGATATAATAGAATTATATCATAGAATCATACAGTGGCCTGCATTGGAAGGGACCTTAAAGATCATCTAGTTCCAATGCCCCTGACATAGGCAGGGATGCCACTAGATCAAGTTGCACAGGGCCTTGTCCAGCCTGGTCTTGAACACCTCCAGGCATCAACAGCCTCTTTGGGCAGCCTGTTCTAGTGCCTCCCTACTCTCTGAGTGAAGAATTTCTTCCTAATATCTAATCTAAATCTCTTTTAGTTTAAAACCACTCCCCCTTGTCCTGTCATCTGACTGAGAAAAAAGTTGCTCTCCATCTTTTTCATAAGACCCCTTTATGTACTGAAAAGCTACAATAAAGTCACCCTGGAGACTTCTTTAAACTGAACATCTCCAGCTCTCTAACTCTTTCTTCATATGAAAGGTATTCCAGCCATCTGATCAACTTCTTGTCCATCCTCTGGACCTGCTCTAACAGATCCACATCCTTCTTGTGCTGGAGGCCCCAGATCTGGACACAGTACTCCAAGTGGGGCCTCACAAGGGCAGAGCAAAGGAAGACAATCACATCCCTCCATCTGCTGGTCACTCCTCTTTTGATACAGCCCAGGATACAGTTGACTTTCTGGACTGCGAGCGCACACCACTGGCTCATGTCAAGCTTTTTGTCCACTAAAACCCCCAAGTCCTTCTCTGCAGGGCTGGTCTCAATGAGTTTTTCTCTCAGTCCGTACTGGGATTGCCCCGACCCAGGTGCAGCACCTCGCACTTGAACTTGTTGAACCTCATTAGGTTCACCTCGATCCACTTCCCAAGCTTGTCAGGTCCCTTTGGATGGCATCACTTCCTTCTGTTGTATCAACTGCACCACTCAGCTTGCTGTCATCTGCAAACTTGCTGAGGATGCATTTGATCCTGTTTTCTATGTCACTGATAACGATGTTAAACGGTACTGGCCCCAGGACAGATTCCTGAGGGACACCACTCATCATTGGCCTCCACTTGTGTATAGAGCCAATGACCACCACTCTCTGGGTGCAGCCTTCAAGCCAATTCCTTATCCACTGAATGGTCCACCCATCAAGTCCATATCTCTCCAATTTAGAGATGGGGATATCATGTGGGACCATGTCAAAGGCCTTACAGAATTCCAAGGATGACATTGGTCAGTCTTCCCTTGTCAACTAATGCTGTCACTTTATCATAGGCCACCAGGTTGGGTCAGGCATGATTTTTCCTTGGTAAAGCCATGCTGGCTGTCTCAGATCACCTCATTTGTCCTGCATGTGCCTTGACATTACTTCCAGAAGGATCTTTTCCATGATCTTCCCAGGCACAGAGGTGAGGTTCACTACTCCATAGGTCCTCCTTTCTACCCTGTTTAAAAATGTAATTAATGTTTCCTTTTTCCCAGTCACCATGGACTTCACCTGACTGACATGACTTTTCAAATGTGATGGAGAGAGGCTTGGCAACTACAGCAGCCAATTTTCAGCACCCTGAGATGCATGTCAGCAGCCAATTCTCAGCACCTGGAATACACGTCATCAGACCCCACAGACTTGTACCTTTTTAGTTTCATCAGGTGGTCTCAAACCTACTCCTTGCTTACAGTTGGAGGGACTTTGCTCTCCCAGCCCTCATCTACTGGTTCAGGGAAACGAGTGGTATGGGAAGCCTGACTGGTAGTGAAGACTGAGGCAAAGATGTTGTCGAGTACCTTAGCTTTCTCCATGTTTGTTGTTACCAGTTCTCACTTCTTATTTATCAGAGGGGAGATTATCACATTTTCCTTGGCCTTTCTTTTCTGGGCAATGTACGAATGAAATTCCTTCTTGATGTTCTTTGCATCCCTTGTAAAGCTCAGTTCCATTTGTGTCTTGGTTTTCCTGATCCCATCCTCACACATCCAGGCAGTATCCCTGTACTCTTTCCAGGCCACATGCCCCTGCTTCCACTGCCTGTGCAGTCCATTCTTAGACCTCAGTTTGACCAACAGGTCCTTGCTTAGCCACGCTGGTTTACTGTTTTCCCTGCCTGATTTTTTACACATGGGGATGGAGAGTTCTTGTGCCCTAAGGAAAACATCCTTAAAGAGTTGTCAGCTCTGTTCAGTTTCTTTGTCCCTGAGGACTGTGTTCCATGGGATCCCATCTACTTGGTCTTGAAGTTTTGAAGTTCGCTCTTTGGAAGTTCGTAGTCCTGACTTTGCTCTTTGTCAGACCCATATTTCTCTAGATCAGAAACCCAACCAGGGCATGGTTGCTGCAGCCCAGACTGCTTCCAGTCTTGACCTCTTTAATGAGTTCATCCACACTGGTGAGAACCAGGTCAAGTAACACTTCACCTCTGGTAGGTTTGTCTAATACCTTGATCTGGAAGTTATCCACAATGCACTCCAGGAATCTCCTGGGTTACTTACAGCCTGCTGTGTAGCTTTTCCAGGAGACATCTGGGTGGTTGAAGTCCCCCATCAGGATGAGAGCATGTGAGTGTTATGATTATTGTAGTTGAAGCAAGAATGCCTCATCCACATGCTCCTCTTGATCAGATGGCCTGTATTAGACCCTGACTACAAGGTGTCCTTAATTGCTATGGTCCTTAACTTTCACCACAAGCTCTCAACCTGTCTGTGGCTGTTTCTCAGAGGCAGCTCTTTGCAATCTATCCCTCCCCTAATGTAGAAGGCAACAATCCCCTTCCCCACCTCCCCCCCCATCTATCTCTTCTGAAGAGCTTGTAGCACTCTATTCCAGTGTTCCAATTGTGTGATCTGTCCCACCACATTTCTGTGATACCATCAGGTCATATTTGCCTAATTGCACCATGGTTTCCAACTCCTTCTGCTTGTGTTCATGCTGCACATGTTTTTGTAGAGGCACTTCAGTTGGGCTATCGGTCACATCACATTTTCAGAACCCTTCCTGATTGCTTTGAGACAGTTCACAAGTATTTCTCTGTTGTTTCTTTGAGTGACAATGTTTCCAAATCTATTTACCTCACGCAGAGGTACATCCCTTTCCCCCACTGCATCTAGTTTAAAGCCCTCATGACAAGCCCAGCCAGCTTACTGCCCAGAACATTCTTGCCCCACCTGCTCAGGTGTGCCCCATCTGGTGTCAGCATGCCCAGTTTCTCAGAAGTACATCCAAGATCTTAGAACACAAAACTTTGGGCATGGCACCAGCCTCACAGCCAATCCTTCAATTGTTCCATTCATCTCCTTCATCTTGGGCCCAAGTCACCAACTTGGAGGACAGATGAGAACACTACTTGCACTCCTGATCCCTTCAACATATTTCCAATGGCAATAAAGTCCCTTTTGATATTTCAGTCTCCTTGTTGCAGAGACATTTGATGAAAAAGGCCCTTCTGCTGCTCCCAGAATACAAAATGACCCACCCTTTGCCCTCCCTGTGCGCACTGCCATGCAAATAGCAACACCAGGCCCTGACTGATGCCCCACACCCTGTTTGCCCACCCTGTTTTCCAGCACCTGGTTGCTTGTGCTTCTCAGAGGCTGCCTTTGTATGACAGAGGAGGGGTGCTCCTGGTGCTGCCCAAGCCTCATCAGTCGCCCTTGCAAAGGCTGCCGGGTCCTGGTGGCTCCCTTGGATGCCTCGCAGGGCCTTGGTGTAGGGAACCCCCTGCATGCCGCAATCCCCTGATCCACTGCAGAGCATGTCTACCCAGGAGCCGATCACCTCAGCAATGATAAACTCTTCCAAATAAAAAGTGTTTGTTTTTTTTTCAATTCCGTTTGAATGATTCTCTTAATAAATGTACCTAACTGCAAACTGAAACAACTTCTCCATACATTTTTAAGAGCCACTAAGATGTTCAAACACATGATAACATGCTGTAACTTGCACTTGCAAAGAGCTTGGATTCTAAAAGCTATTATATACATATTTCATTTATATATACGCATAACCTCATTTGAAAACAGTTTGATTCTGAAAGCAATAATACACTTATTTAATTAGAGGAACTACTTAAATACGAAGCCAGGAAATGAGTAAAAGGATAACCCTAAAATTATAAATTGTGTTATTACATCTGTGAGACAGTATGCAAAAATAATCTAGTGTACAATGTATACAAGTCTACAATGATATTTTGTCCACCTGGTTCAATAGGCAAGGTACCAGACAGATACAGAGAGACTGACAGGACTATGCAATTATACTCTTCAGAATATGGCCTACATATATATGTATATCATACAGCACTTCTGAGACTAAAATCACTAGAAATAGCTTTAAAATATAAAAATTATTCCTACACATATGAACCTGACTTCATCATTACATTGAATGTTCAGTCACTTGTATATTAAAGAGAGTTTTCTTTTTCTAAATTGTAGCATAATCAGAAGTTTAAATGCCTCTCTTTATGTTTACAAAAAAAAAAAAAAAAAAAGTAATTAGAGCAGCATGCTTCCTCTTTAATTTATATCTTCTCTGTTATCTGAGCCTTTCAATAGTCTACACAACAAAATAAACAGCAATAGCAAGGCACAGTGAGATGATTTAAGAATGGAATTTTGACTCATGCCTGAATTATTTTGTTTTTATGAGTTTAATTCTAACTTCTATAGCTTTTGCAAATACTTTTGGGATGGCTTCACTTCCTTAATTTGTCAGATTCTGATTTCAATTATGGTGCTATCATGGGGCTATAATTTCCCAGATGCTACAGGAGTTATTTCTGATTTATATTAATATTACTTCAGTAAGAATTAGTGCCATGGCTATTCTGGAAGTGTATTCTAAATGCCTCGTGCCTGTCAGTTAATTATGTCTTCAAAGTAAATTTTTTTTTTATGGAATAGGCACTAAAGGATGTATTTACACAATATACATATGGATATAATTCTCAAATTATTAAAGGTTATTCAGACACTTGTAGATTATTGACAGCTGCTATTCCTCTTTTCATTCATTCCCTCAAAATTATTGAATATATTTTAACAATAAATGGTTATAATGATAAAAAGGAACCTACTGTAGGATTTTCATTAAAATTATTTGCCATGAGAGAGAAGATAGAAGAAAATAATGTGATGAGAAGAAATTCTTTAGTCACAAGAGAAGGACTCCATTGCCTTCTATCCATCATTATACTGATGATTAAAAGCATAACATAAAATGCATAGTGAATTGAACTGTTTCTCTCTCTGGAGATTTATTAAAAAAAAAAAAAAAAAAAAAAAAAAAAAGAATTTTAAAAACAAAGATTTACAAATATAACCAGAGACAGAAAAAGCAGGGTCTCAGCAGTCTCAGCAACTTTGTGGTATTCTCTGCAGTTTAAGACCAGTTTGTGAAAGATGGTCTACCCACACAGAAGACACAGCTGTTCCTCTGAGATAGTAATCCACACACAATAAAAGGAAAAAACAACAACAACAGCAAACAAACAAACAAAAACCACCTCTTCTATAGCTTAAAATTTTAGCACTTTCACTGTGAAATCAGTGGGAACTGGCCATCATTTTTTATGTATTCATGACGGAAAAAAAATGGCTAGATTTTTCTCTCTCTCTCTCTTTTTTTTTTTTTTTCCCTGTATCCTGTTTACACCAGATATGTAATTAAACAGAAGCAATAACCAGTAACCGCATATTTAGGAGACAACAGAAATTTAGGAAGATGTAATCTGATCCTGCAACCAAGATCCCAGGTTTCACACGGGGACTCACTTTTTCTTTTTCTTTCTCATGTTCCATCTAAGTTCATGATAAACTCTTCCAAAATTGCATGCAAGCAACTGAGTCTTAGTCGTACCCACTTTGACAAACATCTATAGTATAGGAACAGCTTAATTTCCATGTTATTATTTGTCCTGGTATCTTTTTTAGAAATAATTCCTTAGCAGTTTGACAAAGCTGGTTGGACAGTGGTTGGCTAACAACAGTTTTTATTTTCAGTCCCAATCATACTGAACTGTAATTGCCAAATTTCCAATCATTTAATCAGGGTTATTTAAATGAGCCCATTGAACTAAGAAAGCATATGTAATGACTACGGATTCATGTAGACTCAGCTGTAATCAGTGTCCTAAAAATATAATTAATTTACCTATCTGAATCACAAAAGCTGACTATGGAGAATTTTTACTTTTTTAAACTATAGAAGTCAGAAAAATATTCAGAAACTTTTTTTTTTTTTTTTTTTTTTTCCCCTGGAGTAGAATACATCTGTAAAAAGCAATTGCTTTTTTAGTCAGAACTATGCAAGTGCATAAACATTTATCATCTTCTTGATTCCACCTACAAACAGGATAAGGAAAGGTTCTTGATAGTAATTGCTGAAGATGACTGACTTATCAAATTTATTCTCCAGGCAAAAAATTAAGTTTTGCATCATCATAAAAATAATATAAATCCATAATAATAAAGGCAGGCAGGTTTATAAAAATATTTCACATATAAACTGAAAGGATGCTTTTTTTTTCCCCACAGAAATATGGTCAAATTCCTTAAAAGCCCCCAATTTCTCACCATCTATTGAATTATTCATCAAATAATTAGAGCAGTGTTCATTTTGAACACATATCAAACAATGCAACTTTTCTTTCAGTTCTACTTCAGCTTTTTTATCACTGTTGTCAGAATATCTAGTATTAAAGAGTTGCTGGCATGATCAGATGTTTTTTATAAATCTCTCTACATCAAATTAACCTAAATAATGAAATTATACAGATTAAATTTTAATACGGATGCATTTGAATCATTTTATGTACATGAAAAAAACATGCTGATTTCAGTTAGCCACGGAAAACCTATTTAACATTTAAGAACCACATTCAAAAACTCCTGAGCACAATTATAACAGCCATATACAACACACAATACACAGCTAGTAAAAAGTGCTTGTATAGAAGTATTATTTTTTTGTGCTGTGAGAATGTGAATAATCAACTGAAGAATCTCACAGATAGCCACCACTACCTATAGATTAATGAATTTTCATCTTTGGATCAGCTGTTAGGGCTCCAGGAATGCTGTAAGATGAATGTTCAAAATAACAGCTTTATAGAGATTGCATATCAAGGAAAACACTTACGTGTAAATCATTGAGGTGTTTTTAAAAACCTTGATCAGAGTCTCTCAGGGAACTCGTAAGGAACTCGTGCTACTTTCTTTAAAGGGTTCTAAATTAAGCCTTAGGCGCTGACATTTGAAGTCTTTTCTCCTTCCTTCTCTGCCAACATGCCCTTTGGGATTGGTGTATATTACAGGGATTGTTTTCTAAGCATGAGACCTACACGTAGGCTTCAAATTTAGCTGGATTCTTAGATTTCTTCTTTTTCTGATGTGTCCAGTCATAACACAGAATCACAAGGAACAGTCATTTGTCACAGCAGTTACTGTACTTAAGGCACTATCTGTAAGGATGTCCTCGTGCTCCCACTACCCTCCATACAAGCAGTAATAGCATCCTACACATTTCGGGGAACATTGGCATTGGTGCTCCCTGGCTCCTCAACTCCACAACTATATGAGCACTACAACCAAATGTCCAGGTGTGTCAGCACTAGTCTCAGAGCTTGTGTTCATTCTCTGAAGCACAGTGCTCCCACTTCTCTGCCTTGTCAATGATTTAGTCATGCGGATCCAACTGCAGAACAACAAGTACCATATTACTGCTTTTTAATACACGACTTCTTCCACTACAAAATCACCATTTTTGTCACAGTTTTTGCACAGAAAATATACTTCATCCACATAGACCCATGATCTGATTGTTTCAATACATATGTAGGAGTTTTATACAGTTATCTCCAGTCTGTCTGGAAAGCATCAGTAGAAAGTTTTAATGGAATAGACTCTATCATGAAATCAAGTTTCTTGCAACCCTCCATGGAAATGCTTTGGTGCCTATCTCTTAAAATAGCTGTCTTTTGGGTTTCTTTTGGGTTTTCTTCTGTGACTATTTTCCATAATTCTCTTTATTAAATTTAAAGTCAGTGTAGCCATTTATTTTGAGATATTGAGATATTTAGAGTTTCCCCAGAAGAAATGTCATGCAACTGTTGAAATATATTTCATGTTTATCACTAAATCAGTGTTTGAAAATATCTTTTACAATACCCTTTAAACTTGTCCATATGTTAAAAAATGGAAGTAGCTCAAGAGCTTCATATACTTTTCTGATACTTCCCTGAAGTTTCCTCACTTTGACTAAGCAGTCTTCATAATCCACCAGTCAATCACAAGTTGATCACTTTTTTCACTTTCCAATGCAATACCAGCATCCTGAAATTATATTTCTGATCTGATCTAAGTAACATTAATATTTTTCACCTCTGACATGGCTTAATAGTGGCATTAGCAATTCACAAGTGTGTAATTCCTGTTCAGTGCAGTAATTTGTCTTGCGAGAATTATATTGAGATGTTACATTAGCCTTGCATACAGAGATTAGAAATTTTAACTTTGCATATCACCTGTTTGTGCTATATACTACTTTTTCTTAATTAATTCATTATAATATTTAGATAAGACTCAATACACAGTTTAATAAATTTCTATTTCATATATAGATATATTTTATCCACAAACAGATTTTATTAATAAACATCAGGTTATCCAGATTTTATTCAGCACAGAATACACACTTCTGCATTTCCAAACTATGGAATTCTTCTCTTGATTGTTTGAAGTTTCTCACATTTATCTTAAAATAAAATAATTAAATAAATTAAATAATTTGATATTCTTAATATTTGAAAACTACTAAAGCAAGGTTTGTTTTAGTGTCATCTACTCCCTCTCCCCCTTCCCCACCAAATATTTTGGTTTAGATCTTACACAGACTTTTAAGTTACTTGTTTTCTGACACTTCCCTAAATATTTCTTCCTTGTGTTCTAGTTTTGTTTTTTGTTTGTTTGTTTGTTTGTTTTTTCAATTATAGCTTTAGGTTTTATTTCTCTAAGAACTATAACTTAAGTATTCTCTTGCACAGGAATTGTTAATGTTTCCAAGGAGATAATTGAGACAGATTTATTGTGACTGTCATCACTCTTTAGGCAGTATCTGTTACCAGCTGGAAAGTATCCAGGTCAGAGATCTGTGTTCAGATGAGACATTTTCAGACTTCTTCAATTTTAAAAGATCTTTGAGAATTTAATGTGGGATTGTTATAACTAACTATTCTCTGATTAACCACCTGTGTTAATACAGTCTTTCGTTTGTTTTTACATTTGAGAGCACCAGCTTGCTTTTTTTTTTTTTTTTTAACCTTTTCAATGTTTTCAGAGGTAAATAATGAGTCAGATTGTTTTTATTAATTTAGCCATAAGTATACATTATTTTTCCATTCTGTTATGTACTTTTATTTTTCCCTTCCCCTTCATGTGGGGTATACTGTCACTAATCAAGATGCTTTGGCATTAATGTTAATGCCACACAGGTAAGAAAAGCTTATGTTAAATAAATTGTTTTTAACTATAGGGCTACAAGAGAAGGACACCTCAAGAGAGGGAAACTAAAGCAACTATAACTACCTAGTACTGAAAGAGGAAAGGTTTTTTGTATGTTGGGATAGTCCTGTGCAACATAGACTTTCCTCCTTTTGTTTTATCTCTAAAGCAGAAAAGAAATACAAATAACCATTTAAGATTCTGTGCCTAAGGAATCCAACATATTGATGCCAGGAATGAAAGTAACTTAGAAATCAGAAGTTTATGGATTTTATGAAGAGAGAATTATCCAGGTGGTAGAAAGGGTGAAATAGTACTTAAAATAGTGGTACTGTGCTATTTACCCACACTGTGAAACAGAAAACTACTTAGCAATAAATACTCTAATCTTATTCTAGACAATTTAAATCAGATTCATAAGATCCATAGATTTACAAAACTAACATTCATAATCCTTAATTATTATTATTATAATTCTTCAGTCTTAAAAAACTCTTTTTTCAGAAACACTGGTCACTTCATAGCAACTGCAGATTCTATTCATATTTTTCCATCATTGAAGCAGGTAAGAAATTTTTTTAAACCAACATTTTAAGAAGTAAGCTGCAGGTAGATATTGCTTGGAATTAGTTTATGAGAAATAATGTTTGGCCTATAAGACTGACAGTTAAATTCATACTTCTCTGATTAAAGTAGACCCAATTTGTTCTGACAACAATCTGCTTGAAAATCCTTGAGTAGTAGACATGATCACTTACTTGATATTTCTTATTTAGATCAAATGAAAACTGAGCTTTAGCTGGCTTGAAACTTGTAATTTCTTCAACTTATTAGTATTCCTATTTTAAAACTTTGAGCTTTGATAGTTGAAGAATCTTGCCCTCCTGTTGGCAGGGTTAGAAAAGTGATAGGAATGCATATTTCCAGGGTTTACTAAATTTGAATGATTAAAGATGAATTACAAATATGGAAAATAAATTAGAATTGATAGTTATATTAACACATTATTCTTTCCGGTAACTTAATGGACTGTTTATGAAAACTAAGACCTTCTTCATGAAGAATGTGTTTATTTCTCATCATCCTTTTCTAGTCAGCATAATTTATTACAAAGAGGAATAGAAGACACAGGAAAAGAAACTTAAAACAATGTTGCTACTTTCCTATGTACAGATCTTAAATCATGCCAAAAGACCATGCAGAATTTCAAGGCTTTCACAGAGGTACTCAATAGATGTTCATATAGGTCCATGGGCATGTGTCTAAGCTATATTCTAATAAGAATTAAAAGGATCACAAAGTTAGGCTCTACCTTGCAAAAATTCCTAAAGGAATTTTTAGAACCCAAGTATCAGTAAGCATTTCTTGCATAGTGGATGGTTGAAATAGTCACAGTCCATAATTTTCATAACATAAGTTTGTGATCTTTTAAGTTCCAAACTTTATTTATTTATTTATTTTTGTATCCCCTTCGGTGTCTCCCCATTTCTCACATTTCTTACTCAGGATGCTTCATAATATGATTTACTTTAATGAGAATGGAAGAACTGCCATACTGCATTAAATTAAAGTTCCACCCAACTTAGTGTCCCATGGCTGTTAATGTCAATTAGTGTATGCTTAGGGAAAAATACAAGAAATGAGGCAGGTAAAACATGATTTTCCCCTGCCAACTCTTCAGAATAGGATTATCTTTAGTACCAAGAGATCAGTAACAATATTGTAACACCCATACTCCAGTCCACCTCCCCTAGCAGCCAAAGAATTTTCTCATTCATTTTCTCATTCAGAAGGGCAGAAACAGACTTTAAAATTGAAGGCAGCACCTCATTAAAAACTCTAGAAGAAATATTTAGAAAAAAAGTTGCCAGTCAGAAGCAATCTTTAATTTTCTTCTTTCATGTTTCGCTATTCAAAAATATCTATTCAAGTAACTGATTATTTAATAATAAATCTTCCAAAGATGAAGCAGTTACCCCTGGGAAAAAAAAAAAAAAAAGGCAATAAAATTTAATGAGAGAAAAAACAATAAGTGAGATAAAGTTAACATAGCTACTTGAACCCTGATTCTGTATTCACAATTTTGTAAATCTGTAGCTATTCCAACAGTGGTTAACTGCATGAAATACAAGAGTTTATCCATTTCAAATATATGCAATATATATTTTTCACTGCTTAATCTGATCCACATTCTATTTACTGAGACATAAATGAACTCTAATATAAAACAGATTTAAATTCAAATGCAGTGTTGCTCTCCATTTGGAATGAGTCTTTAATAGCTTTTCAGCTATGAGTGCTTTTAGATGCAGCAGTATGCAACTTTGATTTCATGAGATGACAGAATTATTTTGTTCCATTATACAATGAAACCTCAAAATATTAAATATCTCAGAAGCAAATACTGAAAACAAGGTACATTTCATATTGATTAAATATTGAATACAAAGTTGAAATATTTTGTTTCAGTTTTGAGTTTGTTTATATATGTATATATCATAGAAAACCAAAGAAACAATTTAATGTGCTTCAGTCCACTTTGTACTGGGTCTGTCTGGGATGGAATTAATTTTCTTCATAATTTTCACTCATACAATGCTGTAGTTTAATTAATTAATTATTTTTTTTTTAACCAAAGCAATGCTGATAAACACATTAATGTTTTAGTTACTGCTGAACAGCGTGAACAGCATCAAAAACTTCTGTCTCTCACTCTGCCCCACCAGTGAATAGATGGGTGGTGTCCAAGAGGTTGGGAGGAGACACAACCAGGCAGATGAACCAGATTAACAAGAGATATTCCATATCATATTACATTATGCTCAGCAATAAAAACAGAGAGGAGCAGATTTAGGGACATTAGTCTCCCTAACTGTAGGACATGCTAAGTTATTGCCTTTACATCATTTGTTTTCTTTGTCTCTTCTTCCACTTCTCCTTTGCTTATTCCACTATTTTTATTTTGACCCACAAGCTTTTTTGCTTTTACTCTGTTCCTCTATCCCCTTGCAGGTGAGGGAGAGGAAGTGAGCAAGCACCTCTGTGCTGTTTAACACTGGGTAACCATGGTTAACCATGGTTTGGGTAACCATGGTTAACCCAAAACACAGTTGAAACAGGATATCTTCTTTTTCTGTTTCACAGTATATAATAGAAAACTATGCATGTAGAGCTTGACTTCTGATGATCTCTCTTTGCTTTGTTTCTCTCTCTCTCTCTCTTTTCATTTGTAGTATTTTTAATTCCTATCTAAATACTACAAAGCTAGTCTGACATACTTTCCCACCTGTCCTGGAAGGAAAACATCACTGCAGTTGGTGACAAAATTAGTATTTGATTCTCTCAATTAAATTCCAGTATTCTTAGACAAACACAAATACAGAATGGACCATTCTTTACCAGAATGTGGAGGGAAAAGAGGCCTATTTGAATAAAGGTAGTAAGGAATAATAGAGAACTAAAAAACAAGGCTGCAGGCTAAATGAACAAAATAATAAAATAAATAAATAATAATAATAATTAAAAAAAAACAGGTTAGGAACCAAGTCACAAAGAGTTGTTTAAATTCATTTTTTAAACTGTCCAATAGCCTTTTCACAAATATTTGGTGGCTGTAAGACTGCTTCAAAGTCTATGTCTTTCTCTTGCAGCAGGCAGTGGCTGGTTATCTTGGAAATGATTTCCAGAATGCTTTGGAAAAGACTTCTGCACTTTTCTGCACTTAGGCAGTAACTCATTGCAATGCACTTATTCAGCCTGGGGAAGAAAAAAAAAAAAAAAAAAAAAAAGTCTTCAAGGTTTTAATAAAAATTTTGATGAAAATGCTAAAATCAAGGAAATAAACAGAAACATGAAAAATCACTATGAAGTGCCTTTTGTCAGCCCATGCTGAATATAGGTAACTATCTTTCCTTGAAATAAAAATGGATCTTCTAGACAAAGAGAAATGAATTAAACTATTGCTTAGGAATGTTTTAAATCTGGCTAAAGATGTAAATATCTAATTATGATTCTCAGTCAGTGCTACCTTAATTGACTAATACATCATTCTGTTAACATTAATGGTAAATTAAATATGTTTGATCAATATTCAAACAATGAATTGTGGTTAATTGACGTTGATCTTAATGGGCATTACCTTAAAATATTAGCTGATGCACATCCACATCTGTAGGGATTACATATTACAATATTAAATTTCAAGATATCATCTACAAGAAAGCATTAGTAAGAGTTAGTGACTTTTCCTTATATAAAAGGAGGAATTGCAGCCAGTCATTCCAGAAAAAAAAAAAAAAATTAAATTACCCCCTTACAACTAACATAATTTTGTCTTATTATACTTTTTCCTTTCCATTGAAGTGATGACTCTGAACAATTAAATACTTCTAAATCATAATTGATGAACTTTGTTGAATTATGTTAACATGCAAAATGAATTAACTGAATTAATTAAGCAAAACAAATGGCAAAAAATGCAAACAAATACAGGAAAAAAAAATAGACTAAGAAATTGAGATCTGACATAGAAGGCTTTTAATGTCTGTGAAGTGAAAGGAAGTTAGAGTCATTCATACTGGGATTTCCAAAAGGGGTTAGGAGTGATAAATATGTCTGTTTTCCATCTGCTTGAGAAGAGTCAGCTTCAAGAGAAGCAATATTCAAAAGATGATCCCTAGTGTTTTATGAAATCCACATCACTAATCATGTTCTAGTTAGGAAAGGAAAGGAATCTTTTTTTAAAATTTTGGACTTGAGCTCTAAGGTATAGAGATAGGTGTGATACTCGAGTCTTACTTCTGCAGTTAGTATAAGTACGGTGAGTTATGTACATCTGAAATAGGTTTATCTCCATAATTTCACATGTCCTATGGGTCCAATGTAGATCTTGCGTACCTTATTTCCTCTATTATTACAGAATTTTATGCCCTGATTTAAAAAACAAAACAAAACAAAACAAAACAAACAAAAACTGTAAACCTGAGTTCATATTATTTTGAGGTTTCCTGGGGAAGTAGCATTGATGATATATTGACCCTTGAGTTGTAGCTGAGTAAAAACGCTGATATTGTCCTTGACACCTGGCATAGCGATAGGAAAAGGCCTAGGAACATTATGCTGTTTCACTGGGATAATCTTAAACCAGTAGTCTAAGGAGTCTGGGAATGAGAGCCTAAAGAACAAAATTCATAGATGCATAGATAACACTTTTTTGATAGATCTACAAAAATGTTGATACAGCTCTGAAAACATTGTACTTCATCGTATTTCAGAAGAGAATAAGTACATGCAAGTACTTTCTTTCCATTGAAAACACAGGTAGGTGCAGATCTGCGTCTAAATTAGAAGAGCTGCTGAGCTTTTCATGGACATAAATGATGCAAGAGAATTATCTAAGGTCTATAAGAGGGACACAACTCTGATGTCTGGATCAGAAACTGCAACCTCAGCTTAACTATTAAAGGAAGCACAAACCCTTAGAGGGAGTTGGGAACTCAAAGAAACAACCACAGACAAGCACATGTTCACTCATGCATGCACACACCCTGTTTTGTTGGGTTTGTGAGAATAAAAGGTTACTAAAATGATGGGAGTTGCAAGTACTTAAGACAGGTGATATTTCAGGACAGGTATAGTAACAATGTTCTTTTATTTTAAGACCATTCCACTTTCTCCTGTAATTATCTGACTGAGCAAAGAGTTGCTCTCCATCTTTTTTATAGGTCCCCTTTAAGTTCTTAAAACCACAATGAGGTCACCCTCAAGCCTTCTCTTCTTTGGGCTGAACAGCCCCATCACTCTCAGCCTTTCTTCATAGGAGAGGTGATCTTGATCCTGCATCAGAAAGTGCCCTGACAGGGCTACGGGTAAGAAATCTTATCTGAGATCAGACATAGGTTTTATGCAGTAGCACATCATTCCCATGATTTTATGCAAAATTGTAGGGAAAAAAAAAAAAAAAAGAAAAAAAAGTTTTATTCTCTGCCATTAATTTGCACCGCATATCCTCAGTGCTCCCAGCTGTTGTGTAAAAAACAAAAACAAAAAAAAATCACATCACCTCTGTCCTTATCAACTAAATTAAATCTATGTCATATCATAGTATAGAAAAGGATTTTTAAGCAGTCTAATTTCTGTTAATAAATATTTTCTGAAGGGGCATTACCACTGCATGACAGGTTTTACTCAGGAATGTTGAAAATGCAAGTTTTTACATGACAACAGTGAGGGCCAAGCAGACATCCATCTTTCTCTTACAGTAAGTACAATCATTTCTCCTTTTACTTATTGGCACTTTAAAACGTTATTGTCTTCCATGGTCAGGATACCAATTTCTGTTAGATGACAAATATTGTTTGGTTTTATTTCCACCCCTCCCCCCAATCCCATAATTTTAGAAAAAAAATAAGAATGTGGATAGCAATACTAAACATTAAGTTTAAGCACTAAGCATAATAAGCACCAGTTTTCTCCAGCTTGCTTTTGAAGCAAGTCTGAATCACAGCTGAGTTCTGCAAAGAAGGACCAAAAAAAAAAAAGGTCATTTCAACTTTTCCTGCCTTTCATTGTTGTATTGCATAAGTGATATGCCAGCAGGGAAAGAGAAACAGGAAAGAAAGAGAATGGCCTCTACAGTGGGAAAAGTGGGACAAGAGTAGAGAGAATAGAAAGGCAGAAAGAAAGTTTTGTGGTATGCAAAGAAACTTTATTAAAGGAATCTTAAGGTTTCAGAAGTTAGTGCTCCAGTTTCAGGAAAAGTGAAAGTGAAGAAAATCTAAATTCTTAAATTCATTTCATTTTGCTTATTCTTTCTATGACAGGCTCTTTCATTACTTAATGCTGTACTATTTTTCAGAAACTATGACTGTTCTTTCTTCAAATGTAAATACAAAGAATATGTCATAACCCATACATTTTTATGTGTATACTTGCGCTGTGGTCTGTGTATAGATAGTATTATCTGATATATTTTTATCTGAGACAAACCATTTGGGCTGGTTGTTATTTTATAGATTTCATAAAGTTGTATATACTGCAAAGTATATACAATGAAGAGATTTAAATATATCTTTGTTTCCAGGAGTATTTTACTAAAACAGTATTTATTCAAATGAAAAGATCTTTGCCATGTCACAAGCTTTTTTCTCTTTTTTTTTTTTCTTTTTTTTTTTTTAAATAAAAATGAGATTGTAACTTCTTTTCAGTGGCACAGTTGAAAGACAAAAAAAAAAAAAAAGTTTTTTACTGAAATGTTTATCATTTGGGATGGGCCTTAGCTTTAACATCTAAGGTTTAGTCAGCTCATACAGGCTAAATATCTAAGCTATATCTGTAGTCATAAAGAGCAAAATAATTGTGTCTTCATTGAATATGATGAACTGTCTCTTGGACAGATGCATTTTTTTTCTGTTGAGTATAAAACAAGCTGAAACAACTGCTGCAGTTAAGGTACCTAGGTACCTAACTAAAGTTAGGAGGAGTGAATTTTGTGTTTGGCCCTGCTTTATTGCATAGATGACTATTTTTCCAGCCATTGTTTAGTAGTGCTTTCACACTACAGAGAAGGTTTTTTTCCTATCCAACTGCAATGAGCAGCAGTATTCAGACACAGAGAAATCCATAGAAATCCAATGACTTTTCTTAACCTTTTATTAGTCAAGTGAGTATATAGTGAGTTTCATTTACTTATTTATCAAGCAAAATTTTGAAACTGAAATGATTATACTGAACCAGGCCCACATTTTCCCTTGCATCAATGACTTATTTTTCCTACCATTAACATAATTCATCAATAATTCATTAATCACAGAATCACAGAATCACAGAATTTCTAGGTTGGAAGAGACCTCAAGATCATCAAGTCTAACCTCTGACCTAACACTAACAGTCCCCACTAAACCATATCCCTAAGCTCTACATCTAAACGTAATAACATAATCCATCTTCCATCACTTCCATCTTTGATTACTTTCAGTAATCAATCTGTTTCATAAGAGAAAAAAAAGAAAAATCAGCAGAAAACAAACAAACAAACAAACAAACAAAAAAAGACATTCTTTTCAAAAACATCTGTTTTTCCCATTATATTCTGATGATTGAAACCATTGGTTAAAAAATGAGAAAAATCAACCTGTTAAGTACCCTGAAGTCCTAATAACTTTGAACTGAATGGAGGACACACTCCTCACAAGCCAAGAATACAAAACAGAAATACATTTTTTCCTGCTTCTGTTTTCACTGGTTATATAAGTTATACAGGTAATATAAGGTACTTAACTTGCTCTTACAATGGAATATATCCTCCACCCAACTATTGCCTGTACATTATTTTGCAAATATATAGTGTGTTTATCACCCTGAAATTCAACTGCAAAGAAAACTGTAAGAAACACAGTCCCTAAAAATGATATCAAAGAGGTAAAAAGTACTAGCAACAACAAGAAAAATCTGAATGAATTTAAAGACACCTCATCTCAGAAGAAGTGTCTAATTCACCTAATACCCTATATTAATTGATATGGAGTTAAATTAAGAAAAAACAAAATCATTCAGAAGGCCAGAAAAAATTACTTATATCATTAAAGGCAGTAATATTTTTTTCCTGTCATCAGCAGAGATGGACTTAACAGAGGAGAGAGAGAGAGCAAATGAGAGGAATTAGACTGGAGTTTGGAGGTATTGAAAACTGAATACATACAGCAGGAAGCTCCACTTCGAACAATTTGATTTATCCTAGGAGCTCAGGATTCACTTATTCACAAGCACTAAAGATATATGTTTTGTTTGGTTTGCTGCTTTCTTAGGAATTGATAACAGCTTTAGCTAATCAAAATGAGAACCACAACAAATCCAGCCCTTCAAACACTTTTGAACTTTGCAGACTCTTCAAATTCAGCTCCAAATGCTGTTGTCTGGCCTTATTGCAGATAATTTCTATTATCCCTCATATTTATTATGGGATTAAACCTCAGAACTAGTGCGTTGAGGAGCACATAATCCCTCTCCAAAAAAAAAAATAAAAAAATCCAAAAGAAGTTCACACTGAAGATGAAGGTGATCCTTCTTCCTCATTATTTTTTCAACAGATAAACTTGTTTTAATTTTTTTTTTAGTTAGGAAGATACAGTGACTTGAAGGGTATAACTTTAATGGAAAATAATAACCCTGACCCCAAAATAGGCACTCTACACTGAGTGCTGCTCCCAAATGAACAAGGTTGATTTCAGGAAGAAATCCTAGACTCAACTGGATTTGTGGATTAGGATTTGACCACAATGATAGTTATTACTAATGATTCTGACAAAGAATGTATGAGGATAATGTGCAGGCCACAAAATGTTACTCAATAATAATAACTTCTTCGCCATCAGGCAGAATGCACAATGTGGAGTCAAGCATCTGATAATGACATGTTTAGCATCCATATATATATGATAAATAAAAATCTTGAAATTTAAATAGCATTTCTATATTCCTCACCTATTGCCTTAAGACAATATAATATAAACATGGATGTTCCAGGTTTTCAAGACCAGCCTGAGCAAGTGATTCTATCTGTTCATTCTAGCACAAGTTCATTCCAGAGAGTCTGACAGCAAAGTCTGAAAATAGATAGTTATACAGGATTTGTTCTTTCTGCCTTTTTGACCTTTTAGTCTTTTCACTTTTCAATTGCAAGCCATCACTCTCCAGCTTTCTAGAGTCCTTTCAATGTTGTGTCTCCTTTCATTTTTCTTTTCGGCCTGTATATTTCCTTCCCTAACAATTCCTTAGTTTCCCATTAAAAAAAAATAAAAATAATCTTTTTATCCCTGATTTAGTTGATGATTTCATTAGGTAACTCTTGGAAATTAAAAAGGGCTATTACTTTTTTTTTCTTTTTTTTTTTTTTCTTTCTCTATCACTATCAAAGCTACCATTTAATTTAAATACCTATTTATTTGTGGTCAAATGAATCGGTTCAGAATGCTGCCTACATGAAATGTTCCTGATCTGATAGAGTCATCCCAGAATGAGTTCTTTGCAAACTTTCGCATATGTGGGTCTGTGATGACTGAATTTAATTAAGTATAGACTTGCGTACAGATACAGTAATAAGATCACTATTTAAAGTATCACAATGAAGGTAATGAAACATGAAACAAAACCACAAAATATTCATTATGTTGAAAAAGAGGTAAGCTTCTTTATGACACAAGAAATTTCTGGAAAATTCTCCAAGGACGGTTTCCTCATCTACTAGGAACTCCCTGGTAGAGCATAAGGACAGTGTGTATAGTGTCAAAATAAGATCATTACTCTTACACATTAGATACAGTTAAGTTTCTGTGATGGTGTTTTTGTTTTTAAAGTGGATAAATGTCCCATGGTATGCAATAATAAATAATTGATAAGCACATGTAAGCAGTCATAGCAGAAACAAGTGGATTCTTCATTACAGAGCACTTTTTTTTTTTTTTCCCCATATCCTTTTAGTTACAGATATATTAAATTTGCCTGTATGAATCACTTTCTAAAAATAATTCCGTACTTAGAAGAAGAACAACTGAAGCAGTACAAACTTTAACTTAAGGGCCATATCAAACATAATTTACATCAGACAGAGCAAAATTCTCTTCATGAAAAAGCATCTTATTTGGATATTTTCTGGTAATACTTGTTATTTACATACATAAATAAGGGAGCAGCATGTGAATAAATAAATAACTAAATAAATAGGTAGAAAATCCCATAGACAAGACTCTTGCAGAACACAGAACAAATCTGTTCATTAAATAGCAGAAAAGGTTCAATTTAGTATTGAATCTAAAAGGTTGCTAATAATATAAATGAGATAATTTACATGCAATTTATAGTTAGAATTTCCTAATGTTTGTTCTTCACTTTTTATTTCAATACCTACTAGCAATTATTTTTAAGTGTTATTAAACTTCTGATAAGGGCTCATGCATGTCCTAAATCAACCTCATAATGTTTCTTCACTTAAACGTGCACAAGACTCAGTTTAGCATGTGTGAGGCCCAGATTTGTGATAAATAACATATTTTCATGGCAAGAAATGTCAGATACAGGTAGAACTCCTCAGAAACAGGTATAGGACTGGACAAGGATAACAGTAGCAGGTGTTCTGAGCTACATCATTTCGGTCTTCCATGAGTGGTCCTGGAAGTTTCAGCAGAGGCTTTAGGGCCTGTGCCTACCCTCTTACATTCAGTACAAACTCAAACATAAGTGATACAGAGTAAGCATCTATAATAAAAATAAATTCAGATTATTACATCAATACAAAGTGAACTTCATAAAGTACATGCCTGAAATGCAGCTTCACTATGTTTTGCCTCTCTCTCTGTTTTTGCTCTGTCTTTTGTTTAATAAGTATTATAAAAATATGTGCTATGATTAATCTGTCTCCTGTGACTTGTTTCTTTTATGATCCCTTGACTTCTGCAACTTCCCCAGGCTTGCTTAAGCTGAGGCCTGCCCATTGAAGTAGGCAGCAAACATACACATAGGTCATCAGACCAGAGATGGCCTAGGAGGCACAAAAGATGTTTCAAAGGGAAAAGAATCCTGCATTTCGGGTAGGGCAGCCTGGGCACATTGCATCCCTGGGAGAGCAGAGGTTGAGTACACACTGTGTATGCAGAACAGATAAAAAGTTTATCTCATGAGTTGGGCCTGTGGAGTGTTAGCTATATTGCAAAGAAAGAAAGACATACTGCTTGTCATATGAAAAAGTTAAGTGGATGCTTTAGGATGGCAAATGAGACACATAATTGTTGTGGAGGTCTATACCAAGTTCCCTGTAATGAAGAAAAGGAAGTTATAAATAGAGATAAGAGAACAGCTGTAGACAAACAACCCAAAGTATCATTTATCTGAAATCTAAACAAAACAGTTTACAGCTAGATATCATATAATAATTACTTTTCATACTTCATGTCAGATGAGACTGAAGGTCTATGCTGTCTTGATATTATTTTTAGATTAAACAGCACTAGTAGGAAAAGCACACTGAAAATTTCACAGAGAAATAGGTTTTCACTTGTTTTACAGCCCAGTTTGATAGGTTTAAATGTGAATGCAGTCATTCATGAATTAGTATTTCAGGAATAGACCTCTCTGATGCAACTAGTACTGAACAAAACTGAGATCCAGTGCATGGAGTCATGAAAAATAGAAAACATCAGCTTGGAAAGAGTATCATGTTAGCATTTGTCCAGTGCTCCAGCACTGGAGTAGCTCTTTCTGGCTATTTCTACTGTGTTGGGGATGTTATATACAAAAACTGGCTCACCAGTCACATGAAAATTTATTGTAAACCCCATTTGATATGTATTTTTTGTAACATTTCCATAGATTGTTGCTATTATTTGGTGGCTTTCCTCTTATTCCCTAATCCTGGAGTTGGATAACTTCATGAAAATGTCAGCTTTCACAGTAATTAATGAATCATCTGCTTGCTTCAGAAAGTCACATAGAGGTAGATAAGAAGAAGCCAAACTCATTTTTTGTTTAAGTTGCCCCCATAATTTTCAAGAAGGCATTTAAAAACAAATGTCTAGCCAGATTTAGCAGTATTGCTCCTAGTCAGATTACCAAACTAATTATGGGTTCCAAAGTCAATTTCCTATGCTAAAGCATAGAAAGTTTTTCAGTTTGGTTTGGTTTTGTTGCTGAAAAAGGCTTACTTTCCACAAATTCTGGAATCATTCTATTTATGCAGCTGAATTTTAGCAAAAACTTAAGACCTGCTATTGACAAAGTTTATAATGAACTTAATGGTATAGAAGGTCATTCTAGTCATTCTGATCATGAAATTCTGAATTATGCCCTCAGAGGACCCCTAGAGAACTTTGATAGTTAAGGGAAAAAGTCACAAAGAATAAATCAAAGAGAAGTAAAAGGAAAAAAAAATGAAGCTAAGGAATCATGGAAAGGCTAAGCCTAGAGACAAATGAAAAAAAAAGTGGGGTGAGGGGTAAGCAAAGCAAGCCTAGAGTTAAAAAAAAAAAAAAAGCAGAGGAGAAAGTATGAGAGGAGAAAGTATGGCAGATTGCTGGGAGAGAGCACAAAGGATATAATGATTTAGAATGCTCTTTTGTACTGCCTTGAAGCTTATCATGAGATCTTTTAGGCTTCTCTTCTATAGAAACACCAGTTATGCATTTATAGGTAAAGCTGAATCCCACTTTGCACTGCAGTCAAGAAGTCAGCCTCCTTGATAAAGACAAAAAAATAAAATAAAAAATAAAAAATAAAAAATAAAAAATAAATAAATCAGTACCATCTCCAAACTAACAACACATATACTTTGAGAGGAACTGAATTTTCTTCTTTATGAACTAAGAGATGTAAAAAACAGGAATAAGAGTGAAATCAACACTCTAATAGTATTTTATGAGTTGAGCTAGAAGGGGGAAATGTGGGGGCAGGGTTGAATGTGTTTTTACACAATTTCATAGAACAGAACAGAATAGAATGGAATAATTCAGTTGGAACTATGAGTTCATCAAGTCCAACTGTCTGACCACGTCAGGACTAACCAGAAATGTTATCGAGGCATGTTATTGAAGGCATGTTATTGAGGGCATTATCTAAATGCCTTTTAAGCTCTGAGAGGCAACAGCTACCTGTCTAGAAAGGCTGTTCCACTATTTTACTACCCTCAATGTAAAGAAATTATATTCATCCAGTATGAAGCTCCCTTTGTGCAGCTTTGTGCCATTCCCTCACATCCTAACATCTGTTACCTGTGGGAAGAGAATGGCACTTCCCTCTCACTTCTCTTCTCCTGTTCACTTCTCTTCTCCTGTTCAAGAAGTTGTAGAGAGCAATAATGCTGTCTGTCAGCCTCCTCTTCTCCAAATGAGACAAATCAAGTGTCCTCAGCCTCACCTCATAGGACAGTGATGTTAATTAGCCTTTTGCTTTGGACTTTAGTCTTCACTCTAAATGTAGCTTTAAGATTCCTCTAAATTTTAAATTGTCTGGATTTGTCATTATTGCCATTAGAATAATAATAATAGTGATACCAGTGGTAGTAGCTGTAGTAGCAGTAATATCTGCATTATTTATTTATTTATTTATTTTTAACAATTGAGATTCAAACCCAAAACAGTTTTTAACATCTTTCTACCTTCAACTATTTGTAAAATACCCAAAGTTAACAAACGGCAAAGAGAGTAAAAAATTATTCAGAATTAGAAGTTATTCAATATACCACTGTGTTCCTTTTTTTTCCAGTACAGTTGGTTGTCTTCTATTTTGGCATCATAAACAGTAAAAGATACAGTTTAGTAATGGAGCCAAGCCTAAACACTAAATAAAAACAACAACAAAAAAAAAAAATCAAGTCTTAACACTGACTTAAAATGATAAGGTGTTTAATTTTGCATTTCTCCTATTTTTTTAGGTTTCTGCTCAAGCATTGTCATATTTAAGCCACAGAGAAAGACAGCAGTCTATTAGATTACTGAAGAGAGATGAAAATGTCATGACAGAGTTCCTGTAGATGGGGGGTTATATGAAAACATCAAAGTTACTGACAAATTTGGTAATATAGTAAATTGAAGTGGCTCATTTCTGGGATAGCTAGAAACGTTTTTTTTTGTTGTTGTTTGTTTGTTTTTGTAGCTGTAATGTAAACTACTTCTGTTGAAGGACTAAAGAGAAGGACTGACACATGGTAGGATCTGCCTTTCTTGCCCTTCAATCCTGTTGAGCAGTTCAATTAGTGGTTACTGTCTGCAAGAACAGGTTTTGTGAGCTATGCAGATAAGAATCATAACACATTGTTGTCATATAAACTGAAGCTTTCTTTGACCTTCTCTGTGCTAAGGTACAGAGGAGGACCTGCTTCCACATCCTGCTTCCATTGACTTTCTGCCTAATTGCCAGAGTTGGCATTTCTGCCCTTTTTGGTGCCTCCCTTCTCCTGAGCCCTCTGTCTACCCACACCTTGACCACAGGCTATGTCACACACACCTGTAATGCTGTTGCCTTGGAATATTCATATTTTCTCTCTGTTATTCTCTCTGTTCTGTTATTTCTATTCTTCAAATGATTTCCAGTAAAGCTGAGTCAAGTGCTTTTTGCCATTTTTTCCTAATCATGTTTTATCCATGTCGATACACAGGACAGGTATAATGTTGGTAAACATTATAGGACAGGTGAGTCATGCTAGGTCTCAATGTAGCTGTTTGTAATACTCAGAAACAAATGATCTGAGTGGTTCTTGTGGTAAGTATGTGTTCCTCTGAGCATTTCTTGTGATAAGTATGTGTTCTTCTATCACTTTGCTTGGTAGCTGCAAAAAGAGACAGTGTACAGTGTCTCATATATAATTCCTTGACAGTAACGAGCTGTAAATTTGAAAAGGTAAATTTCCTTCCTTACCAATAAAATGCATTAAGTCTTTTGGATTTTGCTTTTGCATTTCGTTTTTTTCTTATAAACCAGTATTCAGGTATATTTGCATCCTTTCGAAGCAGTTTAGTCTGGAAGCTGGCCTCATCATCAGGACTAGATAACTAGTTAGCATGCCCAGGGCTTGGAAGCCTGGAAGCCTGGAAGGCAGGTACATGAAATCAGTGATGCATGGGATCCAGACATCCTGGGTATGTCATCACAAAGCCTAGCTGACAAGGAGATTCAAAAGATGAACTTTCAAGTGATAGACAGTCACATTGATGTACATTGCTACATTGCTATCTCACAATAAAATAAAGGTAAATCCTAGGATGCCTCAAATAATTGGAAACCTATGCTGAAATTACCAAAGAAAGAAAACTTCTGGTGCCTTCTGTTGCAGACTTAGCCATCCATCCTCAAAAGTCTCTATCACTTTAAAGGTTGGTTCACAGGATGGAAATAAATAAATAAATATACAAATAAAATACAAGCTGAAGAGAGTATGATATTGTTCAAAAGAAATTTAAAAAAAAAGAAAAAAAGAGCATCTCAATGACATCTGGAGCGATAGAAAGGCTTCAGTTTAGGACTAGTAAAAGGATTTAGAATTGGAAATCTTTTTTTTTGTAATACCCACTGTCATTTGACTCAATTAATAGGTGGGATGGAAATTGAAAGCTCAAGAGACCAGCATGAAAGATGGATAAAATGTCATATTGATCCAGCACTGCTTCTCATCAAGAAGAATTTAATGCACTGATATACCCATAAGAAAAGAATATTGCCGTTTTTAAGCCTGCATTACACCCAATGGGATGACAATTTAAAAAACAGATAGCAGCAATGATTAACATCTTTCTAAGCCACATTTCACTGTCTGCTCCACATGAAATGGTGTGAATGAAATAGATTTTTATGAACTGTACAAAACTGTACAGAAATGTACAACTAATCTAATGACCACATGCTCAATAGATGGCAATTCCCATCTCAAGCACTCTCTTCTATTTCTGGTTTTAATTATTTCTCAAGAACAGAGAGGATGCAGGGGAATCAGTGAAGGTGGCATTTCTACTTATACTCAGACACTCTGTTTCTAAAAGAGAGACTAGAGACTAGACCAACAGAGACTTGAAAGCCATATCTAAGTCAAGGGAGAATAAAATGCCTCCTTTTTCATTATTTCTTCTAAAGTGAAATTATTCTGAAGTAATGATGGGGTTGTTAGACTTAATTTTTTCATGCTGTAGAATAGCAGCTTTCCCATCAGCACTTATATCCTGCTTAATTTTACTGCTACTATTAAGCCGAGAGGTGTGCAGGTTTACTTCTCAAATGATATGAACGATTAATATAAGAGATGTTTTTCTAGGATGAAAGTCAAGTAGCATTCAGTGGTGAATTAATTTCTGTGCAGTGCAATGTGTTGCGTCAAAGCAGGGAAATGCACGCTTTGACCAAATGATGCACATGATGCACTTCCATATGCTATTTAGATGAGAACTGCTGGCCACCCATGAAGCACACTTACCTGTAGCTAGAATTGCCAAGTATTCTTGTTGATCATGCATTTGCTTGCATTTGTAACTTGATATAAAAATCATACTGAATCCCAATGGTCAGGCACTTTATATATTATATGTATGGGTATTCAAATGGCCAAAGAAGACTGAGCTAGGCTGTTCCCAAGTTCTCAGAACTGCTTCTGCCCTGTATGTGAAGGATGGACAATGCTTTTCACCACTATAGTCACTGGCTAAGGGAGAGATTCATTTAGGATGGGGCAGCTGAAGTGTCAATGCTCCAAAAATCTGACTGTAGTGCCATAAACTTCAGTAACTGTACCTGCCAAACAGAAGAAGATGGTAAATAGGGATAACCTAAACAAGCATCCTGGGCTTTATGTTTCCTCTAGAAGACTAAAGCCTAAATACAACCCAGAGGTTAGTCATGTGGGATAGCGGTAGAAAAATGCAAATAAGAAAAACAAAGCAAGGCTCTACCTTTCCAATATACACAAAAAGAGGGGCGTGCTGTATGAACCTGCTCATACTGAGATGTGAACGCTGCTGCACAGTGAGTTCACCATTCGTTACTCTTTGAGGTGAAAACTCACAGTGTGACCTATAGAGTACACATACCAGGTACGCAAAGCAGTGAAAAACAGTTTTCAGTGAGTTTTCAGTGACTGTTAAAGTGTTGCTTAAAAACCTCAGTGAAGGCATTTCTAAACAAAATATACACACCATACATTTGGAAAACTACCTTCAAGTGCTTCTCTGTCCAAGTTCTTTCTTGTAAACAAAAGCACACACAAAAGCGGAAAGTTTCAGTGTCATTTTCATTTTGTCTGAAATGCTTCTCATGGGGACATCTTTACAAAACACTCTATCAATCTCTGTCAATTTCTCAGAGCAGTTGTTAGTGAAATGTCACCTTCTCAATTCCTCACACTGGGAGTTTAGACACCTTCAGATTTTGAAAACAAAAAAACATAATTAGTACACTTAGCTAAATACACTTAAAAGTAAAATTATTATAGAAGAGAGGCAAATGAGTATTAATTAAATTATTGAAATTAAACAAAAATTTTCTTTGAATAAGTTATATATTTTACTATTTCTCTTCTCTAACAGCTAACTTTAAACTTTTGCTGAATTTTAAATAAATACTCCCAAATTCTGTGGTATTTGAGGTCTCTGCTCTCACTGTAAGGCATACTTATGAAACTATCCAGGAGTTTGTGGTGTAAGGTTCTTATGGAACCTTATAAAACCATCTTCAGCCTTCAGAAATAAAAGCTTTTCCAATAAATATGGAATGGGGATTTTTTAAGTGAGAGGGAGGGTGCAGTATTCCATTTACTGGAGGGAGAGGAACATCAAGATAGTTTCTAGATCTTCAGCTACCAATTTGTAAAAATTAGAGAGAGTTCTGAGACACTTGTCTCTCTTCTTCTGGAGACAAGAATACTCAAAGATTAAACTGATATTCTAACGATTTAGAGATGTGTAACTGATTTCCACACTCCTATATAGTCCTTGAATTCTGTACAGTCACACATATAAAAATGCAAAGTATTTCCAGCTCACCTAGCATAGAGTCAGATGGCTAAGGACTGCTTCAGACAGTGAAACCAGTGTGCTTTGAATTTCTGTAGCTGGAGAAGGGCTTGCAATATATTGAATCATCTTTCTAATGTGTATCTGACATCCTCTATCATATAAAAATCAGAAATACCACCTCACCATCACTTTTCTCTGAAGAAAAAAAAAAAAAAAAAAAAAAAAGAAAAGATATATATCACAAAGGTATTTATTCATTATGCTGATGAGCAAAGTCGTGATCATAAGTTAGGTGCTAAATACAGTCAGTAGCTTGATGTTGTCAAAGTACTTAGGCACAGCTCTGCTGTGTTGCTGGAAAGATAAAGAACATATTTTGTAGATAAATGCCTGGGCAAGAACAGCTATTTATGCATGTGTTTGTACATCACAGATGTTTAAAGCAAAAGGGATGTGCCTACCATTAGAAGCTAATTCCACAGGAAAGATCAGTCTTAGGGTCTTTCAGGTCACAGCTTTATACTTGCAAATATAGAGGTCATTCTTGTTATGTACCTATATTCTGTGAATCTAACTGACGTAATGGGAGGTATCTGACCTCACTAATGGGACGTATCAGATGAAGATTAAAAGAACTCAACTCTATTTAAGATGAAAATCTGTACTGAAATTAATCACGCAATAATTTTAATTCTAAACTTCCAGGTCTCTGATTTTATAGAACTCTATATACATGTATATTCTGCTTAACTGAGCTTTCAATAACTAACTTTTCACATTTCATAACATCTTATATTTTTACCTCTTTTGTTTCTTCTTAATCTGAAGTTTTGAGGAAGCTGATTAAGTTGTCAACTTTGTCTGCCAGGCACTGGAATATCTATTGTACAAAGAATTAATAGTAGATATGATGACACCTAGTGGTGCTGGAAAATACATATATTTATTTTCAAAATAAAGACATTATGCATCACACCTCAAATCTCCCAATCTAAAGCAGCTGAAAAGGTTTATTATTTGTGGTTGTTTTTTACTTATCTAAATGCAAAGGTGTGCAGGGTATTAAAATTTCCATTCTGCATTTTTTATGTTATTGAAAAGAAAACATTAAAGAAAATATTGGTTTCAGTACAGAAAATGATTTTTTTTTTTTTTTTAAGTTTCATGTTTGCTGCCAGGTCACACTAACTTCACAGTGTTCTATAGAAAAATAGTTATCATATATAGCTTTCCTTCACTGATAAGGTATCAAGACCTAACTGTCTATCTTACCTAAGAAAGTTAGTTCTACTGTGATAAATAAAGATTACAGAATTTTCTCTTTTTTTTTTTACATGTATACATTACATTACATGAGACAAAAAGGCTTAGCAAGTAAATCCAAAATTATTTTTTTAGCAACTGCAATTTCTGTGATATTGTCTTTGAATGTGATCAGGCTATTTGTTGCTTACAATGTCTACATGAACAGGTAACTAATATTCAACTTCCCCAGTTTGTCAAAGAATTAATATATTATCAGATACAATCTGATACAACTTTTAGCCAATGGTCTAAAATGGGGAAGCAATTACCTGGTGAATCAACACTTATACATATAGGATTTACAGCTATCTTTCTATCATCTCTTAATGTATTCTCTTAGAATACATGTAATACATGTAACTCCATCTAGCAAGTAGCAGCTGGATCATGCAAGGAAATTTTAATTACTTTAACATTTCTGCCTCTGTTGCCAAATGACTCTACTTCACGCTATTGTTTGTGTGTTTTCCTTCCTTCCTTCCTTCCTTCCTTCCTTCCTTCCTTCCTTCCTTCCTTCCTTCCTTCCTTCCTTCCTCCCTCCCTCGCTCCCTCCCTCCCTCCCTCCTTCCCTCCCTTCCTCCCTTTGTTTTTCCACAAGTCTCTTGTGAATGAAAATGACCAAAACGAAAACCTCCCTTCCCCATTGTTCTACTATTTGATGGTAGTATCAACACAGGTAAGAACCTGTGTTGGGCAGTCTAAGTAAGACTTAGATGCCTTCCTTAACTAACTCATACTTTCTCTTCCTATTTGCCCTATGAAGTGATTTAGTCTCAGAGGTATTTGTCATTTGTCAACAGGAACCTTATTGTAGATTTTCAATAAATAAAGGGGTCTTAAAAAAAGATGGAAGGCAACTTTTTGTTCAGTCAGATAATGACAGGAGTGGGGGAATGGTTTCAAACTAAAAGAGAGGAGATTTATATTAGATATTAGGAGGAAATTCTTCATTCAGAGGGTGGTGAGGCACTGGAACACATTGCCCAGAGAGGTTGTGGATGCCCCATCCCTGGAGATGTTCAAGACCAGGTTAAGATGAGGCCCTTATCTAGTGGGTGGCATCCCTGCCTATGGCAAGGGACTTGGAACTAGATGATCTTTAAGGTCCCTTCCAACGCGAGACATTCTGATTCTCTGATAAATAATGGAATAGAGAACTTGATATGAAATAGATAAGGGAGAGATGGTTAATTCCTGTTTATGAACACTTGCTGGATTTTATGTCCAGAAATCAAAAGGTGAGCACATACATAGAAATAAATAATAACTTCTCCCCTTCACAAGCTATATACCTCAGTAGACAGTAGATAATAAATGAGCTTATCTCTATCCTAATACCTGTAGAGAACAAATATATTTTAAAAAGTATGAAGGAAGATACTGCATAACAATATCTTAGTGTACCGGTTCTGAGATGGATTTTGGAGTGTGACAAGAAGTACAGCACACTATTCACAGAACAGTGCCACAGTTTCATACAGCCCAGGGAGAATGTGACTCTACTCTGTATTGCCATCATTTTGCCTTTTGTTTACAGAGTACAAATCATTGGCTACAATTTTCTCCTGTAGATAAATGTACTTTTACCCATGTCTTGAATTCTCCCATACATATCCATGATATAAAAGAGAGAAACAATGAAACGTGGAGTTTTAGGTTAGATGTTAGGAAGAATTTCTTTACTGAAAGGGTTGTGAGGCACTGGAACGGGCTGCCCAGGGAGGTGGTGGAGTCACCATCCCTGGAAGTCTTGAAAAGACGTTTAGATGTAGAGCTTAGGGATATGGTTTAGTGGGGACTGTTAGTGTTAGGTTAGAGGTTGGACTCGATGATCTTGAGGTCTCTTCCAACCTAGAAATTCTGTGATTCTGTGTGATTCTGTATAGAAAGGAACATGAGCTTATATAAACACCTACAGATACCAAAAGTGACACTGTCAAGAGAGATAGATTTGGGCTTCTTTTTCCTCTAAGTTTGTATGACAATTGTGTTTCTAACAAGAAGAATTAGAAGAACAGAAAAATTTTAGATGTTCAGAAAAACTCTCAAGAACACTTTCCAGGAGACACTTTTTCCAGGATAAGTGTTTTACCCAGTAGTGAACACAAAACCATGTCCTCTTCCTCCAGTCTCTGAATGTGGATTGTAGAGATAATATATTTGTGGAAGAATCTCTTTTCCACAACAACTGGAAAGAAAATTCTTATCTGTTTTAAACACTGATAACAAAAATTACCCGTCTAAAACACAGCATCATACTAGCTGCTATGGTGACAATTACCTCCATCCCAGTCAGAATCAATACCGTACCAGCAGTAGGGTATACTTTGGTAATACTGAATTAGGTATCTGGAGTACTGTGGATAGACTGGCAGTCCATTGTGTCATGAACACAAACAACCAGCATAAGAGAATTGTTCCTTCCTTGCAATCTAAGTCTGAATAAGAAGTCCCAAATTCTAAGGTGGTGATTGTGTCTCAGAACTAAAAACGAAAACCAGGTAACCTTCATATTGTGAGGGAATAATATGATCCTAGGAGTTTGATAACAGGAAATGCCTGTTTATACATTAATACCTCACCTAGATTTTCAATTGAGGTAAGTGCATGAGTGCATGTAATGACACTATGTTAAGCTCATTACAATCTTGATGTTAAATATTAATGGATGCATCACACTAGTTTCTGTGACCAGCTAGCTGGAAAAAAAGAAGGTTAAATCTTTTTAAGCATATCTATAGATATTGATATAAATATAGGTGTTCCATTACAGGTGTAGAATCATAAAAACAGAATCATAGAATGGTTTGGGTTGGAAAGGACCTGTAAAGATCATCTGTTTCCAACCCTTCTGCTGTGGATAGGGGCATCTTCACTAGATCAGGTAGCACAAAACTCCACGCAGCCTGACACGATGCTTCGAGGAATGGGGCATCCACAGTTTCTCTGGGCAACCTGTTCCAGTGCCTCACCACCCTTACAGTGAATAATTTCTTTCTTATGTGTAATCTAAATCTACCTTCTTTTAGTTTAAAACTGTTACTCCTCATCCTATCATTACAGGCCCTGGCAAAATCTCTCTGTCTAAACAGAGAAATTGTCTGGTTGTCCAAATTGTCTGGTTGTCAGATTGTCCAAAATTTCTCTGTTCTCTTAAGTACTAGAAGGCTGCTGTAAAAGTGTACTCTGAGCCTTTTCTTCTTCAGGCTAGACAACCCCAACTCTCTCATGTTTTTGACAAAATGCTGTAGTGAACTTTTCTTATTATAATATCATTATAATAATAATATAACCAAAACACACCTCCATCCCAAAAGCTACCCACCACCAAGGTGCAACCACCCCTCACTGAGCATGTGCTCTGAATTTCTTGGAGCCTATTCCTTTAAACAAAAGCAAGAAAACTTTGCACCAACCATAACCAAGATATGCTTGACTAGAGTCACTCAAGCTCCACCTAAAAGATAGAAAATAATATAAATTGGCTTAAGACAGTGGGGATGTTAGGGAAGATACCATCACAACTTCTGGGATTGATCAATGGGCTGAATCTCTCTTTGCCCTCCCACCCCCCACCCCCATTGGGACACCTCTGGGTAAGATATGAACACTTGTTTACACCAAGTGCCTCCCCAGGAAACAGAAATCTCTATAGAGTCTTTGTACCTTTTAACACATTTATAGCCAGCCTGTGTTACTCATGCTTTTGGTATTTGAGTGTACTTTGCAGACACTGAATTTATCACTGACAATCCAAAGAACCTGTGTACCTGTTGCTTTAATAAATTTCACTAGATTGCATTGAACCTAGCCATGATAGTTCTCATTGAACACGAACAAACTCTTTACGTGTGTACATGGTAGTTCATGGAATGCGACTAGAGTGAGGGTGTCCTACATTATTTGTGAATCTGTAGTCATGATAGTTCAGAACCCTGAATGTGACCAGACTTTTAATGGCTAATTGGCTACACCCTTAACGCAACAACAGTTTTGATATAGGTTATTTAATAAAAGAAACAAACCATCCAAACCATCTTTTCATCTCTACCACCCAATAACCTGCGCCCAAGATTAGTCAGAAGACCTCTCACTTCTAATTCTTTTAATGAACTACAGACAGTACTGACAGACTGGCCTTTTTCCACAAAGGATAGACTGAACTGATAGACGTTTCTCATACTTAACTTCCATTACCCTTTACATAGAATGCAAGACCATGCTGCAGCATAGGAAAAAAAAAAAAAAAAAAGCAAAAAAAAAAAAAAAAAAAACTAAAACTTTGCATTTTGAGGAAGAAATCCAGTGAACTGGAACTGATTGGAATTTAGTTATCAAAACTCCAGGTTTGGAGGGTACAGACTGTATGTTTAACTGTAAACTTTTGGATCTCTCCACTGAATTAAGTAAAGTATATTCTTTATTTTGCTCAATCAAACCTGACATACTATAGTAAACCTGGAACAGTAGAATATCTTAAGTTTCTTTAACAATTAACATACAAAACCTAAAGCATTTATTATAATACTGTCTATTATTAACATATCAATGAATGACATTGCAAACAGAGAATAATCATTAAATTACTTCATTATTATAAGTAATTTCCCAAGACATCAATTAGGTAAATTCTAATTACAGACTGTTTCAAAGTTTTAAGTTGAAACTTATTAAATAATACTGGCAAGACCCATGGATGTTGCAAGGAAAAAAAATAATAATTTCATACATGAGAGCAAATTTCATTTCAAATCGTTAAACTGAAGACAGACATACTGTTTTTAAAGCGATTAATAACCATAATCTATGAATTACATTGGCTTTCATATTGATAAACCCATATTCCAAGCTTATTTGTTTTACTGAAAGACATAGAGGCAGTCTTTTCAAAGACATCAAATTATGAATACAAAATGTTCAGTTGGAAACTCATTTGTTTACACTCTCAGGTGCCAGCTTTTTCTCATTAACAATTTGAAATCTTTTCAAATTATTTTTATTGGAAATTTCATTAGTGTTTGTAAATATGTCATGTTTACAAGTGTGCAGAATGTGTGAATGTGAGCTTGTGCCCATTCTTCATTTTCCATTTCTCCCTGCCCATTCCTATCTATTTGTAGTGCTGCTCATTCTTTTGCACTTAGTCAGACTAATCCCTTGTATGGGCATGTACTCCACTCACAGAATAGCTCCCGGGGGCATTTTGACACCTTGATTCATATTTTCATGGCTTTTATGTCTCATCTCTACAAAACAATATTACAGTATGATGGAAGTCTTTGAATTGGCCCAAGAAAAACAGAAATCCCAAAGATACAAATATCAGCTTAGAAACTAACATTTGTCACCCATCTACATCTCAAAAGAGCTATGTGCTTCACAAAAGCAGTGAGCAGTGTTTCTTTGATAGACTAGATTGAAATTGAAAGAAGAAAATGAAGAAGATTCCTCATAGGATATCACTAGAGTAAAGTCACAGTTAGGATCTTGGAAATAAATATCTCAGAAAACATTTTATATATATATATATATATATATATATTTAGCAGAAGCAGCAAATTCAACAAAGCACGTATGATGTAATTCTAAGAACTGTTTTTTACACATTGATATTAATAATGGCACTCTTCTTCCTGTCATTGTTAGTAAGGGTACATTATGGAAATTTAGAATTTGTAAATCATAGAATTAGATACTAGATAGATAACAATCTACTATGGTGATATTTGGAAAGAAATATTTTATTTTTCTTATGTTTAATTGATATTTGCTGGAAAGATGGCAAAACCAGAACACATATTTCACATCCTATCTTTTAATAGATCAATCAGTTTCTTCTGTTTCATTTTTTATTACAACAGTGAGCCATAGGATGACTGGCACTTCTTTGAAACGACCCAGGGATATTTTGTTTGTTTGTTTCTCTTTGCCTAAAGCATACATGCTGTTTGAATATTGAAGTTAAAATACTAGTGGAAATAGGATGTGGAGTAGGTTTTTTCTGGAAAAGTCACTATGAATTTCACTTGCAGGGTATATAAAAACAGTGTTTTGTAAATGTCACATTAGAAAGTCTGCCTTTTTAAGGAGACATTAGAAATTGTGATGGAAACAATTCTGTCACAAATTTCTCAACCCATTCTTTGTGTTTCTGGAGCAGGCTGCACAAAAGTGAAAGAATCAAAAGCAAGTGAACACAAATCCTTAATTTCTTCAATAACACGTACAATGCATAAATGAAGCCAATGAAAAACACCTAGCCTGCCACTGCTGCAGCTGTGGAAAAATAGGGGAAGAAAAGATGACATGATTTCCTTCCCCACAAATAATAGATGTCCAGCAATGTACAACATCACAAACATTTGTGCTACAATTATTAGTAGTTCTTTTGCATACATTATTCCATTCATAGATTCAAATATCTTGTGCTGAATTTATGGGAACTCAGTGCATAATAGGCTGTTTAAGTGTTTGGTAAGACTAGTAGCATACATATCCCAAGTATAAGAAACCAACGTATAACAGTTTTAAATCTACATATATTCTGTTTTACATCTAAAACTGTTTTTAACTTCAGGCCAAAAGCACCACAGGCTATTCTTAAGTGATCTATAAGGAACTGAAAAAAGCAAGCCTATGCTTAAATTTAATACACATACTCCTGGACTTCTACAGGGAAGCGTTTCAATGTCCACAGATTAAGTGAAAGATTGAGAATGACAGGTCTGCTCAGGTTAAAATCATCAACAAATAAAATCACTAGTGTAAAACACAGGGTTGCAAAAAGGGATATAAAATGCTGTTCATATTACAACTGACAATTTCAAGGGCCTGATGCTTGATATTTACATGTACTTTTTGTACAGCACCAACTTGACTGCCTCATAATTAGTGACAACTCCCATGAGGTAGAAAGTAATTGCTCATTTGTAGATGAGGTACTTGTGGATCAAGAAGTGATTAAAATATTTATATTGCACAGCTTGTTCAATTCACTCATATTATCAGATTAATTTACTTTAATTTACCATGCATCAACATTTACATGAATTTCCTCCAAAAATGGTACTTGAAATAGAATAACTTTTTATTACTTATTTTTCAGCTTAATAATATCACTATGTAGGACAGATAGATGGCCACTGCTCCATTAGAATTCTAGATTTACTCTATAAGCATTATGTTGTGTGCTTGCCATGAAAAAATTATAGGTACTTATGATTAAGTATTTTTCAGGCTGGAATCTCTGGGGAATATGGTTTAAATTGATAAAGATTTGCTAGTGACAAGTATATATAATTTTGTTAGCCTTGAGAAAAAAATAAAAATTGAGACTTTGTTTTTGTTTTGTTTTTCCTTACCATTGTTTAGTTTTTTTTTCCTTAGCTTTTCCAAAAGGATTTGGTTTTCATTTTTCCTTAAATAAAAGGAGTTGTATCTGAAGTTTTCATAAAACCTGATATTTTAATCTGACTTTTATTTATAAACTCAAATCTCTGCATTGCTGTGATTTATGTTGGTTTCCCTCCAAAAGGACTTAAGATGATAAATTAACTTGGGTAAAAATCTAAAAATTTACTTGGTGTCCAAAAGTAATCTCAAACTGTGCCTGTATATACATGTTATTATATACAACTTACACCCCTGGAAACACATTTGTAGGTGGCAGAGCTACATTGTTTGTGATACGAAATCCCCATATTCCAAAGGAATTCCAAAGGAATATGGGGATTTTTCAGTAAAGGATTTTTCAGTCATTTTCAGTAAAGTTCCTGACAAAAGCTGCTACGTATATATGTTTACTGAAGAATAAACAAATATCTCCCAACCCAAACACGTCTGGAGTTGAGAGCCAGTTTTACATACTTCTCAAGAAGCTGGGTAATTGCTCAGACTTAATCTAACTAGTTTGAGCTAACTCAGATATGTTTATCCAGCATGCTGTTACAACAAGGTAGACATAACCCCTATAAGTATACTGGATAGCAGTGCCAGAACTGAAAATCCCTACCAGCTCTGAGAACCTTGTATCCTCAGCTAGTGTTCCAATATTACATTCTACATGGGCATATGGGGAAAGATAGAGCAAAAGACACTTTGAGCACATGGAACACAGTTTGTGTTATGATGAAACCTATCCTTGTTCCTGTGGGATAAAGCACTGTCAATATATAAATCATAGAGAATTTATGTAAGTATGTAATTTATTAAAAATTTATAGTGCATTTATGTTGTCATTATAGGCCAGACCAGAATACTGAAGTTTAGACTTCCATCTGATTCACTCTTTCTTTAAGGCTAACAAGTTAAGATTAATATCCAAAAATATCTATTGAGTATCAGATTACATCAGATTACATCAGATTACATTGAAATTAAATATCTCCAGTTAGCACTTATTTTTATTAATCACCAATCTCCAATGAAAAAGCAAAAAATCTAGCCTTTACCTTATTTACCGTATTTACCTCCAATGTGGTCAATAGAGATGGCTGACAAGATACAACCTCAAAACAAATCAAAACATATCTTTTACATTTTATTGTGTCTACTTTACATACTGATTTCTCAAGCATTTTCTGACATGCCTTTAGTTGAATCATATTGCTGCTAACTGAATCATATTACTGCTGTTGAATCATATTAGCTCCTAACAACTGTAAAAAGAAACTGAAATCGACCAAGTTAATGAAAATAGTCTTTTTTTATCATTTTGTAATCAACATAGAATCACTTTCTTGGGTATGATTATACTGAAAATGTAATAGTTATGCCAATATAAAGTGTTTTTTTGTGTGTTATACAATTCTTCAAGATTAAGAAATTCTCAATAAGGTGATCTTACTAATGAATCTTTATTATTTCAACTTCTATGTTCAGAAATCTTTTTGTCAGTTTAACAGTTTCATGAGCATCTTTCCAAAACATCTGACAAGTCAAAGATTGCAAATTGAAGTGAAAAAAAAAAAAAAAAAAAAAGGTGAATATATTGATTTATCATTTGTCTATAAAATGGTCTGTGCAGGATAACCTACCTTCAACTAAATCAGTAAGAGAGCAAATGTACTGGGGTACATTAATTAGATTTGGAGTGAAACAGAAGCACATTAGTTTTTTTCCTTTAGTCAATTGAAATGGAATTTGTCACTTTGGTTTTAAGGACACATTGCCTGCTCTTTAGAAAAGTAAACCTCAAAGCAAGAATAGTTTTGTAAAGCAATTTCTAAATAAAAGTTAAATGAATTATACAAGTTATTGTATTTATTTGCCTTCTATCTCAGTGCAGATGGACAACACTCTGTTGACAGTTCAGGGCAAGGAATCTGCAGTGAGCCTTATTGCCCTCAGGAAAGGAAGAAAAGATGGAGAAGAGCTGTCAGAACTGTGTACATTCAGTTCTGTCAGACACAGGCTGCCTACAGTGTCTGCTAGCATAAAAGAAAAGAAAACAGATGCTTGTCCAGTATCAGACTCAATTATACCTCCTAAGAGACTTTGCTGTGGTTGGTTAAACAATAAAGAAAAAAAAAATAGAGAGAGAGAATTAGGTTAGTGGAATGCACTTGCCAAAACAAAAGCCTACAATGTCTCCCTCACCATCAAAGAGCCTTTGGAGTCACCATTAAAGTTTTCACCTCTAAGCATAGTTTTTAGTCTCCTGGCACAAACATACCATAAAAAGACACACAAACAAATGTGATGAGACCCCAGTCAAGAGCAGTCTCTCTCTGAAAAGAATTGCAAGGTATTGTAGTTTTGAAACTACAAAACAGAATAGAATTAAATAAATTATTTTAGTATAAAGAGAGAGAAAGTTTTTGTATTGTTATACCACAACCTGACAGCATGATCAGGTACTAGATTTTTCTCATTACAGACAGCTGACACAGGAAAGGAAAAGATGGAAAGCATCTGCCACATTTTCAAACAAAGGCTGAAGTCAGCTGTCTTAAAGTTTAGCTATTTTAGTATCCCTTCCCTGGGATTTTTGCTTTGTTATATAGTTAACTGTGACTTTGATCCTTAGTGTTGTTACCTCCTGCTTCTGATCCTTAAGAAAAATAACAGCAGAAACTTGCTAATAGGAGACCCGCCACAGGCAATAGTCCTTTTTCTCATATTTCAGAAGAATGAAAAATAAACAAACAAAAAGATCTCTTCGTAAATGTTTTCAGTCAGTCATGTAATTCTCTTTTTATGAGATAAATTTTTTCCTTCAAAGGTGAAAAAGGAAGGATTGACTCTCAATCCTTGTGCACCTTAATGGACAAAATACACACAAATGTTATTTCATATTTATGTATAGCATCTGTATTGTTTTGGTCAGTAAACAGGATCCCCATAGAATCATGCAATCACAGAAAATTCAGGCTGGAAAGGAGTTCAGGAGCTCTCCAATCCAACCTCCTGCTTACAGCAAAACCATTTCTGAGGTCCAGTCTGGTTTTTAAGGACTGTGTCCAGTTGGGTCTTGAAAACCTCCAGGATAGGAAACTACACAGTCTCTTTTCCTCCCCCTCTTCAAGTGGAGGAAGGTTCTCCTTATGCCAGCATGAACACCTGTTGTTTCAACTTAGGACTGTTCTCCCTCTTCCTCCTACCATGCACAGCTGTGAAAGGCTTGACCCCATCCCCTCAATAACCTCCGGGCTGTCCCTCTGTGGCTGTGTTAGATGCTCCTGAAAACACCCCCGTTTCAGGCTGGAGTAGAAGATGTGGTCGAGGTTGGAAGATCATCTGAAGATTATCTAGTCCACCCCCCCTGCCAACCAGGATCACCTAAAGCACATTGCACAGGATGGCATCCAAGTAGGTTCTGAATATCTCTGGAGAAGGAGACTCCACAACTTCTCTGGGCAACCTGTTCCAGTGCTCTGTCACCCTCACAGCAAAGAAGTGCCCTCTTATATTCAGATGGAACTTCCTGTGCTTTAGTTTGTGCCTGTTGCTTCCCATCCTCTCACTGGGCACAGCTGAAAGGAGTCCTCCTCTGTAACAATGAAACTGAAAAGCTCCATCCTCTTGATACCCTCCATTCAGATATTTATATACATTGATGAAGACTCAATGACTCAATGTGAGGACCTCCCTCAGCCACATATCCTTAAAGTGACAGAGTGCAACATCTGTTTTTCTCCAGTTGCTGTAGAATTCTCTTAGTCTCAGCTACTATTACAGCATCATCTCTCTATTGTGGATTTTTCTTCTCCTTAAGCCCTGTTTCTAATCCTAGATGACTGTGAAACCTAGCCAGCAAAAGTCAAACAAAGCAGCCACTGAGTACCTCAGCCTCATCTGTGGCCAGTCACTAAACCAACCACTCATTATGAACAGGTCCTCGTTTTCCTTGCTCAGTCTTTTCCTTCTACTGTAGCAATAGAAGCTCTACTTGTTGCTGTTGACATCCCTTGCAAATGTCAACTGTGGATTATTTTGATTACTTTTACTTCAGATGGGGAGGTTATTGGTGCTGCGATGAGATACCAAATCAACTTAAGCCCTTCGAATCCACATACCCTTGTATCTGCTTGTGCAGATACCATCATAGATGTATTTAATACCTGTGTATTTATTCGGTTATTAATGGACAAGAAATACTTTGTGATTAGGTTTTCTCTCATACTTTCCAATACTGCTGCAAGCTCTTTGGGAAGGACAGGCTGGGAAGATGAGCAGCGAATGCTGACCTTTTTGTGAGAGAGCAGGTGGAATACATACAGCTCTGCCTGGGGATGGCAGAAGAGCCAACTGAGTGTTTATGGATTAGGATAAAAAGGATGACAAGGACAGGGGGAACGTTACAGTGGGGGTTGCTCTAGCCACCCTGAAAGGCAAGCCCTAGACTTTCTGAGAGTAAACTGTGGCCTCTTCAAGGATCTGCTTGAAAGAGTCTTGTCATATAGGGCCCTGGATGGAAAAGAGCCAAAGAAAACTTGTTAATATTCAAGGATCAATTCCTCCAAGCTTAAAACAAGGTCCATCTCAATTAGCAGGAAGTCAGGCATAAGTGACATAAAGGTAGCCATGCAGAAGACCTGGGAGTCCTGGTGGATACTGAGTTGAGTATGAGCCTGCAATTGCCCTTGCCACAAAGAAAGCTGATGATATCCTGGGCTGCATTAGGCAATGTATAGCTAGCAGACTGAGGGAGGTTATCCCTTCTCTCTGCTCAGCACTTGTGAGTCCACAAGTGGACCTGTAGTATTGTTTCCAGTTCTGGGCCTTCTAGTACAAGACAGACATAGATATACTATGAGAGAGAGTCTGGTAAAGGGCCACAAAGATGATGAAGGGACTGGAACAACTTTCCTATGAGAAAGAGCAAAATGGGAATCTTCAGTTTAGTGAAGGCTCAAGGGGATCTCAATGTAATACCTGAAGGGAGGGTGCATGGAGAACATAGCCAGGCTTTTTGCAGTCGTGCCCAGCGACAGGACACAAGACAATGTGCACAAACTGGAAGATAAGAGGTTTCCTCTGAATATCAGAAAACACTTCTTATTGTGAGGGTGATGAAGCAATGGCACAGGTTGCCCAGAGAGGTTGTGGAGTCTCCTTTCTTGGCAATTTCAAAAGCCATCAGGACATGCACCTGAGCAACCTTGCCCTGGATAGCTCTGCTTGGACTGGGGGCTTGGACCTGATGACCTCTAGAGGTCCCTTCCAACATCAGCCATTCCATGATTCTGTGATGAAAAACACTTCCCACAGACACAAGTTGCTGATATCAGGCAGAAAATGGATCTTTAATACTGTAAAGTGTATTAGGTTGACATGTATTAGGTTTTGGTAGTAGGGGAGGGCTTCAGGGTGGCTTCTGTGAGAAGATTCCAGAAGCTGCTCCATGTAAAGTAACAGCCAGTTCCAGCCAGCTCCAAAAGGGACCTGCAACTGGCCAAAACTGAAACAATGAGCCGTGCTGGTTAAGCCTCTGTGACAGCATATTTAATAAAGAAAATAAAGCTGTGAAACAGTGTATGGGAGAGAGAAGTAAAAAAAATGTATAAAGAAACAACCCTGCAGCCACCAAAGTCAAAGTCAAAGTCAAAGTCAGTGATGGAGAAAGAGGAGGTGCTCCAAGTCTTGGAGCAGAAGTTCCCCTGTGGTCTGTGGAGAGGACCAAAGGGGAGCTGGCCATCCCCTGTAGTCCATGGGGTACCACACCTCCATGCTGCAGCTTATGGAGGACCTTACAGGGAAGTGGATGGATCTGGCCTGAAGTATGCTGCAGCCCATGTCGGAGCAGACTCCGGTCTGGAAGTGCAGCCTAAGCAGAGGAGCCCATGGTGGAGCAGGGGATATGGTGGGAGCTGCTGCCTGTGGGGGGTACATGCTTGAGCAGTCCATTCCTGAAGAATGGACTCTGTGGTATGGATCTATATTGGAGCAGTTCTTGGAGAACTGCCATCTGCTGGAAGCCCACATAGGATCACTTTGGAAGGATGGCATCCCGTGAGAGAGACCCTGCTCTGGGTCAGTAAAGAGAGTGAGGAGAGAGCAGCAGAGATGAATTGTTATGGACTAGATGCAACCCCCATTTCCCATTCCCCTGAGCCACTCTGGGGGAGGACATAGGAGAGGGTGGGTGTGGGGAAGGTGGTTTTAATTTGCTTTTAGTTCTCATGACGCTAATCTGTTATCAATAGGCAACAAATTACATTAATCTCCTTGATTCGGAGTCTGTTTTGACCATGATGGTAAGTGATCTCCCTGTCTTTATCTCAATCTATGATTTTTTTTTTCATTTTTCCTTCTGTCCTTCTAAAGATGGGGAGTGAGAGAGTGCCATGGTGCTTCAACGCCTAGTGGTGTTAAACCACCACATGAAGATAGAGGCTGTTGGTTTCTGTTGGAGATTCTAGCACTGGGCCTTTCTTTGGTGCTATACTTAAAAACTAATGTTTCAAACTTAATCTGGCCTTTAAAAAGTAAGGCTATACACACACATACAAACATACACCAAAGAAATAAAAACTGTAGATTATGTTAAAAATGTTGAAGTTTCCCACCAGTAATGAGATGTTTCTGGAAACAGCTTTTCAGATTCCTCTAGGGACTTCTGGTTGCCAAACAGACATAATATTTTCTCATTATTAGCTCTTCAGTAGAGACAAAACAGAGTATTGTGTTCTTTGCAGTCACACCGAGGAAGCGGCATTTTTAACAAGTAATTTAAAGGAATAAAATGAAGGAAGGATGGCTGAAGAATTTGCAATGATGCATAATTATTGGAGTGAGAGAATCTGTGGACACGTCTGCCAGGTTTCTTCACAAAAATAAAAATAAATCTTCTTGATAAATCTGATTTTAAAAATGATGTAGGCAGGAAGAATAAGGAAAATAGAGTGCATGAACATATGCATTCCTGCATTACACCTGGTGATTCTTAATCTGCATTGTTTCACATTCATCAAAACAAGACAAACAGGTGCAAATTGTGGAGGCATTATTTGTGTATTGTGTTATTTCAGTCAAATCACCAGTTTTCCAAGTGGGAAACAAAATTTTTTCCACTTAACACTATCTTTGGCAAAGCAGTATATTTTACATTTCCACTTTCAAATGTGGACAAGAGATGTCATCCAACCTGTTCTTTTGCATACCCAACGGCTTTTAAAAATACGGACTTGTGCTACATATACTGGAGGTCATTTTTCATACTATTCCTTTAAAACCCATTACTGTAATCATGGAATCATAGAACAGCTTGGGTTGAAAGGGAGCTTAAAGACATATAATTCTACCTGCCCTTCAATGGCCAGGGACATCTCCCACTAGATCAGGTTGGCCAGGGCCCCATCCAACCTGGCCATGAACACTCCCAGGAATGGGGCACCCACAACTTCTCTGGGCAACCTGTTCCAATGCCTCACCACTCTCAAAGTAAATAATAAGTAAACCTTAATATGTAAATTTACTCTCAGAGTAAATAATAAGTAAACCTTCTCTATGCTTAAGAGAATCTATAGTAAAATCTATGGTTATAGCAAGAAGTTTCTTGAGTCCCATTGTTAAGGAGCAACCCACTTAAATGTAGAAGTGAAGTGACTAAATTCTGAGTTCTGGAAAACCATATCTTACTGTCTTGAAGATACTGATTACAGGTCATTTATCCTTTGCTTCAATTTCTCATTCATTAAAGGAAGATAATGATACATAGCTGGTGTATGTACCTCACTGGCATACAGAGGAGACTTCTAATTGCATTTAGATTAATTTCTCATTGAAACTGGTGATTAAATTAAGATTCATATTAATGAACGGACTATATATAGAAACTGTATATACATAAGGTTTGAAGAGACCTTATAAGACAACCATTCCTCTGTTCTTGTCCATGCAGCCTAGTTGTAACGGATGGTCATGTATTCTGTCTTTTAAAATCTCTGTGATTTCTGGAGGCAGTCTGTTCTATTGGTTTGTTATTCTTGCAAGATTTTCCCCTCAGTTTCTGAAAGTAATCATTTCTATGGCAAATCAAGTTAGTTATTTCTTGATGATAAGAAAAAATATTTCTAACACATTTTACAGCCTGAAGATTAATATTATGTTTCCTCTCAGTCTTCCTATTGCTCTTTGTCTTCTTTTGTCATGTATAGAATACCTTGTAAACATTTCTATTAAAGATAGTTTGCAGATGTTGATGTGATTTTTTTTACTATTATTATTTTTTATGCCATACAACAACTAAATATTAATAATATATTACTTCTCTTAAGTATGGCACTGGTTAGATCCCAGGTGATGTTTGCATTATCTACAACAATATCTTTTTGGCTCAAATAAAGTACATGAACAGTTAAAATCCCTCAGATCAATTATTCCTCTCTCCTAGCAGGATTTTTCTCCCTATTTTAAATTTGTGTATATGCTGGGGGCAAGAGGGCAGATTGTCTTCAAAAATAGTACTTGTCCTCCTTTTGTCATGTTAATTTCAGGCTATATCATTATTTATAACATTCATTCTTAATTTAAAGTTTATCCTTCTGGAGCATTTGGGTCTTCCTCTACTATACACAAGATAATTCTTTATTCCATTACCATCAGTATTTAATACAAATTCTGTGTAGTTCCAGGTCTAAGAGAGAGTAATCTCTGTCTTGGAGAAGGTTTTCGTTGAATCACAGGGAAGTTTTATGCTAGTTAACAGAGACCTGTTGAAGCTAAGGAATCAGTAGCTGGACTTCTGATGGATAGCCATAATAGGCACTGTATATGCAAAATGCACAGTTTTGCAGCAGACTTGTGAGATGAGAATCTCTGAGGAGAGATTTCTGAAAGATGGAAAAACAACTGAAGACTATACTTTTAGTATAAATTCCCAGAAGTTACCACACTAGCTATATGTAACCTGTTGTTAAGACAATTTCTGAAATACAACAAGTATTCAAAGAGATTAGATAAGAAGAAAGAAAAGAAAGCTCATGGTCTCACTGATATGAGAAAGAAGAGAGGGCTCCAGCAGTTTGGATGCATGTGCCAGATGAAGTACTTTGATAGAAGTGATGCTCTTTGGCCTGATAGATGGCTACACAATAAAAATCTAGCTGTGCAGATGATGGGAAGACAATATAGCAAATATTTGTGGCAGACATCTAGCAATGTTGTATCAGGAAACAAGCAGAACAAAGGACAGAATGCAACATGATGCCTATTATGGCGTACTGCAATAAAATAAATAACTGAATGAGCTCTGGTCATGGGCAGCAGAGAAGTTAGTACTGGGAATGTAAAATGAGAGTATGCTGTATACCAGTTTTAAAAGGTAATGATTTAAATTTTAATTAAAAGAAAAAATAAATTGATACAGTCCAATATACTAGATTTGTACCAATGAGTACTTTTACATGTAACTTTACTTTTATTTTTCTTTGAAAATAATGGAATTACCCATGGAAAGTAATTAAAAAAATGCCAGTTTAGGTTTTCTGAGATGTGTAACACAGGAAAGTTCTTCTCTCTTGTAAAACAATAAAATCTAACTAATCATAAGCAGCTCATTTTCTCTGATTTACTGCATTTGATAGAAAACAAAACAAAACAAAACAAAACAAAAAAAAAAAAAAAAAAAAAAAAAAAAACAGAGTGATGTAAGGTGCAGGGGAACATGTGGCTTTACCCTGCTGGACAGACAAACTCCACAACTGTTCTCTCACTCCCCCTCCTCAAATTACAATACGGAGAAAATATAGCAGAAAGGGCTCAAGGATTGAGATGAGGTCAAGGAGATCACTCACCAGTTACTGTCATGGGCAAAACAGACACAGCATAGGGAAATTAGCACAACGTATTGCTTATGACTATTAGACTTTAAGAGTGAGAAACTAAAAGCAAACTAAAAACACCTTCCTCCCATCCACCCTCTTCTTCCACCTCCCCCCAGAGCGAATGGGGACTGTAGTCAGTCCCTAACACTGCATCTCTCCTTCACAATCACCCTCTTTACCTGGACTAGCATTGGGTACCTCCCACAGGATGCCATCCTTCCCAAACTGATCCTGCAGGAGCTTCCCACAGGCAGCTGCTCTTCAAGAGCTGCTTCAGCATGGGTCTGTACCATGGGGTCTATCCATCAAGAGCAAACTGTCCTAGCACGGGTCCCCCACGGGCAGCAGCTCCCCCCAGAACCGCTGCTCCTGCGTGGGCTCCTCTACACAGGCTGCAGCTCCGGACCAGGGCCTGCTCCTGCAGAGGCTCTCCATGGGCCGCAGCCTCCTCCAGGCCACAGCCACCTGCACCACCGGGGGCTCCTCCACCTACGGGGGGGGCTGCAGCGTGGAGATCGGCTCCATGTGGGATCCATGGGCTGCAGGGGGACAGCCTGCTCCACCAGGAGCCTCTCCACAGGCTGCAGGGGAATTGCTACTCCGTGCCTGGAGCACCTCCTGCCCTCCTGCTGTACTGACCTTGGGGGCTGCAGGGCTGCTTCTCTCACATTTTCTTGCTTCTCTCACATTTTCTTGCTTCTCTCTCTCCCAGACACTATTGCACAGCAGATTATTCCCTTTCTTACACCTGCTTTGACAGAGGCATATCAAGTGTTTCTCACTGGCTCAGCTCTGGCACGCAGTGGGTCCCTTTTGGAGGTGGCTGGAGCTGGCTCTGATCTTACATGTGGCAGCTGGTGGGCTCTGCTCACAGAAGTCAACCCTACAGCCCCCGACTACAAAAAACCTTTGCCACATAAAACCAATGCACATGTATGCAAAGAACGTTCAGATTGATAACCTTTAAGACTATATTATCAGGAACATTGTATATTCTAGCATGAAGTTTTATCTAATTTTCTTACAACTCCTTTTGTTTCTTACCTGATCAATCAGAGGTATCATTGGGAGGCTTCTGTCATAGTACTTAATTTGTTTATGCCTCATGCCAAGTATCCTCAGTGAAACTGTAATTAGAAAACTAATTTAGCAGGCCAAAGTCCAAGTCCACAAAGATATTTAGGCATGTAAGTTCTTATTTAAAGGCTTAATTCCCCTTGAGAAGCACTTAGATATGATTGCTATGACAATAAGCCTTGCCTCTATCATTTTCAATGAATACATGATATATATATCTCTATAGTGCAATGGTGTCAGACGTAAATATTTCTAGGGAAAGTCTAGCCATCTAAGTCTAGCCATCTAAGGAGAGCATAGCTAAAGCCAATTACTTCACACAAACCACTTTCCCAACACAGCTTTTCATTTCCCAAGGTAGTCAGCCTAGTCCTTGCTAGCTTAGGCATTTCTGTCATATATCATACATTAGAGAAAATCCTAATAGCACAAGTTAAGAAAAGAATAGAAAGGAGACTAAGTATAAACTACATGCTTCAAATATTCTGAATAACTAAATGAGTGTTATTATATTGTTTGATAGAAATAAGAAAATACTGTTGAATTTAGAAAAAAAAAAAAAAAAAAACACTTTTTTCATGACTTATAAAAGCACAAATAGTTCCATGTGAAATGCAGCTCTAAATTAGTTGTGATTCAAAAGAACAGTGAATAATTAGATGTTGGATGAATAGAGGAACTGACACTTTTTCCAACAAAAATAGTAAGGCTTTTTTTTTTCTCTCTCTTATTCATATTATAAGGATTTCCTGTTCCAAAATATTACCCAAAAAGATTACATAGATGCTTACACAAGAACAGAATATGTTTTGTTTATGTTTTTAATTTGTAAACCCTGAAAAGGAAACTGATTTTTTATGTTTTTTTTTTTGTTGTTGTTGTTGTTGTTAGTTTGTTTTTCCTGAAAATTAAGAGCAATGTCTATAATGCCTCTGAAGTAAAATTTTTCCAAAGATGAAATTTCCCCTGTTTGGAACCCTGAAATTGCAGTTTTCTGCACAGTCTTTAAGGACTTTCACATCCTTTGAACCATCCTTCACAAACATTTTTTTACATACAAAATATTTACATACACACTTGCTGTGATACACAATTGCTTTGATATAAAAAGTACTTTGTAAAGTTGAGTATAAAAACAAATTTGCGGAAAGTCTCTGTGTGCAGCTGGACTTAGTGTTTTCCTTCTTCTCTGCATGACCTATGTGCAAAAATACTGGGAAAGTGATACCTATGTGTTGGTGAAGTTGACACAGGTAAAAGGTGCATATTAGTCTCCTGTGCACTGAAGCTTTCCAGGATAAAAGGAGAAAAAAATGATATTATTTTAGAGAGTGTTAGACCAGTAGAGATATAGACAGACTGACTCAAAAAAAAAAAAAATACACAAAATAAAGAAGATAGCACATCTTTAGGAGAGTGTTTAATATAAAATAGCCATTAATTCAGCAAGAAGGTGATATCCATTACAGCTGTAGCTTTCAGCCCCAACCTGTGTTACACTGATCTGGTGTACTTCCTCCGTATTTTGCTTTTACTTCACTGCAGGTAGTAGGGAAAGAGGAGAGATGGTGCTAGCACACATCACTTCTAGCTTTTGTGGTTCCTAGAGTGATATTATGCCTCTTTCTGCTGTGGATTATCATTTCCTCACCCTTAACTAGGCAACATAAGTGGAAAGCTGAATGCATTATAAAAAGTGGTAAGAAAAAGACAATGAAATCTTAGATGTTTGCTTAGATGCTTCATGTAATGAAAGAAACTAACCAAAAAAAGCATGGTCGCATAGTTCAGCTAGGTCATAGAAGCATAGAAAGATATGGGTTGGAAGAGACCTTAAAGATCATATAGTTCTAACCCCCCTGCTGTGGGCAGGGATGTGTAGATAGTTTTCACCTTCAGAAAAATCTAGAGTAATTGGCTACTAGTGTGCACCATCAGGACAGAAGAACTAGCAACAGATAGAAGACTTGATCTGAAATTCCCTTCTAACATTCCTAGCTGATGGTGAAAAATACTAACAATTATATCATTACACACTCAAAAAAATTAATCCCAGTTATTATCATTTCTAGTAATATCCTGCAAAATGTCATCTTGTCAACCTCTTACAAAGGTTAGTATTTGACACAGTGAGTCACTTTGTTGCTCCAAGGAAATAAAATGGAAGAAGTAAAATGTTGCAGGAAGCATGGCCGAAAGCACAACAGACACCAGTATGGTCAGATCATGCTCCATTTTATCGCCCAAATAGCCTAACTTTTATAGTGAACTTAACAGGGGCAGATAGTGTTTAACACAAGATTATTGGTCAAAAGCATTCAGACAAACAACTACAAGAAAACAACCCCACCTTCAAGAAAACAACCCCCTTGTGATTAGCAGTCACGTAGACCTTGTCCTTGAAGCCAGATGCTGGTAACAATATTTTTCTAAATTCCTCAATTGGGCGATGTGGGAACACTGTCATGGGAACTTCTCATAGTTGCCCTGGTAGCTTGGTTTGCTCAGCTGCAGCAAGCCATGGGATTTTTGCTGTTTCAAAAAATCCCTCAACAGTAAAATTTACCAAAAGACAGCTCAGCCTTAGTATTCAATCAAGCCTGTCTTTTAGTGGATGGATCTGGAAAATAATAGAAAAGAAGATTACAAGTACAATCAAGTACAGTGCTGCATGGATATCAAAACATTAAAAAATCTTTGTTTAAAATTAATAATGAGAGATTCATTGATTACTTGACAATATACAAATTATAAGCCATAGTATTAAGTGCTTCTTAAAAGGGGTTTGTAGTATATTATTTGCAGTAAAGACAAATTACAATGAATATCGCTAGAAAAGATTCTGATGTAACTTTACCCAGGATTTGCAGACCTGATCAGTCATGTTCGGGAAAGACAAACTCAAAATGAGAGAAGCTCTGGCAATGTCATGCAAGGTAAACTATGGTGTAGAATACATCTCTTTCAAGTTAAATTGCTCTCAGGTCTCTCCAGAGCTTTATTTTCTCCAGGCTGAACAACCCCAACTACTGCAACCTGCCCACATAAGAGAGGAGCTCCAGCCCTCAGATCATCTTCATGGCCCTCCTCTGGACTTCCTCCATGTCTTTCTTACATTGGGGACCCATAGAAATGAATGCAATACTCCATGTAGGGTGTCATAAGAGTAGAGCAGAGGGGGAAAATCACCCCCCTTTACCTGCTAGCCACATTTCTTTTGATGCAGCCCAGGATATGGTTGGCTTTCTGGGCTGCTAGTGCACATTGCCAGGTCATGTTGAGCTCTTCTGGGCTTTCCTTAGGGATGCTCTCAATCCATTCTAAATTCAGCCCATATATGTGCTTGGGATTGCCCCAGCCCAGATTTAGGACCTCACTCTTGGCCTTGATGAACTTCATGAGGATCACACATGCCCGCTTTTCAAGTCTGTCAAGGTCTCTGTCAAGGTTTACATGACATCCATTACCTTCAGTGTATTGACTGCACCGCACAGCTTGGTGTCATCCTCAAACTTGCTGAGGGTACACTCAGTCCCACTGTTCATGTCACCAACAAAGATGTTGCATAGAGCCAGTCCCAGTACCAACCCCTGAGAAATGCCACTTGTCACTAGTCTCACATCACACCATTGACTGCAATACTTTGAGTGCAACCATCCAGGCAATTCCTTATCCACAAAGTGGTCCATCCATCAGATCTTTGTCTCTCCAATTTAGAGACAAGGATGCAAGGACAGTGTTATGCAGGACAGTGTCAAATGCTTTGCACAAATCCAGGTAGGTTATGATATTGGAGATGCTAACTTACTTTGAATACAGCTTTATTCTTCATAAAAAGGAAGACTGGGCAATTCTGAAGTTTCATTGTAAATATAAGTACTGGTTTTCATTTTGTGGGAAAATCCATGGTTAAGTAAAAGCAACATACATGTACTCTTCAATATTGAAAAAAATAGACATAGATGAATCAATTGATCAATCATTTGAAAAGATGCAACAAACATTGACTTTTTTTTTTTTTTTAAATATACCTCATTGGTTTCAGTGCTTTCCCTCAGCAAAATTACCATTACAACTAATATTTTGAATAGGTTGCTAAACTGAGGTAAATCAATTTAATTTCATTCATGTCAGTGAAGTTTTTCCATTTTACCCAATGGTACTGTGCTCCATTTAAAAAAATAAAAATAAAAATGAACTGGTGTAGCCAAAATCTATCATTTTCTCTAAAGCAATGAATAAATGTTGTAATGATCAAGCATTTCTTATTTAAAATACAGTTCTGCACTTTCAGGAAAAAAGATTTTTCCTTAAGATCTGTCAAATTCAGTATGGTATTAATGGCCTCTAAGCCAATCCTCAGATAGCCATAAGCCTACAGCATTATCCAAGATGTATTTGAAGAAAAAAATTGCTTGACACTAGAGAAAAGGTTAGCTCTACACTGCAGGGATTCTAATTCTTAGTTTCATTAAAGAATTAAATTAGAGTGAAACTTTTACCCTTTCCTCCTCTCCCCATCACAAAAAAAGAATGTTAACCTCAAACGGACTTGCTGCTTATCTTCAGTATTTTGCAACCTTTTCTTCACAGCAAGGGCAAAGGTCTCTGCATTGATATTCTGAAGGGAATCTGCATGACATTGTTACGAATGGGCAAATGATCTGAACGTCCCTACACAGCCAATATGATTCTGATTAAAGCTTGGCATTTGTTTTCTTGCTCTTTGGAGCAGACAGCATGCTGCCTGGAATTAGAAATATGAAAGGCAGAGGAACTTCCTACTGTGCAGTGAGAGTATTTTGTCTTCCTCATTTTCAAAATGCAGCTAAGTTTGCAAACTTTATTATTATTATTATTGTTTTGAGCACAGATCATTAAAATGAGGTCATCAATGTTTTCCCTTTCAGAGTAAGGTGTACAGGGGCTCACACAGTTTCCTCCAGTGTTACCGAGAAACACCTTGCTCTACCAGCTTCTTAACTGATAGTTCTGTAGCATTTAAAACTGGAAAATAATTATTTAGTATTTCAATAATGCATGTATTAAGCATTTATAGTAAAACCCTAGAATTTGGAAGGAAAGCACTTGTATGAATGTGTGCATAATCATTTACTTGTGCTATATGCACTTGTACCCCCATTTCAAAATCTAACTTAAAAATCTGTTTATTATTGTCCACTTAAATGTAAGTCTTGAACCCTGGATTCAGGTTTACTTTCACCATATTAGAAAGCCCCTAAATAGTGGAGAAAAAAATCTTTGAGTAAAATAGTAGTTCCCCTGAAGTCAGCGGCAGAAATAACTTTAAGAGTTATTTAGAATTTTTATTATTTACATTATTTACATTATTCACATTATTTATAATTTTTATATATAACAATTTTTGCAATATATTACATTATTACAATTAACTCAAACTTGTAGTATGTGCTTCAATGGCAATATTTACAGTACATCACAGTGAGTCATTAACACAAATCAGAGGGCAAGCCTCACACAACTGTAAATGTCTTGTTGTTGTTGTTGCTTTTTGTTGTTGTTGTTTTTTTCCTGGAAACTGCAGAACTGTGTTTCAAATAAGAAATATTTGATTATTACATTTTTTTTAACAAAATGATAGACTTTATAATAGATAAATGATAGACTTCAGCCACATCATTTCCCAAATGATCACTTCCCAAATGATTTCCCAAATGAATGAAATGAATCATTTTACCCCAAATGGGGGTGGACCCCCTGCCCTGTCACAGTTGGGCAGAGGGAGGGGACCTGGGAGTTGAGAAGGAATGGAGACAGGTCCCTGCTTGACCTCACAGGCGATGCCCCCCCCCACCGGCCCCACCTTCCCAGGTGCCCTTACATAACAGGTTTGAGGGTCTGGAGCTTGAGAGACCAGTGGGTAAGGATGGGGTACTAGGTCTACCCTGGCTGATTCCACACCTCAAGACTGTCTCCACCAAGAGAGACAGAAGGGTAATTGTTGTAGGCGACTCCCTTCTAAGGCAGGAAAAGGATGAGGTTGAGGGTCTGGACAGTAGTCCAAACCTGGGAAGCAACCCTGCAAAGCGTGTCAAGACTGAGGGAAGTACTGAGCATATGGATCGGGGCCAGGCGGAGCACTGCATCACAACCAGTGCCACAAAAAAAGAACGGAGAGTCTTAGTGATTGGAGACTCCTTGCTAAGGGGCACTGAGGCTCCTATTTGTCACCTAGATAACCTATCCAGAGAGGTGTGCTGTCTTCCTGGGGCATGTGTCAGAGACGTTAGGATGGCTCTGCCACAGCTCATTAAACCGGAAGACTACTATCCTGTTGTCATTCATGTTGGATCCCAGGAAGCTGCAACTAGAAAAATGAGGAATATTAAAAAGGACTTTGCATCCCTGGGAAGTTGTTGAAGGGATCGGGGCACAGGTAGTGTTTTCCTCTGTCCTCCCTCTGGGTGATTGGGACCCAGAAAGAAGAAGGAGAATGGGACAGGTGAATGACTGCCTAAGGGGGTAGTGTCTGGGTCAAGGATTTGGGTATTTCAATCTTGGGCAGCCCTTTGAGAAGACGGGTATGTGAGCTGCTGACTGACTTCAACTCAGCAAGCGGGGCACAAGTGTGCTGGGGAGCAATCTTTCTGGGCTAATTACCAGGGCTTTAAACTAGGTTTGACAGGGGAAGGAAGGGGATCTAAAAGTGACAGAGAAGGGCTGAGTGAAGTTGTCACTGCTGTCACTGTTGAAGACAGTACGGAAGAACCTCTGAATTGTCCCATAGGACATTCCAAGGGCTCCTCAGAGAAGGTAATGATCCTGATACCCCGTCTGGAATTTTCTTCTTGCATCCCTCCAGGGATAACTATGCCTGCTGCTTCACTAAAGAGCCTGTATACCAATGTACAGAGCATGGGAAATAAACAGGATGAGTTTGAGATCTGTGTTCAGTCGCAGGGCCACGATCTCATTGCAATCACAGAGACATGGTGGGACAGTTCACATGACTGGAATGCTGTTGTGGAGGGCTATGTCCTTTTTAGGAAAGAGGCTGGGGAAGCAAGGGGGTGGGGTTGCCCTTTATGTGACAGAGCAATTAGAGAGTACACAGCTCCAGCTGGCAGAGGGTGATGGACAAGCGGAGAGCTTGTGGGTGAAAATTAAGGGGTGGGCTGGTATGGGGGACGCTGTTTTGGGGGTATACTATAGGTCACCAGATCAGGAGGAGGAGGTCGATGAGGCCTTCTACAAGCAGCTGGTAGTATCCTCATGATCACAGGCACTGGTTCTCATGGGGGACTTCAATTTTCTGGACATCTGTTGGGTAAGCAACTCAGCCAGGCACGCGCAGTCCAAACAGTTCCTACAATGCACTGAAGACAATTTTCTAACAGATGGTGGAGGAGCTGATGAGGCAGGGAGTGTTTCTGGACCTTGTACTTACCAACAGGGATGGGCTTGTTAGGGATGTGAAGGATGGGAGCAGCTAGGGATGCAGTGACCATGAGATGATGAAGTTCAAGATGGAACTTGGTGGAAGAAGTAAGGCTAAAAGCAGGATTGCAACCCTGGACTTTCAGAGTGCTGACTTCAACCTCTTCTGGGATCTGCTTGGGAGTTCTAGGTTGCTAGAAGGCAACAGTGCATGTGAGAGCTGGGCTACATTTAAACAGCACTTCCTCCAAGCTCAGGATCGGTGCACCCCTAAGAGTAGGAAATCATGGAAGGGGGGCAGGAAACCTGCATGGATAAGCAAGGAGCTCATCGATAAGATCAAAAGGAAGAGGAAGGTGGATGTCATCTACCTTGACTTTAGCAAGGCTGTCTCCCATGACATCCTGATAGCAAAGCTGAGAAAGTGTGGGATAGGAGTGGACAGTAAGGTGGGTTGAAAACTGGCTGACTGGCTGAACTCATAGGGTGATGATTGGCAGCGCAATGTCCAGCTGGAGACCTGGGACTAACGGGGTTCCCCAGGGGTTGGTGCTGGGTCCAGTCTTGTTCAACATCTTCATCGATGACCTTAATGAGGGAATAGTGTCTGCCCTCAGCAAGTACGCTGGTGACACAAAGCTGGGAGGAGTAGCTGACACACCAGAAGGCTGTGCTGCCATTCAGTGAGACCTGGACCAGCTGGAGAGATGGGTAGGAAGAAACCAAATTAGGTTTATTAAGAGCAAGTGTAGAGTCCTGCACCTGGGAAGGAACAACCACATGTATCAGTACAGGCTGGGGGATAACCTGCTGGAGAGGACCTCTGAGGAGAAGGACCTAGGGGTCCTGGTGGACAACAGGTTGACCATGAGCCAGCACTGTGCCCTCATGGCCAAGAGGGCCAATGGGATCCTGGCGTGCATAAAAAGGAGTGTGTCCAGCAGGTCAAGGGAGGTGATTCTCCCCCTCTACTCTGCCCTGGTCAGGCCTCACCTGGAGTACTGTGTCCAATGCTGGGCTCCCCGGTACAAAAAAAAGATGGGGATCTCCTGGAAAGAGTCCAGCAGAGGGCCACAAAGATGATACAGGGCCTGGAGCATCTTTCTTATGAGGAAAGGCTGAGAGACCTGGGTCTGTTTACCCTGGAGAAAAGAAGACTGAGAGGGGATCTCATCAATGTGTATAAATACCTGAGGTGTGGGAGACAGAGGGATTTGGCCAACCTCTTTTCAGTGGTTTGTGGGGACAGGACAAGGAGTGATGGTCACAAGATAGAGCACAGTAAGTTCTGCACCAACATGTGAAAGAATTTCTTCACAGTGAGCGTGATGGAGCACTGGAACAGGCTGCCCAGGGAGGTTGTGGAGTCTCCTTCTCCGGAGATATTTAAGTCCCATCTGGACACCTATCTGGGCAGCCTGCTCTAAGGAACCTGCTTTGGCAGGGGGGTTGGACCCGATGATCTTTTGAGGTCCCTTCCAACCCTTTCAATTCTGTGATTCTGTGATTTCATTTATAAAAATAAGGCAGAGTACTGATGGATAAAATGGCATAAATTCATTGGTGTGAGTGATATTAAACTGTAGAAGAAAAATGAATGTAAGTGAGCACAGCAGAAGCCAGCCTCCAGAAACACTATTACACAAGTTTCAGATAATCTCAGACAACCTGGGGTTCTTGAATAGCCCCACTCAAATGATTCAGGACCCAAGCCATTGGATTCTACAGTTTTTTCTCCATAAAGGAGTTAAATTGCTCCTCTTAGCCTGCAATCTTAGGGTATGGACAAAAATTAAAGTAAACCTTAAACTGTTTAGAGATCAAAGAAATAAATGATGGAGGTCATCAAGCTTCTAACAAAGCAGTTAGTTGAATTTAATAACCAGGAACTACCTCTTTTAGGAAATAAATCCTTCTTCATCATTAGCTTTCACTAAACTACTAAATTTGAGTCAACAGACAATTGCATCAACATCATTTTCCTTGACCTCCGCATTGATAGTAATTCATGCACTATTAAATATAAAAAAGTTACACTTCAAATAACACAGTTAAATAAAGAAGCTGTATGAACAAACTATAAGTACATACAGAGATACAAATACTTGAGTAATACAGCCTGTCAACTTTAGCATGTCTTATTCTTCAGAACAAATATACTCATCTTGTTTCATGCCTTTTTAATTTGTATCCAGTGAAGAGGTTTTGTTATCCCAGAATTGTGTCTGAGGAAATTTGTATTACTATTTTTCAACTGAATGAAGTTGAGATCTCTTGTTTTAATATTGTTATCATTACAATTATGTCTTTAAAAGAGATGAAAATACCTTCACTTTGAGTTAGAGTGTTAAGAAACCACATTCTTTCTATTCAGATTAGATTCTACATAAAGAAGGCTATGCTAGTTATGTCTAGAAATAACAATATGAAATTTTACAAAACAGTTAAGAGAATGGAAATAATCAATGACATCCTTCTTTCTGAGTTTTGATGCAATTCACAAAGTATTTCAGAGACTGCTGTAATAAAAGCTTAGATTGTTGTAAAGTGAGGTCGGACTATCTCATTTAAATGAGCAAAATAGTTAACATGCTTATCTGACATTTCCTGTATTTGTGCATTTATAAGGCAGTGTATTATTGTGATTTAGTCCAAAATCTTACTTAATACAAACCTTAGCCTTTCTTATTTTTAAGTATATAAAGTGCAGTGTATATTTTTGTGTAAACTTAAGTACCACCCTTAGGAGCTGAAAAGGTCTTGTGCCTGTCCAAATTTTTCGTCCTTCATTTTTAATGTATGTCTTTCAACAGGTGTAATTCCACTCTGATGAATTATCTATAATGCCCACTAACATCATCTGTGGGCTACCTAATTCTGATTTCCTTTTTTTTTTTCTCAGCTGACTTCTGACTAGCACTCATACAACCACTAGAACAAAGTGATCAATGACCGAATGCTACAGAGTGCACAGAGATATGTCTCTATACTTCGACACACACCAGGCTGAATATAATGAATGTAATGCTTACTCTGAATAAAGATGATAAAGGATTTCCTTTTCCTCTGCCTCAGATTTTCATTTTTTTCTTGACACAGCTAAAGCCACAGCTAAAAAGACTAAGAATCTTATTAGAATAGACACTGCTACTGAGAAGGAAGGCTCTGCTTCCATTCTTCTATTGCAGTTTTAGCTTTCAGCATGGCAACTTCAAATTTAATTAATTCACTGATCTGTGCCTTGGTTTCCTCAGATGGAATGTGGTGATATAAGGAATGATTTAACTTGTTAAAAATGGTCTTAAAACGTTTGAGGAAAGGTTGATGAAATCTGTAATTAAAAGTTTATAATTGGATGTATTTTTCAAACCTGAGGTTCTTTTTTTCTTTTTCTTCACTTTCTTAATTCTGTGAGGAAATTCTTTAAAAATTTATGTAAATAATTATTTTATAATTATGTATCAGCCTCTCAATCGGCTGATACATTTTGTCATATGATGACAAATTTATGCTGCTATTATAATACAAACTATCTTTAAATTCTTTGCCTTTACAGGCAGAAATATTTTTTCTCTCCTTTATTCCAAAAAAGGAAACTCTCCAGATTTTTTATTATTATTATTTAATAATAAATTTACTCTGATCACTTGGGATTATTTTGTGCCATTGAAATTTAAGCAAAATTCTCCATTAATTTTATTAAGATTTTTTTACACATCAACAACAAGTTTGTCTGACAGAGTTAGAAAACATAATGGTATTGTATTTGCCAATAGAAGACTTCAGAATGTTGTCAGCCTTGTTGTCACTATGTACACAAATATAAGACATTCCAGGAAGATAAAACCAATTTGTTGTCAATTGCCTGGGAGACTGACAGGATAAAAGATATTTTGTATAGGAATTGTGCTTAATAGAGACTGTCACATGAAAATGTATGATTGAAGCAGAGTGAATAAATAAAGCAGGCAATATTTTTTCTCTGTAAATCTTGGTGTTTCCATACAACAAGGAAGAATTCTGATACATACTTTAACAAAAAATTAAATAAGAACTATGGAACATAGTAAATTTTCATTGCTTCTTTTCTTATTGGAAGAAAATACAAAAAAAAAGAAGCCAAGAATAAGTTACTATAATTAAAAATGCATGTATCCACATACGTAAATGCATTAGCAAGTCCCATTGTTATCCTTCACTGTTATTGATATGATCTAAAATACACACAGGTTTCTCCTTAACAGTCTTGTGTAATTTTGCTTTCTTGTTCTGTGTCTCTGTGTGACACTGCTTACACAGTCATTAGTTGTTTATACATTTTAAAGCAAGTAATTTTTAATTTAGTATAAAGAAAAGAATCCAAAACCCATGAGTTTTCTTGGGTTTAGAAGTAGCAACATATTTATCGAAGTAGATCTATAAACCCTCAAGCTGAGATTAATCAAATCACAGTAAACTGTAGGCAGTTTTTAAATGCCTGTAGTTAAATGTTAGATAATAATTAGTCTTTATCACATTATCATTTCCAATATTGTATCTTGTATGTACACATTATGTCCTCATGAAAGCACCATGAAAGAAACTACAGATTACTCAAAATCAAAAACATGTTTAACAAGACATCAGCATAACTTTTTCTCTGTCACAGCAATCTGTATTGTATTTGACTTTAGACCCAAAGGGGAATTAAAAAAAAAAAAAAAAAAAAGAAACAGTAGGGGTGGGGGGCGGAATCACAAGTCATCTGAATTCTTATGGAATAACTATAAAGGTAGCTAACTTTCTCAATGGTGAAAATGGTACTGCAATGCTTCAGCTAAGTTAAAAGGAATAGCTTTGGCTCATACTCAGCAAGTACAGTTCTCTTTCTTCAAGATTCATGTCTCCAAGTGATTTTAAACAAATGTACATCTATTGTTCATTCATACCATTTCTGTGAAATAAAATAGCCTATAACAGAAAAAGTAATATCCTACCTTGTAAAGAGAAGGACAGATTTAATGCATGTATATAATGCCATAACTATGGAACACTATTATCTATCCTTTAATGAATATTTTCCTTGAGATTTTTTTTTTCTTTTTTAATAAACATTTTGCCAAGGAAATGTGGTCTCAGCTGAGGATGGTTGGATATAGCTAGAAAAATAAAAGCATGTTGAAGACTGGGGGGCAACATCTGCTCTAAATTACAGCTGATAATAAATGAAATTTGTAATGAAATTCCATATAATGGTTGATGAACATTATTTAAATGAAGCTAGTCTTAGAAAATTATGTCCCAATATGAGGCCAGTACAACTCTGAGGAAATACTGCTCTCAGGCACAATGAACAGAACTTAGATTTCGGCATCTGCAAAAGTACAACCCCGTGATGTAACGAGATCAAACACTAGTTTCAAAGTATTTTTATCTTAATTCGCTACATAAGAGAAGGTGGTATGTGTTCCTTTTGCATAACACCTCTAATTTTCTTCATGGTACCTGACATGAACCACATTAGTATCACACTAATTACATTATAGTTCACATTCTCTCTAACTCAATTTGTAAGAATTAACCTACCTCCAAAGAAGAGTCATTTTCCCATTTTACTTCCTCTTATCTCACTGAAACCATTATTGAATAAGTTTCCAGAAGGATAAAAGACTGTTCTTTGTAACAGTTTCAGTTATCTTTCCCTGAAGAAAAATAAATTCAAGAGTAATTTTTGACAGAGAAGAAATTATACCCCAAGCCTAAAAACAATTTAGCCCTGTCACCATGGGGGAAAAAATATAATGTATAAAAATTGGTATATTATTTTTTTCTTTCATGCAGTGACAAAAATATTATCTTCTGTCAAATGATACATTTAACATTTATCAGTGTAACTCCTGAGCCACAAAATCACACTGTCTTTTAATCCTTACAGGAAAAAAATATCTTCCATAGATACATTCCTTAGATACTTAAGTGCTGCTTAAGGAAACCATATATAGTGGAGTAGAACTTATATGCAGCCACAGTGCATGAGACACTGGCATGTACAAATTCATTTTCTAAGCAGATGGTCTCCAAGCAGGTGTGTAAATGTTTTCTTCTTTTAGAAGAAGAAATATTTTCTTCTATTTTTTTTTTTTTATTCTATCAAGAAATTAAAACAACAACAACAAAAAATTGTCCCAAACCATTCTATTAGAAGGATCACGTATTTTGACCCTAATGCCAGAAGTCCAGTCTTTATTAACAGTGATTTTTTTCTGATTGCTACCAAATGTCAAAGCATAATTATGTCAAATGATTTTTTGAAAGACACAGACAAAATCTTTCCTCTCTTATAACAACTCATAAAAAACGTACTATGATATGATATGATGAGATGAGTAGATTATTAAAGAAGCTTTAGTCTTAGTTTCTTAGCTTGAAAACAAATTTTATTGAGCTTTGTGATATTTTAATTTTATTCAAAGGAACAATAGAACACATAAATACTTTGCCAGATGTTCAGTTTCAAAAGCAACTCAGCTCAGTTTCAGCTGAGCCTTGCAGTTCTTGCAAGACAACCTAGGAGATGTCATCTCTTGCAGGGCAGCAGATGAAATCAGGTGTTAAACACAGAGGGAGCACAATTTAAACATTTTTATCAATCTCAGCAAAAACTTTGTTTCATAAACATTTAAAAAAAACCCTTCTTTTAGAAACAAAGATGTTAATAACTTTACATGATGAAAGTTTGCATTCTTCAAGACATTAAGCCCTTTTTTTGTTGTTTTGTTTTGTGTGTGCATGTTTTTGCAGAAACTGCAAACTGAATTATAAAATAATTTGCCCTGTTTTTGATGTAGTAACTATCAATGAACACTCTATGAGTGCACAGAGTTGCAAGAGAAATTAAAATGGCCTGTGTATAATTGACAAACAATATAGACAATCTAGAGGGAAAGGGGGTAATAGGATAAATACTTAGGCTTTTTAGGCCTTTTTATTCCCCTGTTCCAATAGATTGATTTTACTTGAGTAGGCAGCTGAGCACCACCGTAACCATTCTCTCACTCCCCCTCCTCAAAGGAAAAGAAGGAGAAAATATGATGCAAATGGCTCAAGAGATGAGATAATGACAGTGACATCACTCAACAATTATCATGATGGGCAAAATAGACACAGAGTAGGGAGACAGTAAAATTTACAGCCTATTATTAGTAAGCTAGAGAAGTGAGAAACAAAGGAAAGAGACCAAAACCACCTTCGCTTCATCCACCCTCTTTCACCTCCTCACCCCAAGTGGCACAGGGGAACTAGGGTAACTGGGGGTTGCAGTCAGTCTATAGTAGTTCTCATCTTCTGCTCCTTCATGGTCACTCTCTGCCCCTGCTTAAACATGCGGTCCCTCCCACAGGATGCAGTCCTTCCCAAACTGATGCTGCTTGGGCTTCCCACAGGCTGCAGCTCTTCAAGAACTGCTACAATATGGGTCCATACCACAGGGTCCATCCATCAGGAGAAAACTGATTAAACTTGGGTCCCCCATGGGCAGCAGTTCCTGCCAAGTCACCTGCTCCTCTGTGGTCCCCTCTCCATGGCCTGCAGCTCCAGCCCAGGTCCTGCTCCACAGGCCACAGCCTCTTTCAGGGCAGATCCACCTGATCCACCAGGGGCTTCTCCATGGGCTGCAGTGTGGAAACCTGCTCTGCTGTGGTACATCATGGGCAGGGGGACAACCTGCTTCACCATGGTCCTCCCCACAGGCCACAGGGGAAATTTAGCTTTAGTGCCTGGAACACCTCCTCCCCCTCCTTCTTCACTGACCTTGTGGTATGCAGGGCTGTTTCTCACTCCTCACTCTCCCAGCTGCTGTAGTGCAGCAGGTTGTTTTCTCTGTCTTAAATATGTTCTCACAGAGACACAAACAACATTGTTTGTTATGTTGCAGCATAACAGGTCTCAGCAGCCGGTCCCTTTGGAGCCAGCAGAAACTGGCCCATATCTAACCTGGGGCAGCTGCTACATTTTTCTCACAGAAGCCACTCTTGCAGCCCCCCACTACCAAAACTTTACCATGTAAACCCACTACATCCCCCCTATCACAGTAGTGATTTTGTTTGTTTATCTGTTTGTTTCATTCATTTCTCCTAAGGTAAAGAGATGTAATCACTGGAAATGAAGTCATCGAACTATTAAGAACTGAGTACTAGGAGTCCATAATTATTACCAAAAGTTGTACAAAGTAGAAAATATTTTCACTCTGCCTCTATTCCCCTCTGTTGATAAGGCACATCAGCAGACACAGAATGTAAAATGGCAAGAAGGAAAAACGCAAGAAGGCAGCATATATATTTTAGGTCCTTACTGATTTGAAAACAGTTGTAATTGCTCTCATATAGTGTAGTTCTAAATGTAGAGTACCCCCTGTTCAGATTCCAGAAATTATTATTTTATGAAGATGTTTATAATTTGTTTTTGTTTCTTTTTTCTTGCTGTTTTCCAATTGCAAAATGTGGTCAAGTCTGTAAGTATTTATGTATCTGAGTAACTTTATGTGCATGCATAACCTTGCTGACTGAAAAGAGTAGATAGGGATTTCAATGAAATTCCTCATCCTAGGGAAGCTATTCAGTCATCCAAATATTTGGGGATTCAGCTCTCCAGATAGTGGAAAAGTACATTAAAACAGGTAAACATCTACAGAAAGAAAGTAAAGACATCCCCTGAAAAAAAAAAACTAAACTTCATACTGTTTTTGTTTGTTTGTTTATTTGTTTGTTTTTTTTTTTTAGCAGCCTCAACATTTTAATTTTAGAATATTTATATAGCATATAATAGAGCTTCAGGGACCTGTGAGATCCAGACTGATTGATGATCACTCAATATCATAAATATTAAATATTGATATTTATTTCCCATTCCACAAGAAAAAAAAAAAAAAAAAAAAAAAAGACAATGAAATTATGAAATTAAGATATCAGAAGATAAACTCCACTGAAAATAACTAGCTTCATACTGCATGTTGTCCTAGACTTGATCCAGAGTCTGATCATTTGGTGAACTTATGCCCAATCATTTCCTCTGAAGCAGTGTTAAGAAGGACAAACGTGCACCCCCAGATTGGAGAATAATGATATAATGGATGGATATTAGTATTTCTGAAGAAGATTGGAGGTTTTTAAATAAGAAAGTAATTCAGAAATACAAATGCTGAGTAGAGTTGTGCTCTATACCAAATGCTGAATAGAATTATATTCTCTAAGGGTTGGTCAAGGACAAGGTAGCAAGGTATAGACAAAGATGTTTTTTTGTTGTTGTTGTTGTTGTGTTTCTTTTCCTCCAGGTTGTCTCTTTATATCATTAATACTGCAATAACTTTATTGCCCATTAAAACTGGGCTGCCTTTGAAAGCCTATGCCTTATGGACACAAGTAACTTTGTTTCAAACATCTTTTTTGTTTGTTTGTTTGTTTTTTCTGCTTGTGCAGGCAAGTTAGAAAGTAGAGAGCAATTAATTCAGGGTGTTCCCGTAAGAGAAGAGAAAATGGTTAGTAAGGAAAAAATGTGAAATGTATGGGAGATGTAAGGGACAAGAGATGGAGAGTTGAGAAAAAGACTTTATGTTCTTCCTGAAACTGACAATGAAACAAAAATGCTAAAGAATTCATCAGGACATAACAGAGGGCTCTGAAGGTATATGCTTTTCTGCCAGATTAGAAATAGAAATAAACCATTGGTCTGATTCTTACATACCATTTCAATCTAATAGTTGTCTCCTGTAAGATTTAAGAACAACAGAAGTGAATAATACATAATTGTGTTGTCTGTTTTCCTCCATTCCCATACTTTTATCAATTTTATTCATATTCTGTTCACAAAAAAAAAAAAAAATACAAAACTTGAAATAAGTTTTGTGCCACTAACTGTTTATAGCACTTGGAAGATGAGAAAGGGATCACAATGGTCTTTGACTGTGCCACATCTGCCTACCCAAAAGTCCTCTCTCCCTTTTGGTGACTGTGCCTTTAGCCAGCTGGCAGAGATTAGAGCAGCTTGTGGACTTCACTCTCCTGTCTCAGAACCAGGGCAGAAGTCCTTTTTAGAAGAGGGTGCTTCTGCTGCTAGGACTGTAATTTGTAAGCTGAACAGAGGTTTAAAACCTCTGTTGAAATCATTTTTCAACAAATTGCCATTTTCTGAGAAGGAAAACAAACAAAAATAAAATCATGGTAAACATTTTTCTCTCTCTCTCCCTCTCTCTCCCAGGTTATGTAAAAGCACTTATCTACATTATTTGTGTCTTTTAAATGTTTTTTTGACTTAATAATTGGCTATTTAAATTACATTTTCATTTTTCATGTTTCATCTAAACATATTTAAGGTGCTTTGGTGTGGATGGTGTGTTCACATACAGACACTGGGAAGCAGGTGGAGCACATTGGTCCTTGCCAGCCCAGTGCTCTTGAATACTCCCGCTCCTTGGATTTACTTGGCTTAATAGACCTGATTCTGCATGCATGTTTCAGGCCTAGCATCCCAGCTGTTCTGTTGGCTCAATTTTCTTATTTGTTTACAAATATGAAACTAAACTGTATTGTATGGCCATTTTTCATTGCCATTTTTCATAGCCTAATTTATTTATTTTTCTTTATAAAAGTCTTCTATTCATTTCCAACATCCTTGTGAATATTTTATGTAATCAAATGCAGTAGTTAACATAAGAATTTTCCAATATAGTAAGGATGCATTTTTTCAGTAAATCAGTCATAGCTGTCTGGAGAAAGCCAGCTGTTTGTCATCATACAGAGGAGCTGGGGACAACAGTTCTTTATCAGTACTACTGTGAGACTTCAAAGGGGAACACTGATATTCACAGCACTAGTGATGAAACTTGAGGAGTTTCCAGCCACAAAAGCCTTTCCTGTAACACTGTCATTGTAATTCTTTTGTGAAATATCATTTTCTTATTTCGGGGTGGGTGTTAAAATCAGGAAGCAGTTTTAATTTATGTTGCAGGTAACTCTCTAACCTTGTAGCCAGAGCAACTTTGAGATTTATGTAGAAGTACAGATCAGTCACGCAGTTGAGATGGTCTGCTACCAATTCTGAAATAGAGCACTTGAGATCTGTGTTCCTGAGCTGCTACAGAGCTACTAGCTCATACTATTGGAGGAGGAGGAGTCTATTTATCCTTGCCTTAACTTGTGCACTGCAGTTTTCTGCTCTTGGTTTCTCAATTGCTGCACAATTCAATTGTGAAGATATGTTATGCCACAAACAGTTCCACAGTTCTGTTTAAATTGCATTTAGGTCATGATTCTCATAATTAAAGCTTTTAGCAACATCAAAATGGTGTCACAGGGATTTTTTTTTTCCATATTCCATTCGTTCATCAAAATGCTATTTATAAAACCATGCTTATAAGCATGAAAAAAAAAATTCTTAGAGACTGCCTTTTCAGGCTTTGACACTGGAACCCTATTTATTTATTCACGTTGAATCATCGGACAGTCCATATTTAAGACTTCATTTAAAAAAGCTATTCCGTAGGATTAAGCCTATTAAAGATTTATTGGTGCCTATGTTTTATATTAATTGTATGGTACGCCCCAGGTATTTTCACAAAAGGGCATTTTAGAAAGGTAAATTCAGCTGATGGATGAATTTCTCTGCAGAGGTTTATTAACATTTTTGTCAATTTATCCCATTAAATACAGCGGCATCCCTAGGTGGTGATGAACGGCAGTAGCAGCACAGACTTCACATAATGATGGCAAACTAATTCCAATAATTTTCTCAGCAGTATCCTCAAATCACAAGTGAAATGTTGATCTTTACAAGTATGGCAAGATAGATAAATAATACATAGATAAATAAATATGCATTTATGAATATTCATTTAAAGTAAACCTACCTGATTATGTATTTAAATTTCATCAGCAGTCTACAACATCGAATTAAGAGGAATTAACACTGTTGGCAATGGTATTGTTGGCAACAATATTCTTCCCTGTAGCATGTAAAGCAAACACACTAGAATTTTTAAGTGTATATATAGGTTGTCAAACAAGGTATATAACAGTAACATGACATTAAAATCTCATTTTCTTTAAAAGAAGAAAAGTCACATAAAACTACCCACACTGCAATGCTCAAAAATGCCAGTGAAATGCTTCCTATTATTTTGGGTATGTAGTGCACCAGGTGCATAGTCCATCAAAAAACTTTGAAATTCAAATTATGAATACTAAATATTTACAACAATGTGCTTATGAATTAGCTGCATTTCTTCACAGTGATTATTCACCAAACAGCTTCAAATATTCAATCACTTTGAGAAAAGTGCTATATATTTTTTTCAGGAATACCTCATAAATGCCAAAAAATGATAAAATAAAACTTTCTTTGAAAACTATGACAATGCCTTTCTCTCAAAACACAAGACATTTACAGCATTTACACCTTGTTTTTGTAATTCCAAATTGGCTGACTAGCAGTGGAAAAAAATACATTATCAGTTTCTAAGCATAAAAGGATTTGGTCCAGATTTTGTTTTTTTGATATATATTAAGTCACCAAAATATATGCTTGAGTCATCAAATTATACGGGGTTTGTTATTTGTAGGTGTTTTTTTTTTTCATTTTTATTTAATTTAATGTATTTTATTTTATTTTATTTTATTTTATTTTATTTTATTTTATTTTATTTTATTTTTTCATTCAGAACATGATCATTTCATTTCAGGCTGCATCTTAGCCACAGACTCCCAATACACTCACTTCAAAAAAAAAAAAAAAAAAAAAAAAAAAGTGTTCATTTGTATGCATTTCTATTTTTTCCTGGTTGAAAATTAAATATTAGTTACAGAAAAGTAGTGGTTGGAACTTTTCATTATCAGTTTAGAACAATTTTGTATTTTACAATGATAGCGTTATTCCACATAAAATCCCATTGAAGATATCAAGAACCCAAAGGCATGATAAATTTAGACCTTTCTTAAACATTTAAATTTGAAAGCGATGTTTCCATACTTGGGCTTAAAGGAAGTATAGTTTTCATGCCTGAAAATCTGTACTCCCTTTTTAGAGCTGAGATGAGCATAAAATATGCCTCTTAAATGCAATTCAAATAAAAAAGTTATTTGCATTACACTGGTTACTAGTTTTTGTTTCATCATAAGGTCCTGGATTTCTGATTCAGTTGAAGTGCTTAGGTCTATTCATTCATATAGTTCAATAAATACTCCCTTCCTGGAAATCAATTGAATATTTAAGGAAAACAATGAAAACATGCAAATAGAAAATATTTAAATTAATATATATATTTTAATATTTGAAATAATAAATATTTTATTAAATATTATTTTAAAAATATTAAAATATTTTTAAATAAGTAAATAAATAAATAAATAAAAATATTTAAGAATATTAAATATCTTTAAATGTTTTAAATATTATAAAAATTCTAACCTTTTGTTTTATTTTATTTTGTTTGTTTATATTTAAGCTCAGAGACAAGACAATTAGTGTAAACAGGCTCTGGATAAATTCCTTAAAGTTTCTGGTCTGGAAAAATTGTAATTAACTAGTTAGGAAATTAAAGTCTTAATGATTTTGTTAGCAAATAAAAATAAAAAATAAAATAAAATAAATTGTTTGCTAACAATTTATGAGGTAAACAACATTTTTCATTCAATATATTTATTAGGAAAGCACTTTCTAATAAGCTGATATTTTTTACAGTGAGAAAGACTAATGACTGTTTTGCAATTAATGCATTACCTCTGCATGAGGAAAATTTTGCTTTTATAGGACTTAAAAATGTTCTATAGAAATGATGTATTTAAGCATATTTTTAATTCATGAAAAAAAAACAAACAAACAAACAAACAAACATGAATTCATGAAATAAAGATGATAAACAGCAAATATTTTACTTGTATGAGTTTTATAGATAAACTGTTCATAAAATTCTCTGGATAATCATGAGATAGCTGTTACAATTAGTATTGGAGGAAAAAATGTTCATAGCTCCTTTCCCAATAAATAATGTTTTGTACAACTCCAGTCAAGATACTCTGATCAGCCAGCTCCTACTTATTTTGAAACAAGAGGCAAACTCTTCACAGATATAAATCAAACAGTAAAACAAAAATGACTGATAAAGTAGTGTAGAATGTAAGGACTGCAAGTCCTAAAAATACAAATAGTCAGATTTGAAGTTCAGGAAAACATTTAAGTTCGGAGTACCACAGCATAAACCTTTTAATCACCTCTTCCCTCTTCAGGCAACTGACTTCTTGACCTACAAGATTTACTTGAAGAGAAATTTATCTGTTCCTAGTGAGATACAAACTCTGAGAAAAATAAAAATAAAAAGGAGGGGAAGAAAAATAAATATATGCATGCGTGTGTGTGTATCTATTAACATCACCATCACTACAACAAATTTATTAGAGGCTGCCACAATTAAAATTGATTGTAGCTTGCCTGAACATAACTGTTGCTCTTTTGTTTCTTTGCTTGTGAAGGCTTTCCTGTAAATCTCACACTAACTAACTATATATAGCAATAAATTAAAATAGCTTTCAAAAATACTGATTTTATCTGCCTTGCATCACATCTGAGTGACACAAGAATCCATTTCTAAATACTATTTTTTCCCCTTTTTGGAATACAACTCTAACAAACACTGCACTTTAGAGACACTATGAACTGCTTCATCTCATCTGAAGATGGATAGTTAAGGAGGTAATATGAATCACTCAGAAGCTGCTAAAAGTCTCCACCCAAGATAAATGGCATTCAATACTAACACCGATGTCATTATAGACTCCAGACATACAAAGACATCTTTCCAAATCCCTTCATTTTCTGCCACATGTGAAAGAAAGATAAGAGTAAAAATAAATTCATTGTAACCAATTGATAACCAATTAATAAAATAACTGACATGTAGAAAACATGTTTGGAAATTTTCATAGTTAGAAAATGACATTACAGAAAAGTTTCATAGAATGAGTAACAAACATAGAGCTGGATGAGGGATGGGTTTCTTGGAAAAAAACTTGCTCTCTACATTAGCCTGATTTATTGATGCCAGCAGAATCATGTATCTGCTTCAAGCACAGCAGTGCAAACAGAAAATACACCTGTGTTAAAGATACAGAAAACGGAGCAAAAAATCGCATGATGGCCCTTAGCAGATCAGCCAAATGAGGATATTTACATCAATGAAAAATGAAGCATTTAAATTTCATTCACCTGATATAAAATTCCATCAAAGTGATTACCTTCCTAGTGAATAGGACCTATGGGCTTACGAACATAGTATAAAAATACTCATACTTTTCCCTTTCATTGCAATTGAAGCAAGAGCTTTCAATCTTAATTTACTGGCTGTGCTGTAGAATGCAGCACAAGCACCGGAACTGGCCAAAGACATACCCACCTTTTCCTCTCTGTTGAAAAAACTAATTTCAGTTGAAATAAAGTAATTTAGTTCTTCAGATGAAGAGTATACTAGTAACATGGAATCAAGCCTGATTGTTTGTTTGTTTTCCTGTGTAGCCTCTGAGTAAGGGGCTTAATAATAATGTTCTCAGTTTTAAAGTCCTTCTGAAATATATTAGACTGCCGTGGTAAAGGATTTAATAGTCTACTCAGTGATATAGTAACACATTTATAAAAGATGCATTTTGTGGATTTCCCACAACAATGGAGTGCTAACAACCTGAATTGCTGGGTCTACAGAACTGTTGCTGTTTGTCCCACATCATGTCATTGCTGCTTGTTCAGTTACTTGCAAGATGACTCCAAGCAAGGCCATTGAAGATGTGCTTCCCCCTGTGTGCAATCTAACTCAAAATCTGTGGTTTCAACACTAGTACCAGTGTATGCTTTTTCTGCTCAAATTTTTATATTGGGATGTGGAGCAAAATCTTCTCTCTCATGTAAAGGCAGATATTTGTCAGTATGTTGGTGTGACTTTTTGTGTTCGTTTATGCTAGTGAATTTTATACAAAAAAAAAAAAAAAATCTAAGGCTGTGTCATGTTTTCAACATGTTCAGTGATCTTCCTTAACAGTTTACTGGTCCCTTGAAAGGCAAATAATTCCCCATTTTTCTCCAGTCCTGGCTAAGTACTCTGATAATTCACCTGTAGTACCTCTGGCCAACAATGGAAATAATTATGAATTTTATAGAAATAAGCCAGAAGGCAAAAAGTATGGACTTCCCAGTTCATGAGTTTTAGTGTTAAACAAACACTGGTCTTTTCCACAAGAAAGGTGACAAAATCACCAATCTGGGACTAGGAGAGGACAGGGAGAAAACTGAGAAAGAAGAGGCATAGAAAATCTAATGGGTAAAGAAAGGGAGCTATTAAATGATGGCAACTGTGCATAGAATAGAAAGCCTAAGTTTATTTCATATAGAAGTGTTTGTTTATTCAAGATTTCTTTTGATGCAGAATTTACCTATACTGAAACCTAGGAAAATTTACCCTTGTCCAACACTCAAATCTCAACTCACCTTCACTCTCCTAATACCACAGGGAAAATGAAATGACATGCTAAAGTACTAAAAACCAACCTTTTTCACGTGTTTTAAATTGGGCTTTAGTAAGCAGCAGAAAATAAGCAGTAGTGTAACTACCCCAGATAGACAAAGGACAATGAATGTTAAGACTTTTCTGACAGCTAAGGTCATGATGATTCAGTCAGTATCAGCAAATTTTAATCTAGTTTCGTTAATGGCCACCTGCTCCCAAAATACCCTGGCTGCTTGTTTCAGCCCTCTCATTGCCAATTGGCCCAAGCATTCATGAAGCGGAGCAAACAGACTACCAGATAAAATAAATGAATCCAGTCAAAAAGTTAACCAGAAAATGACTTTTAGCTGGATCAGTTCCCTGATATTGTTTACCTCCTGGCTTTCATTAGTGACATTTAAATAGGATGTAAAGAACAAAAAAAGCCTTTTGTCATATTTCCTCACAATGTCTATCTAGTTTTCTCGCTGCCTGAGCTGATGTGTCCAGAGTGAATATCTGTTCCTCTGCAAAGTACATGGACTATAAAAACTCCTAGTCAGTACATGCTATTGCTAAATCTGACCAAGTGTTAGGGCCAAAAATTGTGAAGAGGGAAAGATATAGGTTGTGAGGTAGCTTGTTCTGTACTTCTGGGAAGTAGATTTGGTGTTTAAGGTGTTGATCATAAAGGAACCACAAAAAAAAAAAAAAAAAAAAAAAAAAAAAAGCTAGGCTTGAATAAATTGCTTTTCCAGATATTCCATTCCTGATACCAAAGCTCATTTTGATTTTCTTTTAGCAAGAGATTGTTGGTTGTTTAACTAGCTATTTGATACTTTGGGTAGGAGGGATGAGATAGTGTGTGTGTTGAATGAAAAACAAAATAAAACTCTATATTTATATCATTTGCAGTTTGAAATAGTTGAGAAAACAAAGCAAAGCAAAATAAAAAGTCTCTCCTGCATAATCACTTTAATCCATTCAAAAATAAGACAGAGGATGAAAGACAACAAAATCATAATTTTACAGTCATCTAGTGATAACATTTTATGTTCGTATTCAAATCACTTTGAAAATAAGTAATATTTGGTATGAAGTGAGTATGCTAAACAGTATATAAGCTGGAAGAAATACAGATTTTAACATTGGCAGAGCCTATCTCATATTTTCTTCTTATTTCTTGAACAAATGCATTTCCACTTACTACTGTATTCAGAACATAAATTTGAACAAATATTCCATAAAATTGTAGCACACGGAAGTATAAGAAATGCTTCTCTGAACCAGTTGAGAGAAGATATGCAACAGACCAATGACAGCATAATGGTCACACAATTCAATATTTCACTGCAAAATTATATTGCATTTCTTCTGTACTACAGGTGGTCTTGTAAAAATCCAGATGCCCCTACTGGTTTCTATTTTTGTTCACCAGCTGGAAAACAGTGGAAGTAGTTATAACAATGTAAGCTCTTTTAACTCAAAACTAAGCTAAGCTGATGACAGTTCTGCAAACTCTTAGCAGAAGTTTTGATAAGTATTTGTACAACAATTGTCAGGCTTGTGTGTGTGTGTGTGTCTAACAACCTTTTAGCTAGGAGTTTTCATTTCGTCTTAGATAAGGAAGTCCAGAAGAAAAATGGAAACTGAATTACAGATTACAGAACAAGCACAATCTGAAACAGTTTCCATTTGTTAACTAAAAATAATTTTCAAATAATGAGCTTTTAGTATAGTTTAAAAAATATAAAAATAAATAACTGCTAACTCAGATAGGTCCCATGTTTTTGACCTAATTAAATCTGCAGAAGTTTACTTGGGTTGCCAGTACCTTCTCGAATTAAATGAGTTAATTCTTGTCAGCAGGCTATCCTCAAACCCTTTCTTTCTAACAGAAGCTCCAAATATATTAGTTTAGTTTTATCTGTGAAGGAAAAAATAATATATATATATATTAAAAAAAAAAAGAAAAGAAAAAAAAATATATTGTTCTTTTCTGCTGTAGCTACATCAAAATCTTCTGACCTTCACAATTCCTTGCAGAATTCTGTCAGAGAGTTGCAAAGGAAATAAGAAATTGCCCTCAGCATGGTACTGCTCACATTTCACAAACACTTGAGAAACCTGGATGTAGTTTTCTCATGGGCACACCTTCAACTCATTACAGACAGCAAACTGCAACGACTGCTCACAAAGCAAAAGACTAAATTAATTATATGACAAGCACTAATATCTTATTTAAAATGAGTAATCCCCAAATATCAATTAAAAGTTTTCCTTAGTGTGGGAGACAGTTTATATCTTAAAGGACAAATTAAAAAAAAAAAAAAAAAATAGCAAAAAGTTACTGCGTGGATAAACTAAAGTATTTTTCCATTAAAATATTTAATAAGATTAAAGCTATTCAACATTCTTCAAGTAGACAGCTTCAGTATTGAAAATTATACATTCATATGAATAAGAAGTTTCTATGGGAGTTTTTTATTCCCATGAATATACATCTCTGTCATTGTGACAACAACAACAACAACAAAATATTCATATATTTCAATATATTGAAAAACATTAAAAAATACAAAATAAAAACTAGGTGATCTTTTTAAACTAGATGATCTTCTTCAGTCTGTGCAAAGAAGATCAGTATTAGCTCTCTCAAATCCCAGATTGGTGAGATAGCACAAAAATGAGAAGTTTCCTAAATGGGGTCAGTATTTACGTAAGACATACATACATATACATACATAGGAAACACAGACATGGACCAAAAAAAAAGGAAATCACCTTAATATCCACCTCATTAATCCTTATTAATGACCTCAACGTGTCAAGAAACACTGCAACACCTATTTACAACAAACAACCAGTTACAACAAACTAAAAAATTCCGTATCTTGCTCAGTGTTACTCTTCCATCTACAAGAACTATGAGCTGACCCTGACTTTTCCATCATCATACACAACATAAGGTGTTGCTGCCCTAGGAAGGGAGAATAGGATTGAGTTGTTCCTGCTATGAAGATGAAGTACATGGATGGGTGAAAATGTCAGAGAGAAACCTACACTACCAGGCTTTTTACTATCAGAAACTATCAGAAAGAGGTCTTTGAGGTCACCTCCTCCCTTGACTGGTATCCACCATTTCCGCTGAGCAACCTCTCCCTCCACAGTGTCAACAAATTAGTCTTTTTATGAGTCAGAGAGGTATTAATTTCTCATTGAAATTAAAAAGCTACTGAGATCTGTAAAAATCTAGCAAAATTTCGATGGCTATGCATAGCCATCAAGAAAGAAATGGACACGTGCTATAATTTTAGATCCAAATATTTTCAAGATTTTCTTTACAACAGGGTGACTCAAAATCCAATTTGCATTTTTGTGAATGCTTTTAATACTAATACAAAAAATAAAATAAAATCCTATGATTAGATAGATATATTTTCAAAAGTTGTCTTTGTTAACACTTTTGTTGAAGACAAGTGAAGAAAATTCATATATTTTCATAGAATCATAGAATTATAGAATATCCTGAGTTGGAAGGGACCCTTAAGGATCATCCAGTCCAACTCTTGACACCGCACAGGTCTACCCAAAAGTTCAGACCATGTGACTAAGTGCAGTCCAATCTCTTCTTAAATTCAGACAGGCTCGGTGCAGTGACCACTTCCCTGGGGAGCCTGTTCCAGTGTGCAACCACCCTCTCTGTGAAGAACCCCTCCTGATGTCAAGCCTAAACTTCCCCTGCTTCAGCTTAACCCCGTTCCCGCGGGTCCTGTCGCTGGTGTTAATGGAGAAAAGGTCTCCTGCCTCTCGACACCCCCTTACGAGGAAGTTGTAGACTGCGATGAGGTCTCCCCTCAGCCTCCTCTTCTCCAGGCTGAACAGGCCCAGTGCCCTCAGCCGTTCCTCGTACGTCTTCCCCTCCAGGCCTTTCACCATCTTCGTAGCCCTCCTCTGGACACTCTCCAACAGTTTCAAGTCCTTTTTATACTGTGGTGCCCAGAACTGCACACAGTACTCGAGGTGAGGCCGCACCAGTGCAGAGTAGAGCGGGACAATCACCTCCCTTGACCTACTAGCGATGCCGTGCTTGATGCACCCCAGGACACGGCTGGCCCTCCTGGCTGCCAGGGCACACTGCTGGCTCATATTCAACTTGCTGTCTACCACAACCCCCAGATCCCTCTCTTCTAGGCTGCTCTCCAGCATCTCATCGCCCAGTCTGTACGTGCAGCCAGGGTTTCCCTGTCCCAGGTGGAGGACCCGGCACTTGCTCTTATTGAACTTCATGCGGTTGGTGATCGCCCAGCTCTCCAACCTATCCAGATCCCTCTGCAAGGCCTATCCACCCTCATTCAAGTCCACAACTCCTCCAAGTTTGGTGTCATCAGCAAACTTGCTCAAAATACCTTCTATTCCTACATCCAGATCGTTTATAAAAATATTGAAAAGTACCGGCCCTAAAATGGAGCCTTGAGGGACCCCACTGGTGACCGCCCGCCAGCCTGACGCAGCCCCATTTACCATAACCCTTTGGGCCCTGCCCGTTAGCCAATTGCTCACCCATCGTATGATGTTTTTATTTAGCTGTATGGTGGACATTTTGTCCAGTAGGATCCTATGGGAAACCGTGTCAAAAGCCTTGCTGAAGTCCAAAAAAATCACATCAGCTGGTTTCCCTTGGTCCACCATACGGGTGATCTTATCATAAAAGGAAATCAGGTTAGTTAGGCAGAATTTTAAGAATGTAGTGGCAAATTTCAGTCTAAATTATTTATATTTTCATAGTCGTAGACTCTGAAATGAAAGCTTTGAAGATTCTGCTCAAAATAATAATAACAATATCAAAAATAATTAAAAAAAGGCCAGCAATCTAAGCAATCTAGAAATTATTCTTTTATTTTAGTTGGGCAGGTATCTTCTATAAATATTGTGGCATATGAGAGTTTAATATTTTAATATTCATTATGGTTTTTTGCTTAAAATATGATGTTTAGTGAGTTTACTCATTCTAAAGCATTGATATGCATTTGTATATAATCAGACTGCAAATCTATCTGTTACTGTATTATTCATCTGAAATATTTAGCATATATGTTTCACAAATATTCAATATAATTTTGTCCAATTTTATATATTGTAAGAAAATTTATTTCCTTTTGAATTTCTTAGCTTCTGATTTCATGGGATAATTTCTTATCTTTCTTAGCTTGGATAACATTCCTTTTTTTTTTTTTCCCCTAAATTAAACACATTTTTTTAGACAATTATAATACTCTGTTCTTCCCATTTTTATGTCCTGGTCCTTTTAAAATTAAGTAATTAAAATAATTTTAACTTTTCTATTCTTACAAAAAGCTTTGATTTTTTAATGCTTATTTACTTTCTTATTGTCTTTCCCTAAACTTATCTAATTTTAGACAAGTAGTCTAATTTTATCGGTAGTCGATATTGCAGGCAGGATTCCAAATGGATCTGTATTACTGATTTACATAAAGACCTTTATTGAGTATTTATTCACATCAGAAAGCAAACACAAAATTAGTGTGAACACAATTAAAGTAAATTCATTTTCCAAATCAATCTCGTAGATATTTTTTGTAGCATTAGCAGAGATTTCTGTCTGAGAGCTTCCACTTCTTTTGTGGTTCTTTAATTATATGAAGTAAGGCATTATCTCCCAGAACATGAAAAATGGAGGAGTAATCTATCTTATTGAACAACATTGTTTGTCAAGTGATATGTAATACTCAGCAGATGTTGTGATGTAAAACTTAAATATATGGTTTAGGAAAAAAAAAAAAAAAAAAAACACCATTTATATGTTTTCAAATAAAAACACGGTTAGTTAGAAAGCATATACATTGTTTAACTGAAATAATAAGTATAGATATATATTACAACAAAAAATATATACTTTTATTTAATATTTGCAGATTTTATCTAAACGTTCAGTTAAGGTATCCATATAAATTTCTACTGAGAAAAAAAATATGTTATCTATAATAATCATCATCATAAAAAAACTCCCACATAACTCAAACATCACATAGTGACTTCAGTGGTAATTTCTCTTCTAGTACATTCTGCATAAAAAAGTAAAAATAAAATAAAATAAAAAAATCCACTTTTCCACCCATCACTCAGAACATGCTTTTACCTCTGATTAAATTTGCCTTCTCTCAGTATGTGTATTTATATATCCCACAATGTTGTCACAAGAAACACCTTATCTGCCCACTTGAAGACACAATATAAATTTACAACATCTCACCTCCCAGAAGACATTGCAGCTTCCTATTAAAGTAGTCTAAACTGATAAACCCCCCCAAACCTGTGTATAAACCTGTGTGATATCTGATGTTTAAATACACTTCATTACTAAACTTGTGGATTCAACTTAATTTTAAATCAAGCATAGCAAAGGTCTTTATCCTCTTTTCTTATTGTGTAAGAATTGTCAGTGCTTATGTATTCCATATATATTACTATATGAGCTTCAATAATATTGAAGAAACTTTCTGTGTGAGTTCTCATCAGAGAAGTATGGAAAAGTGTGTTGCATGATGTGTTTTTGCAGTATTTACTATATTTTTTTAATTGGTTTGAGCCTCTCATTATATAAATTGTATTAATTTGCATATTTCATGTAATAAGTCCACAAATATTAATAGTACAAATTATTTAAAATATACAAATTTATATACTATGAGACATATTGGACATATCTTTACGTTATATACAGGTAGCAAATCTGACACAGGCCATTCTTCATCTCAGACCAGATTGCTCAGAGTTCATCATTGTGTAACATAATGTGCTTAACTGTTCCTAATTCCAGGAGAAGATTGTAGTGGGTTTACGTGGCAAGGTTTTGGTAGCAGGGGGCCATAGGGGTGGTTTCTGTGAGAAAGATCTAGAAGCTGCCCCATGTTTGGGAAGGGCCCCATTATTTTCCAGATCTGAGCCAATAAGCGATGTTGTTTTGCGCCTCTGTGAGAGCATATTTAAGACAGGGAAAAAAAAAGAAAAACGCTACACCACACAGCAGCTGGGAGAGTGAGAGGAGTGAGGAACGGCCTTGCAGGCGCAAAGGTCAGTGAAGAAGGAGGGGGAGAGGTGCTCCAGGCACCGGAGCAGAAGTCCCCTGCGGCTTGTGGTGAGGACCATGGTGAAGCAGGATGTCCCCCTGCAGCCCATGGAGTACCACGGTGGAGCAGGGTTCCACGCTGCAGCCCGTGGAGGAGACCACACAGGAGCAGGTGACCTGGCAGGAGCTGCTGCCCGTGGGGGAGCCAGGTTGGAGCAGTTTTCTCCTGAGGGATGGACCCCGTGGTACGGACCCATATCTGGAGCAGTTCTGGAAGAGCTGCTGCCTGTGGGAAGCCCACGCCGGATCAGTTCATCAAGGACTGCATCCCATGGGTGGGACCCCACAGCACAGGGGACGAGAGTGACCGAGAAGGAGCGGCAGAGAAAAAGCGCTGTAGACTGACCATAACCCCCATTCCCCCGTTCCCCTGCGCCGCTTGGGGGGAGGAGGCGGAAGAGGGTGGATGGAGGGGAAGGTGCTTTTGGTTTCTTTCCTTTGTTTCTCACTTCTCTAGCTTGTTAGTAATGAGCAATAAATCTTACTATCTTCCTATGCCAAGTCTGTTTTGCCCGTTACAATAATTATTGTGTGATTTTCTTGTCTTTGTCTAAACCCTTGAACCCTTTTCACATATTTTCTCCCCATTCCTCTTTGAGGAGGGGGAGTGAGAGAGCGGCTGTGGTGGAGCTCGGCTGCCCACTCGAGCGGAACCACGACAGATGATCCTAAAGAGGATAGCTGAGAGCACCAATCAGTTGCTATGCTCCTCCAGCACTTGGTTTGTTTGCCATCCAGACAATCAATGCACATAGTTGTGACAGGTTAATTTTAAGGCTGTTTTTGTGCCATCTTCCTTCTGCAATTTTTTTAACTCTTTATGCTCATCAGCTGTTTAATGATGATTGATTTTTTTTATATAAATGACAACATGAAATTTCAACAGACACAATGGACTGTGACAAAGCTCCAAGCTGTCCACATGTAAACTAGAAATAAGAACTGGTATGTTGGTAATTCAGTTTTGACCCTTACCTACCAAGCTTTGCTAAGTATATTGTCATGGTTTTGCCTGGAATAAAGCTAATTTTCTTTGTAGAGGCTTGTATAATGCTGTGTTTTGTTTTTTTGATGAAAATACTGGTGATAACATACAAATGTTTTAGTTGTTGCTGATCAGTGCTTTACATAGAGCCAAGGCTTTTCCTGCTTCTTGTGCTTCCCTGATAGTGGGGAGGCTGGGAGTGCACCAGGAGCTAGGAGACACAGCCAGGACAGCTGGCCCAGGCTGGGCAAAAGGATGTCCCACACCATGTGGCATCATGCTCAGCAATAAAACCTGGGGGAAAGGAGGAGGACTGGGGAGACATTTAGAGTGATGACGTTAGTCTTCCCAAGAAACTGTTACACATAATCAGCCCTGCTTTCCTGGAGGGGTGGCTGAACATCTGCCTTCTGGTGGGAAGTAGCAAATTAAATCCTTGCTTTGCCTTACTTGTGTGTGCATATTTTTTGCTTTGCCTGGTAAAAAGTCTTTAAAAACACATGCATTATCAAACTTTTGCCTTTTTGATTCCCTCCCCTGTCCCACCTGGGGAGAGTGAGAGAGTGGATGTGTGGTACTTAGATGCCTACCAGGGGTATACCTCAACAGAATTAGTCTGGGTTTGTATAACAAATAAAAATGTGTCTTCTGGTTTGAAGCTGGTACATACCTGGATACAGAAAGCTGAGAAAATACTTTGTGGGCATTTTAGGGGGTTTTAAAAAATGTAAAACTATCAGAGTTAACATCAAAGAAATGAATCTCTGAAGAAATTTAGATTTAGAACAGAAATATTCCTAGCTTGCAAACTTCAGCTAAAATTGATATATCACATAATACATCAATCCATAAATAAAGACAAACTATTATGACACCCAGTCATTTCTCAAGACTTCTGTAATAAAAACACACAGATAAAGCACTTCATTAGTAAGAGAAGCCACAGAAGACAAACATTTTTTGGAGATTAAAGGAATTATTCCTTTTTTATTTGTTTGTTTGTTTTATTGTTGTTGCTGGTTTTGGTTACAGTTACATCCAGAATTGTCTGGAAAGTGTTGCAATATCTTGGTCTTTAAGAAGTGAGTGGGCTTCTTAAGTGAAAAGGGAGAAGATACAGGGTGCAAAATATTCCATACTCCAGTTTAAGATAACATCATAATTTCAAGGAGATTCTCTGTCTAAACAACGTGGTGACTATAATACAGCACAGAATTTCTCACTGGAAAAATCTGTCCTCCATCTAATTATATTCTGTTTCATTATTAAAAAATTCAAGCAAATGCATAGGCAAGTTCCGTTCCAAGAACAGTAGAGTCAGGTATATGTTGAAGCTGAAAATTTGTTGACTAAGTCTGCCAAACAGGTTGTGTTGTGCTGTTTACCATGGTTTTACCAGCTATAGGTGACAGTAGTCTGAAGGCATTCAGCACTTTGCTCTGTTTCATGATATTGATGTGCCGGTTCAGCAGGTGGAGGAAGAAAAATCTTGGTGAAATCCAAATAGAACCATTAATTTATTTATTTATTTATTTATTTATTTATTTATTTTCTGCTTGCTGTGAATCAAAGGAAGGATTGAAACAAGGGAAGTAAAGGGATTATATTCTGCCTGGAATGTTTTTATGTGGTGTATTCTGTGGATTTGAATATCGGTATCTATATATAGATAGATGTAAATAACCATATGTATATTGTCATAAGAAAACATGAGTCCATGTGATTATTAATATAATTCTAAGTTCTGTCTTTTTCTTTAACTGTGCTAATGCAGTTTAGATATCTGAATAACTTTCCACGTCATAGAATTATGGAATCATAGAATGGCTTTGGTTGGAAGGGACCTTAAAGATCATGCAGTTCCAAACCCTCTGCCATGGACAGGGATGCCACCCACTAGATCAGACTGACCAGGGCCTCTGCTAACCTGGTCTTCTCCAGGAATGGGGCATCCACAGCTTCCATTGGCAACCTGTTCCAATGTCTCCCTACCCTCTGAGTGAATAATTTCTTCCTAACCTTTAATCTAAATATTCCCTCTTTTAGTTTGAAACCATTCCCCCTCTCCTGTCATTTGCTCATGACTGAGCAAAAAGTTGTTCTCCACCTTTTTTATAAGACCCCTTTACATATTGAAAAGCTACAAGTCACTCCGGAGACTTCTATTTAGGCAGAACAGCCTCTCAGTCTTTCTTCATAGGAGAGGTACTCCAACCATCAGATCAACTTCTTGGCCCTACTCTGGACCTGTTCTAATAGTTCCACATCTTTCTTGTGCTGGGGCCCCAGACCTGGATGCAGTACTCCATGTAGGGCCTCACAAGGGCAGAGTAGAGGGGGAGAATCACATCCCTCCACCTGATGGCCTTTTAGATGCAGCCCAGGATGCAGTTGGCCTTCTGTGCTGCAAGTGCATACCACTGGCTCATGTCAAGCTTTTTGTCCACTAGAACTCCCAAGTCCTTCTCTGCTGCTCTCAATGAGTTCTTCTCCCAGTATAGACTCATGTCTGGCATTGTCCCAACCCAGGTGCAGCACCTTGCACTTGGACTTGAACCTCATTCAATCCATGTGGGCCCACTTCTCAAGCTTGTCCAGGTCCCTTTGGGGATCCCTTCCTTCTGTTATATCAACTGCATCACTCAGCTTAGTGTCATCTGCAAACTTGCTGAGGATGCACTTGATCCCATTCTATGTCAGTGATAAATAAACTGAACAGTATTGGTCCAAAGGCCCCTGAGGAACACCACTCATCACTTGCCTCCACCTGGACACAGAGCCATTGAGTGTCATAGTGGTAACTCTTACTATTTTTTCCTTTAAGAGCCTTATGTACCATACATACTTGTCCAACTTAACACTGGAATTTCTAGCAAGATAACTGAAGAAACTTCACTGTACTCACTTTTCTACCATTATTGTGATGAAAAGAAGCAATTTTCCCACCCAAACATTTATTGGGTTGGTTTGAACTATACTGAGGCTATTGAGTTAGTGATAATTACAAGCATTTTAGCCAATATAGGAGAGTTGTAACCTTGAGAAACAGTCAACAAATCATTTTGAACTATTATCATTCTGCAATATTCAGACACATTTCAAAGATGCCAGTTAAGAAATAAAATTCTGATCTTTTTTTTTTTTACTTACCAAGTAAAAAGTATCTTTGAATAGTTACGTTAGAACACATTCTGAACATCAAATTTTGCCAAAGGTCAGTATTCTCAGTGAGATAAGTGTGTTTTCACTTCCTGAGCATTTTTTGCAGCATTCTTGGAGAATATCTACCTCTGTTATCACAAAATTTGTTCTTAACTCTTGTTTTTCTCAATCATTCTACCTTTCTGAAAATTTGTCTCAGAGTTACTAAGTACATAAAACACATAGGAACAGTCTTTTCTGTCTTGTAGAAGTAATTAATAGTCCCATTATTCCTTTTACTGTGATCTGCAGAATTCAAAATGCTGATTTCTGCAACCCCTTGAAAGTATGTTTATTGAAGATATATTTTGAAAGGGAATACTTGTTATAATGCTGATAACACTTACGTTTTTTTTAATGTTCAGGAAAAATTGTCAGAATTATTAATAATAATAATAATAATAATAATAATAATAATAATAATAATAATAATAATAATAATAATAATTAAAAATAATAAAAATAAAAATAATAAAAATAAAAATAAAAATAAAAAAATAAATAATGCTTGTATAATAATAAAATTGCTTGCTATCATATATGGCAGATATACATGAACTCTAACCAGCAAAAGGGGACATAAATTCTATCAGAGACTTTTCTGTAATACTTTTCTGTAATCATTACTTTATTTTCTTTATTACTTTTTAATTACTTTTCTGTAATAATTGCATTATTAATATTGATTTAACATTTATTATATATCAACAATTTTGTGTTTATTCTTTACAAAATTTAATTGCAAAACTTAAACATAATTTTGACTAAAAAGAGATCTACCTTATGACCTTATGTGAAAGTCATCTGACATGCAGCAGTATGAAATCAAACAAAAACAGAAGATTCACAGAAACATTCAGAGTTCTATGTTTCTGTGCAGTGAAACCACCAAAAACACAAAAGAAAATGGGACCTAGTTCCATGTAGAAAAGCAGAAGCTGAATATATCATCAGCTTTTTTAAGTAACTAGTATTAGAAGCTGTCATAATTATTTCCTGAAATTTCAGATTAGTGGTCTCAAGAAGTAAATTGTTTCCTTGCTGTAAGATGAATTAGAGAATATAAGTCCAGGACATTTTTGTCTTAATCTAATGTACTGATAAATGTAATATTCTAAATTACCTACTAATCTAATTTATTAATGTGCATGTTGAACAAGATTATTATATGGCAAAAAAAAAAAAAAAAAAAAAAAAAACCTTCAGTATCCAATTATGATTATCCAACACAAAGACCGAAAAGAATGATTCATTTGTCTTCAGATAGAAAGCAGTTTTTCCCTTTCTCTTCTAAAGGGTACATCTCTACCTCATTGAATTCCATGATTCAACGATTCAATGATGTGCCTAAGACCATAAAATAGGTTTCTGGAGGACAGCCCAGGTTTATAATTCCACAGATCTGTTCTTATCAGAAACCATCCTTCTACTACTTAACTAGGTTTAGACCAATATCCCCAGCAGTTCACCCTGTTTTGGGGAAATCTGTGCATTGAAGACTTGCTTGGTTCTGCTTTCATTCATATCATATGTTGTTGCCTTTCAACTCTAATTTCAGCTATGCAAAGTATGTTGTCCCAGCCCTTTCCCATTCTGCAGAAGTTAAACTTAATGAAAAAATGTCAGATTTATCCATTAATAAATCTGCTAACAGATAGATTCCTTCTGCACATAGGCTCTTACTTTCATGTGTTAATTCTAGTGAGGTGTTTGCTTCTATGTTGTTTAGTTTATCTGCTGTTCCTGATCCCAAATTCCACTTCGTAGCAGATCAAACTATTTGCATATTTGTAATCAGACTGAAATATCCATAGACCAATATAAATGAACTATGGTAAAGCTGTTGTAAAACATTCAAACAAAGACTGGAAAAAGGCTAACAAATGTATAGTGAAAGCTTACTGACTAATAGACAAAGCGATAATTAATGATCTCCTTCCACCTAGCTATAATTATTAGGAGCAGAACTAAGAGTTATAAATCATTCTAGTTATCCTCTGTTTTTATGTTTAAAAACACATACAAAAGCTTCTTAGTAGACAGTATGTTTAAATAGCCCCTCCTTCCTAGATTATTATCATATATTGTCGTAGACTGTCATCTCTCAAGAGAATAGCTGCATGGAAGCAAATCTACATTTCTAAATAATACATCAAAGTAGAGTTTGTCATTTACAGCCATTATTGTACTTCTGAGTAGATGCACTGTAACTCTATCTTCTTATTAATTTAAGATTTCAATAGCTATTTTAGGTAGCAAGAAAGGGTACAGAGGAGAGTTGTGAAAGGAAAGATATCTGAAGTAAAGAATTGCCGCAGTACAAAATACAAAACAAGACTAAAGTATTCCTATGGAGTCTGTAGGTAGAGAACAAGACAGTTTTTACCTGGTAACAGTGTGACTTATGTCCACCACGTATGGATCCTTTCAACAGATAAAATTCTCAAAGATAGTAATCATTTACAAGCACAAGTCTGTCTCATTTTCACAAACATTCCTATGGGTCGCAGACTTAAATATGTATTCAACACAAACAGAGCAGCATGAAATTTAAAAAAAAAAAAAAAAAAAAAAAAAAAAAGTTCAATCATTGTTCCATTTCCATTTTAAATAATTTCCCAAGGAGAACATTTTTTATTTCCTGAAACTGGTATTTGTAGTTCATTCACAAGAGTAAATGTCAGGCTGTATCTACCTTGACTTACCTACCTTATCTACCTTGAGCAGCTGGGTTATGGAAGAGGTTCTCTGGCTTCTCCTCTGGGAGAAAGACGAAGAAACAAACCATGAGACTCCTAAGTCAACTGTTTGAACTTCCACATTACAGGCAGAGAGGCCATGGATGAGGGAACCAGATAAAACAGAAGTTTCAATGATGGTGAAGTTATGAATCAAGTGGTAAATCCCAGGGCAGAGTGAATTTCAGATGGACATGTAAAGAAAACAAGGTGGGTAAATGATGTGACATTGGCAAAAGAGACACAACTTAAGACTTGGAAATATTCTGTTAAGTACTAATGATTCCCTTCTCTTTGAAACACAGCAGCCAGTGATGGTACACTGATAAATTCCATTGCCATTCACTACCTATGTCTCCAATTTATTTGAAGACAAGTGGATGAGAACAAAGACCCCTAAGGGATGGAGAGGGAAAGGGGGAGGAGAAAGGAAAAAAGTAGGAGAAAAGTCAAGATAAGAAGCAGAGGGGGATGGGGGGATGGAGGGGATGAGGTAGAGAGAAAATAGAAACATTAGTGTTTGTAAAACCATGACTCCACATAATCCTACTTAAAAAAAAAAAAGTTATAGGAAATAGTTTAAAGCTAGAAATATACTCACAGAGAAAGTAATGTGTTAAGGCTTCTTAATCACTGTGTTTTTAACATAAGTGAAAAGGTGAATACATCTGTAGAAACTGTTAGGAGATTTTTTCTTCTCAGCTTTTTAGCTTTAACTCCATTGTAACTCACATTATACATATGCACAATTTTAATTTCATCTCAGAACAACACACTGATGTTCTGAGATAACTATATACATACACCAATGTCAACAGAAAAATGTCATTTTCATTAAAGTTAATATTTCAGGTGTGCTACAAAAGCTCAGAGATAAAAGGAAGTTTTATGAAGGTTACTGATTTTCCAGATATGAAAGAGCTAGCAGAAAAGCGGATTGTGGACAATTACAAACATTTTATGATGTATTTATTATTAGATATAGCTCAGACAGCAGAGCTGAGGTTGCCTGTGCAATGTAATTTTACTGGTGTGAAAGCTAATTTAGGGCAGGGTTCTGAAAGCATGGTTTCAATTTTAAAGCTCAACAGGGAAATGGGGTGTTATTGGCTACTATTCTGCCTACATGACATGAAGAGAACTATACATAATTAAAATATTTCCAGGAAGCATCAGAAGACCACTGAGCACACTGTGGGTCTCTTGAACCTCATAGAGGTTCAAAATATAAAACATCTAGAAAATTTATGACTAAGACATATATTAAAATGGAAAAGAGAAAAAACAAACAAATAAACAAACAAACAAAAGACTCTCTTGTAGCTCTGTCTTTGAAATCTGTTTTAGAGCAGGAAGATGAATTCAATGAAATTACTAATTATCATTGAAATTGGTAGAGTGCAAAGAGCTCAAAGTTTGAGTATTTTCTCATTGTAATGCTTGACCTTCCAATATCAACAAGGATGTTTGTTCTAGAGTACCCCCATCAATCCTACAGCCATCTGTTTCTTTGTAATACAGATCTCTGAGTTTTATATTAGAAAATTTCTTTAGTACACTGTCTAATGCATGTGTATTTCCTCATTACAAGATGAAATTTGTACAGCTGTATGTAGTAAAAGAATTTAAATAATGAATTACATATGACTGAACACAGCACGCCCACTTTAATTTAGAATACTATTTAGGTGTGGGAAACTTTACATACACTTTAAAAAGTTTGTGCTAAAACAGACTGAATTTGGGTGGGAAAGAACAGTGTTATTTCCTGGCAAAGTGCACTAAGATGTCCAAATTAAATAGTGATAATAAAAAGAAGAAAAAGACATATTTTTTTAAAATAATTTTCTTTATAAATTCTGAAATAATATGGGATATTTCACAGAGAGATTGAAGATTCTCTTTCACGCTAATGCAAGTTAGCTACTTTCCTGAAATATAAAGATGTGTTCCAGTGACATTCTTGATTTATGAGTTAGCCCTTTAACTTACTGAAATATGAGGGATATAAAAAGATAATCTAAAATTAAGTGACACATCACTATATTTCTGTATGAAAACCTGGCCTATAAGCACAGAAAGGTAAAACTTCGAGGATAAAAGCTGTATTTGTAGATGCTATTAAAGAGAAAAATCTTAGCAGCAGGCACAGTAATTGCTGGAGGATGAAGATAGCACAGTTAAACAGAAAATCAATGGTAACATTTGTACACAAAGTGACTTATATTACATCTTGTCTATGGACCTTAAACCTAATTGACACTCAAAAGGTCTGTCCTTTCCAGTTTTTCCAGTTCATCTTTCTGGTTTATTTCCGTGCTAAAAAAAAAAAAAAAAAAAAAAAAAAAAAAAAAAAAAAAAAACACTTGCAAATAATATACTATCTGACAGTCTCAAAAGCTTTTATTGCATAGGCCTGTATTTTCTTGTGTTCCAAAGGACTCTGTGCCCACTCAAAAGAAAGAGGTGTATCTTAAGTAGGTTAATGTGAAGGAAGATTTTGGTGAGGACAAGGCAGACAGTGGACCTAGCAAGTGCACCATAAAGGCTTACATTAGCACATTCAGCAACATTGAATGCAGTATTTAAATCCCCTGTTTCTGTAGCAGCCCTGCGTCCAGCACCAGAACTCCCTGTATGATATACATGGGAAGAGTTATGTGCCTGACGATACAATTGATGGCTACTAGTACACAGAGAAGAATAGTACTAACAAATGCAGTCAGTGGGAATGATGAAGAGCAGTTGTAACTTAAATCATGCTCCCCTGAGCTTTCGGGCTATGCAGACCAGTGGCAGGTCAGAATGCAGTCTGGAATTCCTTAAAGGGGTTGAGGACATAGCATTTAAAACGATGCAGTAGGGCATTCATCTCAAATTAGCAAGAACAGGAGAGATCTAGACTCAATTACATCTGCAGTTGGGACAGATTTAAGACCACAAAAATAGACACATCTACTAGTTTGAGTACATTGGGGGAAACAGAAAATATCCCAGTTTAAGCATTCTGAATAAACTTATAACTAAGATAAATCCTATTATTTAGGATCTATCTCACACAGATAAACTTTTGCTGGAGCACAGGCATGAGCTAATTTTAAGTATTGGCTTACTAATGAATGTGTACACAGACATGGAATTTAAAGATTTTCGGGAGAAAACATTCCTCTTCCTCTCTAGATACTGTTGAAGGAAAGCTAAAATGGGTGAAACGGTCAAGATATGCTGTAGATTCAAGGTAAGCAGCCCGGCTAGCTGAGTTTATTTTTCTGCCTGAAGTCTGTACCAACAAGTCAAAAACTTCCTTTAGCATTTTTCATTTCCAAACATGCAGCCCATCTCTTGTAGCAGTAAGCTGGAAAACTTTGTTTCCTACCCATACCAGAAATAAGGTCTTCCTTCTTTCTTGAATGAAGTCTTTCCTCCACTTTGTTTCCCAATACATACTTAACATTGATCAGCTATCTATCTGCAGTACCAATATCACATCTGACCAAATCATTGTGTTTCAGAAAGAAAATAATAATAGAAGAAGGGAAGGGAAGGGAAGGGAAGGGAAGGGAAGGGAAGGGAAGGGAAGGGAAGGGAAGGGAAGGGAAGGGAAGGGAAGGGAAGGGAAGGGAAGGGAAGGGAAGGGAAGGGAAGGGAAGGGAAGGGAAGGGAAGGGAAGGGAAGGGAAGGGAAGGGAAGGGAAGGGAAGGGAAGGGAAGGGAAGGGAAGGGAATGTATAATGAGCAAGAAAGGGAAGTGCTGAACCTTAACATTAAGTATTCAGGAGCCACTGAACTCCTACATCCTTCATTACCTGCAACCTGGCGATTAAGTCTTTTTTTCTCAAATTTAAGAGGAAAGACATATATCATTTATTTCTCAAATATGTATAATTAATAAGAAAAAATGTAAGGACACAACCCTGAAAGGGACATGAATTGGCTCAGGAAAAGCTTCTCCATTCCTGTTAACAGCAGACAGAGACAAATCATATGGAAATATTTCAAAATTTTTGTATTGCAATGTTCTGAGCACATTAGCAATGAAAGAATTGTTTGAAGGTATTTGGAAATTAAAACAAACTTCTGCTATTAAATGTAACTTTCCTTTTAGGAAATATAAAATCAGAACAAATGGAAGGGGAATATCTCATTTTTTACACTGCATGATGGAAAATACACTTTTGCACATTTGGCTTAGTCTTAATTTAACAGTAACTACAAGATCACTGAAATAAGTACCCTACCTCTACTGTATTGATTCTACGTGATGCAGAAGAGCTTCTGGGCACGTTTTAAACTTCTGCAACAATAATTGTATTTCTGTGTATCTCAGAGGAACATTCCCACTGATCTCAGTAGTAATTCGCCTTATCTAACAAATAGGAGTATATAGGTGATTTCAAACTGCACTAAAATTAAATAATGCATGGAATATACCACTCAACTAATGATATCAGTATGCATATCATACTTAAAGCCTTCAGTTACATTTTGTATGTATCAGATAAATTTGTTTAATTCTAATATTGAAGTAGATCGGATGAAGAATTTACTGAGTTCAAGGACTGAAATCTATACTCAGGTTAATTGATATTGATTTGTAACTAACATCAAATCCAACAACAATGATATCACAATGGGTGACAACATAAATTAATGAAATTATTCTGTCAGATCTAATGGTAGCACAAAATGTAGCTTTCAATTTGCCAAGAGACCTTTTTAAAAATATACAGATAAAACTATGGCTAGAGTCATTTTACCATCCTTCTCTGTAGTAATTAAATAATTTTGGAGAAGAAAATATATCAATGGGAATTACTAGAGAAGTTTACAGTCTGTTCAATGGATCAAAAATAAGAACTGAAACGTGTCTTGATTAGATTGTAGGAACACATCCAGGAGGACAAATCTGTTGGTCCTAACAACAGATCTAGCAGAGTTGTTTGGTGAAGAAGCAAGGCATTAATCCAGAAATAAAGTGCTAATTTTGGACAGTGAGTGAGATAATTAGCATTTTGAAGGATATGGGAGATTCTACTGATGACTCTCAATCATGACCACACGTCTTTCTGGAGAGCAGGTTTCAACCAAAACCAAAGATTAGTCCTAGCATTCTGTGATAGGTATGCCTACTCCATTTTAACAGCATGTGGTATTTCTTCTGCTGTAGTACATTTCTGCTTCAAAGAAGTGAACAAAAACAGGTGATTTGAAAACATTTCCTGGGCAAATATAAGCTGAACTTCGTGCCAAAGAGCATTCAAAGAATAGCCTGAGAACACATAAATATCTATGTGTCCAAACAGACATAAGAAATGGAGACAAGGAAATTGGAGCAGGACAGAAGCAAAAAAATAACTTAGGAGGCTGACATTTGGAAGACTAAATAAATAAATAAGCTTTTAGAAGCAATTTTTAGTTACAAAAACTAGTGAAACAATTAACATTATAAACCCTTAATTCTGTCATAAAGTGAAAAAGAAGTTCACCGTTAGGTGCAGTTCATGCAAATATAAGAGGAAAACAGACAGTTACTCTAGGATAAACTGAAATAATTCAAATTGTACATTGTGGTACTATACACTTTGTAGTGAATATGTATTCAACTGCCCTTTAGTAACCTGAATAATTTAACATAATTGGGATAGTCTAGTTTACCACCATCAGTATTTTGATATTGGTTTTGGTTTTCAGTAAGTAGTCACCCATATAAAAGATAATCTGAGGCGTTTCCTCTAACAAGAGAATATAAGGAAAAAAAATATATTTTATTTTTAGTATGGTCCAAACTAGGCTTCTTTTAGAAAGTGCTGTTAGAAACTACTGTTTCAGTACTTGCTGGCTATCCTTCAGGCATACCTACTACATTCCTTACACAAGAGTATGATACCACTGGAGCTTGAGATAAACTCAAAAAGCAAGTTAAGCTCAAGAAGAAATAGAACTTTATTTTCAAATCAAATGCAATGTATAGCTGTTCTTCAAAGGTGTTTTTTTTTTTTCCAATACACAACAGTAAAAACAAATAATTTCACCAAATGATCAAGAAAGAGAACAAAACCAAAAGGCATACAAAAATACAAACTGAGAGCTACAAATATATTACTTTTTATGTTTTTACTCTTCAGATGCAATGATCATAACCCTTTTATAAAAACAACCTAAGATAAAAATTTCTGATAGATAATCTATTTACAGTAAATAAAACTATCTATCAAAAATAAATAATTTATACCAGGTAACCATCAGACTGCATTGAACTAAAGTATATTCTTCCTGCAGCTCTGAAAGGCAATAATTAGTTCCAAATCTGCTCTACATTAGGATATTTCAGATATGTTTTAGTATTAAGCATGCAAAAATATTCACAAGTGAATTTATCTTTCTCAGTAATAATAGGGAAAGATGGATTTCTTGCACACTTGAATGCCTCCAAAATTATAAGTTTCCAAATAAAATATATTATATATTACATATTATTTTCCTCCAGGCAAGTAGGAAACTTAAAGCTCAAGATTTGTTATTAAGACTATTAAGACTGACCAGTATGACCAGCATTCCTGAGGTGCCTGTGAATTTGGTGAACAAGCTTAGACTCTTTTAGCCAGTATAAATTTGATAATTTTGCTTCATGTTCAGACTATTTCCAGTGTGCGGTTAATATGTGTTGTCTTGCAGACAGATCGACTAATTAACAGATGTTCAAGAAATAAAATATTCACACTTTTTAAACATCAAATAAATTGCCTGGAAGTATACAATTAAACAATTGGAAAGGAGAAGAGAAGTCATGGGAAAAGGGGGGAGAATCTAAGGCTGCCAGCAGCAACTCAAAAGATGAGAGAGCTCCAGTAAAATAAAAAAATAAATAAAGTAAAAATATCAATTTGAAATTATCAGTCTATGTGGAAAACATGAAAATGTGATATTTTCAGTGACTTTAGGTATAAAATGAAGAAATAGGAGGAATTATGTGTTTAATTCTTCTTCCCTTGTAAAACATGTTAGCTTGACTTCAAAGACAACAGTCTTGTTAAGGGTAAACTATATCATTTTGTCAGTATAAAAACAACCCATGTTGTTCCAACTCAGAAACCTCAGTCTCTAGCTGCATCTAATGTTACTGGAATGGTTTTAGTCAAAACCTTTCTAGATCCTGGAAAATGGAGGGAATGTGGCAGCAGCAAGAGCATGATCAGACCATTTCTTTCTTTCCACATGAAGCAGACTGCAAACTCATACTCAAATGTATCCAGATTAAAAATGCAGTCTGTGCAGAAATGAAAAATCTATCTCAGAAGCTATTTAAAGTTCCCTTTGCTATTTGTGTTGTTTATTGCAAGGGCTGGGCAATACGGAACTGGATCTCATGTCTTTACCTGCCACAACCATAAAAGCCAGCCTATTCCATTATACTGTCCAGTGGACTGTGGACTGCCACAATAAACAGGAACAATGAAAGACATCTGAAATGCATACTAAGTCTTTCTGAACCTCAGTCTTTCTGACATGTCTTCATCATTTTTTTGGGGATTAAAAAAAAAAAAAAAAAAAGAAGAAGAAAAAAAATGGTTACACAGAAAAGATTTTCTAGGTGTTCTAGTTTAGTTACGCTTATATAGCAAAGCATAAAACTTCCTAAAGTATTGCAAACAAGACCACTACTACCTGAATCTCCTCCACTCAAATACTGCCTACACAGTAGATATTCATATGGCAATATACTTACATATATGTAAATCCAAATTTGGGTGGTATTGAAGATACTATTTTCTGTATATAAGACCAAAGATGCATTTTCTATAAGTTCACCATCAAAATATGTTTATATTTTGACAGTGAATTTTTTCTCTTATTAATTGGTTAGGAATGAAGGAAAAAAAAAAAAAAAGGAGTGATCAGAAATTACAACTACATATGCCATAGGAAATCATAGCAAGAACAGAAAGCACTCTTGATAATTATCTGACTAATGGAAAGGTATAAGGCTGAGTCATTACTCTTGGAAAAAGATGAAAAACTCTTGTATAAGTACAATCTTAGCTTTGAGAGGCACTGAATCTTAAACTTTTATTATTTTACAGTTGTTTTTTAAAAATAAAATGCTGAACTTTCTTCTTCTTGTGGTTCATATCTTAAAGTCATCCAACAAAGAAAAATTGTTCACTATAAAAATTAATCTTCCACGCATTCCTGACAAGTAATTAATGTTAGGGGAAAAAAATTTCTTTTCATACTAGAAATTCAAGTTCTGATTAGAAAAATGGTTTTGATTGTTTTAAAATTGCAAATACTGTGACAACAGAAAGATTCCACAAATATATACATATATATAGAAGAAAATATTTCTGTGAGAGTTCTGTACTATTCACAACTTGCAAAATATATTGCGTTGTTGTAGGAAAGACACAAATATTATTTGTACCTGTAAAGAATATAAAGATGGTACAAATAATAATTATATTATATTTCATGTGTGAGTTGCGTGTGAAAATGCAAAGCCCTCTTAAATAAGATAAACTATGCCCTGCATTAATGGGACATTTTTTGTGCTCTTGCCAAACACCTGCTGATAGAGCAAGAGTGCTGACTGGTTACATTGATTAAACACCCATGTGGGGAAACTGTTGGTTGTTTTTTTTTTTTTAAATCCAGAAATATAACAATTCACTTGGTGAGTGACAAATTGTTTTTGAAACAAATAATGTGTTTAAGATGCTGAAATGTGAGACCCTAGGGGGGTTGGGGGGAGGAATAATAATGACATGTCAGAAAATTTCACATTTAAATGTCTTCTGACTTTCTACTTTCTCTACTGAAGTGAGGGAAACTGTAACCTGTAGACTTTCTTATACTGATTATACTGTGAACAAGTTATCAACAATTCTTACTGTAGTATAAAATACAGTTTCACAGATTTGTTATTTTGCTTTCTATGCAATTATATGTGCCATCAGGATGATGAAATACATGTGATTTTTATTGTTATACCAACTCCTTAATTCATCAGTGATGTGTAAAACAAGGTTAATTTTGCAGGAAAACTCAGTAAACATAAGAGAAATAGCACTACCTCATGGAAACTTTCACCTACTTTGCAAGTTTAGAAAAATTATTGATACATGCACAACAAATCACACCAGAACTGTCATAGATCCATGTGGAAAAAAACAGAAAAACTATTAAAAAGAATTTTATTAACTGAATTTCTTGTGAATAATAGATGGTATAATAATAGCCCATGTTGCTTCAGTGTGCTAGTTACTAAGGAAAGGTAAGATTTTAGTATTTATATTACATATTTTAGTGCTATTTGTTGATAGTAGGTCTGCTGAAGTTTAGAAATATGATTTGCAAAGGTGTTGTGTGATTTCACCCATTTAGGCAGCTCAGCACCCCCAAACTGCTCATTCATTTCCCCCCAGAATGATGAGGGAGAGAATAGGGAATGTTAAAATGAGAAAGCTCATGGATTAATATAAATACAGCAGAATAGGTGCAGAAAAAGCTGCACAGAGAAACAAAGCAAAACAAGGAAATCATTCAGTTATTCCCATCAGTAGGTTTAGCCATTTCCATATAAAAAGGACTCCATCATGTGCAATGGTTTCTTAGGAAGACAAATGGAAGACAACCTGAAATGTAACCCTTCCTCACCCATTCCCCCAGCTTTTATGGTTGAACCATACCATCATATGGTATGGAATACCCCTTAGGCTACTCTGGGTCAGTTGTCCTGGCTGTGTCCCCTCCTAGTTTCTTGTGCACCCCCCGCCTCCTCACTGGCAGGGAATCAGGAAAGTCTTTGACTCTGCAACACCTAAAACACTGGTGTGTTATCAACACTGTTTTCATCACAAATCAAAAACATAGTACCATACAATTGGTAATAAATAAATAAATAAATATGAAAATAAGCAAAGAAACCAATAAATAAATAAATGCTTTATCCTGTCCAGGTCAGTACAAAATGACAGATACATATGCTATACACTTATATATACATGCTATATATATAAGTGGAGGGCCAAGATTTCTGCACCACACAGCTTGCAGTTGCGGCTTCCCAATTATCTAGGTTGAGAACCTGACATAACACACTATTTTTCTCTCCCCTCTCATGCGGCCAGACTTTTTACTGAAACAGAAACAGATACAGGTTCTTTCTATATCAAAAATTACAGCAGCAGCAGGAGGGATGGTTCAGATTTCATTTTCATTCTGGTGGGTAGTTAAAAAATGAAAAAAGTTGAAAAGGAAATATCACAGTTATGACACAAACATTGCACTATGAGATGAATCAGCAAAGCAATATTTTTGCACATTTGACATATCTGTTTTAAAGAAACTATTAGTATTTTAGAAGAAATTTCTAGAATGTTTTTTATAAAAATAATAATAATAAAGGAAATTGATCTTTGTTCTGATCTTGCTAAGAGCACCAGCAGAGAAAATATGCTCCCTTTGATTGGGCTCTTACCACCAGTGCTTGGATACATTATTTCTTCCATAAATATAATTTGTATTGTAATCGAGACAAAGAAAACTTTTGAGGAAAGGAGTTTTCCTTTGTGAATTTTTTCTTCTTTTATATGTGTTTCTTCAGTCTTTAATATATATTATTAAAAATGAATAAATCATAGAAAAAACATAAATATTATACTTTTTGAAATTCATCTCTGCCTTTCACGTGAAAATTTTAAATGGAAGTAATTGCTCTTTAACTCTTTTCCATTTTTGGTGTGGTCGAACATATCAGGAAGTGCTTTATTGTTATGAGTGCTTAAGAAAGATAAAGGCCTGTGTGGTCTGAGGAGACCATAAATTACATAGACAAAAGGACCCATGTGTTGTCAGTACTCTTCTGAAGTGCTCTTTGACAGAAGTGGTTGTGCTAGTATTGATGTTATGAAAATTTCAGTGGATTCTCAAATTAATAAACCAGAAATAAAATATTTTTTACTTTATTAAGTAGAGGTGTTATGTTATTCCCTAAGTTACCTACTCCATTCAGAGGTGTTGTCTAGTCCAGAACTAACAAAGTTCAATAGTGCTATTCTCTTTGTCTAAGTTATGTGGCCATTTTGCCTATGTACTGCAGAATTCATCGTCATTCTCTTAAATCATTTCTTGATTTTCCCTGTCTAAAGCCACTCCTTCTGTCATGAAATCATTGACTGACCTGCACTTTAGAGAGCATTATACATATCTCTGGAAAAGCTTTTACAGGATGCCGTGGAGGCTTACTTGATAAATCACTATTTGAAAGAAGGTCATTGGCAGCAAAGTGCAGACTGATAGATATTTAGATATAGCAAGGCATTGAAATATTAAAGGAATGTGTGCAACCCAAGATTTGAAGGCTGGCATTTAAAATGAAGTTCACTAATGCCTTTTCCTCTCCATGTGCAATTTCAACCTGTGACTGAGCTCAGTGTTTATTAAAGCTATCACTCAGTTAAATGTGAGATAACAGAGACAGCAAGAAGGAAGAGAGGGAAAAGGTAGAGCTGCAGGATCTCTGGAGAACTTAAAGCAATTTAGTAAAACTGCTGATTTTGAAATTCTTAAAAGTTAAGGCTGAAAAAGTTATTTAAAACACTTATTAAAAATATCTCTTCTGCAAATAAGGTGTGTGAAACCCCAAAAGGTTATACCAAAGCAAGTGCAAGGTACTTAAAGTTGTGGAATAATTTGTCTACTTTCACAGTGAGAAGTAAATATTTAAAGTAGTATTTCTCACCATGTTCAGTTTTCACTGTGAATCAGCAAGCTCACACACATGAAAAACATGTACACATGTATCTATCTATATGTGTATGCACACTATGCTTATACAAACACACAGGCTCAGAGGTTACAGGATACACAAGCTACTGCACAGATGGGACTGTCTCAGAGTGGCGCCATCACATTGTGTATTTTACAGAGCTGACAATGAGCTGGTCAAATTTTAATAAAAAATAGTTGATAAAACCTTATTTTCTTATACAGATGTTGGATACTTAGTAACTGGGGAGGAAAAAAAAATCTTAGAAGGGGTAAAAGAAGGAGGAAGCTTAAAAGAGGAAAACTATGAGGAATAGTGTGAGATTGTAGAGAAACACAGTGGAATGAAGGTTTACATTGTACCCTAAACCAAATGCACAGCAGTGAGTTTTGACACCTTTTTCAGCTATCTACTGGGAAAGACAACAGGTTATAATATGAAAAACCATGATGGTGTGGTAAGCCAGTACAAACTTCTTCCCCACAGCGCAGCAATTTCTCACAAAAACACCTATGAAAAATTTATCAAAATGCTGGCAAAATTGGTCCTATTACCTAAAACCATTAAAAGCTAAGGCTCAGAAGAGTTAATACAGACAGCAGTCTTTGCTTCCCTTCCTCCACCCTGATGCCCTGTGACTGTAACCTCTGATGGATGAGGGAAACTGTAGTCATATGGTATCACATTTACACAACTTCTTTGTATGTATCCCCTAAACAAGTCTTAGGGGCAGCAAACAAATGTATAGCCAAGTGAGAACAAGGGAAGGAGAAACATGGCCTGGGTAACATAGGTGGAAAGTGTTGAAAAATATTTGCCTAACTAGCAGGACCATCAGAGCAGTGCAGATCCTATCTCTTGCAGGGTTTCTGCCCCTTCAGGGTTCAGCTGAAGGCTATCTCCATCATTCAAAGGCCTTTTGAATAAGGTATACAGTGGTGTGATGAAACCAGGAGGGGATTTGACTGTGTGACAATAGCGACACTTCACTTGTAGTGGAATGAATTCACATTCCTCCCTGAAATAGAGAAAGTCCTGAAATGTATGCATTGAAAGCACTGAAATAAGACAATAGGATATCATCTGCATGTTGAAGTAATATATATCACTTATAAGTCCATCCGGACGGAGTTTCTTTACAACAGAACTATGTGATGCAGCTAGATCCTCCCCAAGAGCTGAATACATATAGGCCATTACCGCCAAGCCATGTTGTCAAGTCTGTCTAGAAACTCAACTCAGAGATGCTAAAAAGAAATTAAAAGGAAATGATCTGTATGACAATATAGAAGATCCATGCAGTCAAGAGCTGGTGAATAAAGAATCCATACTTCATAGTATAAAAAATAGGAATGGTAAAACCAGATCAGATCAAAGATCCATCTATGTTCACATCTTGTATCTTCTGTGAGTTCTTTTAATTTTCCTAAACAGAAGAGTAAAATCCACAGCTGCAGTGGTGAAACAAGGATAATTCAGTTAGTGAAGCTGGGCCATTGGTGATTAACAACATATTTTCTCTTAGAACAAGGTGTAAACAGGGACATTTAGATGCAATTAGAATTAACTAGTTTTCCACCACCACCTCCTGCCCTCCTCCTTGGCTAAGGTTAGACATAGTCTATTAGTTAAAAAATCTGTCTCTTTCAGGAATACAGACCTGAAATACATGGTGTTATCATCTTCCACTTCTAATTGTAAGCCCATACAGTGAATGCTAACATGTATACCCATTAAACACTTATTATGTAGTAGAAAGTATGCATGGGTAAACTGGAAAGCATAACTAGGATTAATTTGCTTTGGCCATATGTTGAAATGTTGGACCACACCAGCCAACTATGAATCTGTATTGCACTTCTGTGGAGTTTGCCCACATGAAAATACCTATTCTTACAAAATACCAAGACTTTTCAGGGAGTAGATATGAGTTTTATTGAACACTGAAGAGCTCCTTCTTTTCAGTCTGTCATGTATTGAATTTCACAATAGCAATAAAAAATGTGTTCATTGATACATTATTCTGCCCTGTGGTTTAAAATTAAATTGAATATTTACAACATCAGGTATGAATTTATGCAGAGAATGAAGCCGAAACCCATCTACATACCAGCCATGTGGCATCACATGATCGCATATGTATGTTTTCACATCCACTCTTTTGATCATATACAGGCCCTTCACTAAAGAGAATGTGAGAATTTGGCCAGCAGAAGTGGAATAAATAGAAACATTAAGAACACAATGAAAAATGTCTCAATATGTAGGTATTAAATGTTGTTATTGCTCTTTTAGGAATGAAATGTGTTATGTCTCCCCAACGTGTCAAAATTTGCAGACTTGATTATACTGATTTACAAGCTATCTCATATTTGGAAACTACACAGGTTACCCATGTATTCTGGTGAATAAACAAGATCATGCAGTCATATAACAAGATCCTAGAGATTATTACAACATTGTCTTTTCTCATAGAACCCATATTTCATTTTCGTATTTGTGGCACTGCAATAATTAAGATTTACAACCTAAGCATTCATATCAAGCATATGTAAGGTGACAAGATCAGTCTAGCAGGCAGATAAGTTTTAAAGGGAACAAAAGACAGAAATCCTACATAGAAATTACTCCAAGTCACAAAGTATATGCAAGCTGGAATACAAAACTAGAAGCTGATTGAATGAAGCAAGGCTAGGATGAGTCATAACTGAAATAATTCCTAGATATTTTGAGAGAGACAATTTGAGAGTAGGAAGGGTATATATTTATATATATACATACATATATACGCAGATCAAGAGGGACATAAAACTGAAAGTTTGGAATAGATGCAAACAAATATGAACAGAAGAATTACATCATCTCCACATTTATGGGAATCCATTTTCTCATCATACAAATAAATAAATAAATAAAATAAAATTTGCAGTTATATGTCTTGTCTTCTATAGTCATTCTGAAGAAGGTATAATAAAACATGTGCAAACTTAGAATGTAAGATTACCAACCACAACATACTGTGCCATGATATTTGGACAGGGCAGCTCTCCTTATTTTATTAATTCACTAAGGATTAAAAAAAAAAAAAAAAAAAAAGATCTTTTAATGAAACATGCACTGATTACTTTTGTGTGTGATAATTATAAAAATATAATTTATCTTGATGACTACAGATATTCCAGCCATACATTTCTTCATGTATTTTTAGAGTAACTAATACATTTTGCTATGTGAGACTTGATAATTAAAAACAGTAAACAAAGTGCAACCTGTAAATTTTAAGGTGTCTCTGAAATGCTCAAATATTTGTCTTCACCTCTTCAGTTTTTAAAGCCTTACAGAGTAGGATATTACCTGATGATGAATATGGGTTTTACTACTGGAAAATAATCTATTCATTATGGAGACTCCAATGACTGCTGGATACTATTTTGAGACTGCAAATTTTTGTACCATATCAAATCTCACGTCTTTAATTGCTTGGTGAGATACTGACATACCTGTTACAAGCATTGCAAATAACAAGTACATACATCTCTTCTCTGCAATATTGCAAAAGTAAATATACAAAAAAGAGGGCTTTCTCAGCTGGACAAGTTATTCTGAAACTCCCAAGGAATCACGGTTTGTAACTATGCTACTCTCAGAATTTATTGTGTTTCAGAAAAGCTGAAATGAGGATGTAGTTATCGTTCTTATTTTACTAAAACTATTTATTTGTTATGATTGCATTCAATTTCCAGTCTTTGTCTAACAGCAATGATCTAACAGTAATGCAGTACAATTACATAAGCAATAGCCAATACTGCAACCAACTTCTGTATGCCTATTTCTGATTTATACATTATTTTAGTTACATGGAGTCCGTGAAAGAAACGTTTTTGTCTCTGAGTTTCATTCTCCTTTTGATCTGCTTGTAATCAATGTGTGACATCAAATTACAGGAGTCACTTGAATCTACTGCAACTACAAAGTCAAGGTAGATTTGGGAACTCTGTTTTGCTTCCTGGCTGCTACTACAAGATATAAATGAAAATAAAAAGATGACCAAAAAAAATATAGGAGTGATATGAAGTGGCCATACATCTAATGTAACTTGCAATTCAACTACAAGACCATTCCTAAAGTAATGAGTAAATCGGGTAGCAGCATGAGCTGACTTTTATAACAAACCTCAGTGGGGTTCTTTTTCCTGTTTCTAAGCTTAATTGTTTTTTAAAAATGCTAAAACCTGAAAGTCCTTTGAGGATTGGAAAGATCCGATATTTACAGAACTTTACACCATTTATTTATTGATTTATTTATTTATTTAGATCTGGTGTGAGACATAAAATCAAATTTCAATCTCTGGAAACACTGCAGGCTTCATTTTCAACATTGAATAAGCCATTTCATTTATATATGTGGATATTTCAGCACACCATACATAAAATGAGAAAAATACTTTTCCAGTTACTCTTTTTTCTTTATAGATTTAGTTATTGACTCTCAGATGGGATATCTACATTCATCAGTAATAAACCATCTAAGCAATGTAAATTGTTTGTTTTATTTATTTTTCCAAATATGTTGTTTTTATATACTGACCTCCACAAGTTTCATTGCTATAAATAAGATACGCAGTTACCTGATTGTGAACCTTGACCTCCTGTGTATGAAGAGCCCTTTGTGTTGCTCTTGTAGATTAAAAAAAAAAAAAAAAGCATGTAATTTTTCTCTTGGGAATATACAATTATTTTTGTTTGACTGTGTAAAAGTTCTTTTTTGAACATAGATTTGTTTATTTTTTTTATAGGGGACATTTGCATAAACCATTTTCTTCTAAATTTCGATAACTAGTAACATTCATAAAAAATAAGTTGTTCTTTTTTTAGTCATTCAGTAACATTTTTGGATTGGGTTCTACAAGCTTCATCTGCCATTCAGCCTGTTGTGAATGTACCACATACCTGTACACTTTATGAATGAGCCCAGAGTCCATTTTTTCTTGCATTTTAACCTACTAATTCTACCACTCTCTTAGACCAAATGCAAAGAATCAAGCACTGACCAAAAAGTTTTACATTTTCCAAGTACATATTGAGATTTTGCCAGTTCTTTGTCATCTTCCAGGGTACTGAACTCTATACTTGAATCATTCTTCATATTATAACTGCATCCCCCAATAGAAGCAAGAAATATTGGCTTATTTTTTTTAACCTCCTCCCAGGGGTAGTAATTAATTCCTTTCTTAAGAGGAAAGATCCTTGACTGTGACCCTCAAAACTGTATTCTGACCTTCAGAAACAAGTCCAAAAGCACAATAAGTTGAGACAGCAGGTTTCTATTGAGCAACAGCAGTAGCTGTGGGAGCTCTGACAGTTCTGAAGAACTGGTTCATTTCTAGGTTGCCATGGTGAGGTTTCTCATTTATAAGCCATTATGTTATGCTTTTGTTCCTCAAAGTCAAAAATAATTGTTTAGCAAATTTCTTCCACATAAGTTAATGAAACAAATCAGTTTACAAATACTGCAAAAGAAATTAGGAATCCACTCTTTCAGAATTTATTCTTTTAAAATTTCTATTTTTCAAAAACCTTGCTAAAATTATTCATGAGCAGTTAGTTCCCAAATATTCTTAATTTAGCTAAAATACTTGTTTTTAAAGCCTTGTCAGTGCTGTCTGATTTCTCATTGTAAAGCATGCATCCTGCAACCTATCTTGCGTCAACCATATAATTAATGTTTACCACGAGCCCTTTTTGTGATGACTTACTGAATTTTCACCCTCTACATTAAGTTCAAAGAAATATTTTTGCATCATAACACATATTTTCTATGCAAAACTACTATTTACATTCCACTTTTTTCAGTTCTTTTTTTGCACAACCTTTCTGTTTTTCTTCACTTTCAGCTTGTTGTAGTTACTCTTCACTTCCATTCCCAAAACTCTTTTCTACTGACTTCAATACACTGAAATGTATGACAAAAGTTTACCAATTTTGTTTCAAAATCTGAAAATAAAGAATTCAATAGATTTCTACCTACTTTTGACCCTTCTTGCATTACAAGAATTTTTTTTTTCCAAATCAGTTACTGATTAATATCAAAAAGGCAAAGCTGTTGTATTAAAATGTGTCCAAAAGCCTACCACAGCGGCAGGTGTACTAATCAGTATCTCTAATACCACAGGAATATCTTCTTTCATATTTTGGGACTACTAAAGGTTATGAAATACTCTAGATGCAAAATTCAGTCCACTTTATTTTCAGCTCCTGAAGATAAAATGTCTTGACAATTTGTTTTATATCTCATTGTCAAATCAGACATGCACCACTACAAGTTGGTTTCAAACAATGCAGAAAGGATTGATCGCCAGGTATTAATTCTGCAGAAACTGAATATCTAGCTTCTCAGGAGCACTTAGTTCTTATATCAGTGGCTTGGCATAGGATTAAGTTACTGGTGAATTATGGTTCTGAAGGCTAATCAGCATAATCTGTATGTAATATGAGAGAGTACTAAATAAGAATGTTTTTCTTGTTCTTATCACCTGAACAGTTCATCTGGAATAGTATTGCTGAAAGAAGAAAGCAAAAACAATGTATATCATGTGGAAAAGAGAGCTTAAATAATAATAATAATAAAGTTTGCAGGGAAAAAAAAAATATATATATATATATAAATCAGAAAATTGGCCTGGCATGAAATAGCAGTACATGAAAAAGTGGTAGGCAGGGAATCATTGAATCATTGAACAGCAATCTGAAGAATCAGAGATGGGACACAGCTGTTGCAAATAGGCAAAGCTTTCAACCTTCAAAAGAGTGTTATTCTGAATATAGAGTGGGCAACGTATCTGCACAAGGAAGAAACATATGGAAAACAACACTGCTGCTGCTGCTGGGAAACAAGAAAGCAGCAGTTATCTGAAAGACACACAGGAGGCAAACAAGGTTAAGTTTGGGAACAAGTGTTGTCTTTTCATTATTTAATTTTATATATTTAACATGTTAAAGAAACGTTAAATATCCAGAGGAAATTATTCATACATGTATATTAAAAATATCTTTTAATGATATTTTTTTGAATTCCTGAAGGAAAAATAGAGTAGACAATCCTTGCAGAAAATAAGAGACTACAATCCCTACCTAAATCCCCCTGAATTCAAATTTAGTTGTAACCATTTTCTTCTAACAGAATTCATAAGTTAGTATTTTAATGCTTTTATTCATTACATAACACCAATCCTGAAGAAGGCACCATCCTGCTGCAGTATTTATTCTCTCAGTCTCCAGGAATCTCTTCCACGTCTCTCTCATATCCACACTACCGTGACTTCTGATTGAACATACATATGGTCTGTTCTGAAAGTAGTAGGACTGGCTTTTTCCTGGGCGAAAGGGCGGACGAGAGGCGGTCTGCACACGCAGGATCAGTGAAGGGGGATATTGGGAACGCTGGGAAAATCGGCAGTCGGCTGTTGGCCATTGAAGAGAGCAGGTCGCTTGTGCTGTGAACACCTGTCGAAACGCCTCGTCACGGATAATCATGGAGCATTTACTGGAGCAGTGATACGCAATCAAGTTTTGTGTAAAGATTGGTAAAACGGGCAAAGAGACTCACGACATGATTAAGGAGGCCTACGGTGATGCTGCCATGGGTAGATTGGGTGTTTTTGAGTGGCACAAGCTGTTCCGAGAAGGTAGGGAAAGAGTGGAAGACGACAACCGCTCTGGACGCCCTCTGACCAACAAGACCAACGAAAATGTGTCGCGAGTGAAAAATTTACTGAACCATGATCGCAGGATGAGTATCAGAATTATTGCTGATGACTTGAGCATCCCCCAAACCCAAGTTTTTGAGATGGTGAAAGAAAACTTAGCCATGAGGAAACTGGGCGCGAAGTTTGTGCCACGAGTGTTGTCAGAGGAGCAAAAGGCCAACCAGAAAGTGATCTGCCAGGATCTTCATCATGTGAATGAGGAGCCCGACTTTTTGGGCAACGTAGTGACCAGTGATGAGATGTGGGTGTTTGAATACAACCCGGAGAGTACATGTAAGAGGCAGAGCACAGAATGGCACACCCCTGCTTCCCCACGCCCCAAGAAAGCACGAATGAGCAAATCCAAGCAAAAGTCCACGCTCATTTGCTTTTTTGACTGACATGGAGTCATCCACAAAGAGTTTGTACCACCTGGACAAACAGTTAATGCAGTTTTTTACATGGAAGTCCTCACAAGACTGTGAAAACGCATTGCTCGTGTCTGCCCAGCCATCGTCAACAATTGGCAGCTGCACCATGACAACATGCCGAGCCACACAGCGTTCCGTGTAGTGGAGTATCTTGCTCAGCACAAGGTAGCAATGCTGCCTCAGCCCCCCTACAGCCCCAACTTGGCCCCACCAGACTTTTTTCTATTCCCGAGAATAAAATCAATGCTCAAGGGGAAACATCACCCATTGGTAGAGGCGCTTCAAGAGGCCATGATGAGGGAGCTAAACAGCATTCCAGTCCAGGCGTTCCTGGAGGCGTACGAAAACTGGAAAACTTGTTGGTAGCAGTGTGTAGATGCAGAAGGGTGCTACTTTGAAAAATTCTAATCTTTTGTTCTATTCTCATGAATTTTTTTATTTTTTTTTTAAATGAGTCCTACTACTTTCAGAACAGACCATGTACATCTTACTGTACAATTTTAGCACAATTACTTCCTGTATTGGATTGTTTTGTCAGGCAGAACAACTCTAGGGAGATTCAGAATTCACAACAGTGATCTACTTGGAGTTCATAATCTCCTTACCTGTTTTCAAGAGTGCTTGATAGCTGAAGTGGTAGTCTTACCGGTCCATCATCTCGTATCTTCTGATGTGCTCTTTATTTTCTTTACCTTTTTGGCTGTGAAATTGACCTATACTCTTTGTTTTCTTTCATGTTTGATTCCATAAATTCTAAAGGCATTTGAAAAGTACTCCAAGAAACTCTCTTTCTTGAAGAAAGTCCAGAAAGCCAACCTTATCCTGGGCTGCATCAAAAGAAGCATGAACAGCTTCTTTCATGGCCAGCAGGTCAAGGGAGGTGATTCCTCCCTCTACTCTGCTCTGGTAAGATCCTACCTGAAGTATTGCAATCAGCTCTGGGGCCCCCAGAAAAAGAAAGACACAAACATATTAGAACAAGTCCAGAGGACGGCCACAAAAATGAGCAAAGGGCTGTAGCACCTCTCCTATGAAGACAGGCTGAGAGAGTTGGGGATGTTGAGACTGGAGAAGACTCCGGGACCTTCTGGTACCTAAAGGGGCCCTACAAAGAAGCAGGAGAGGGACCCTTTGTCAGGAAGTGGAGAGAGAGTACAAGAAATAATAATCTTAAACTAAAAAATGTGTAGATTTAGATTAGGTATTAGTAAGAAGTTCTTCACTGTGAGGGAGGCTGTGGCTGCTCCATCAGTGGAAATGTTCAAGGCCAGGTTGGATGGAGCTTTGAGCAACCTCATCTAGTGGAAGGTGCCTCTCTCTACCCATGGTGGGGGTATTGAAATTAGATGATCTCTAAGGTCCTTTTCAACTCAAACCGTTCTGTGATTCTTTGATAAGAAAGATGCTGTGGTGAATTAACCTTGGCGAGAAGCCTGACCAGCCACTCTCTTGCTCTCACTCCTCTGCAGGACAGGGGGAGAAGAAGAAAAACCTCATAGGTCAGGATATGGACAGGAAGATCACTTACTGATTGCCATCATGGGCCAAACAGACTTGATTTGCAGAAAATTAAATTAGTTTAATTTATCGCAAATTAAAAGTGCCTGGCTCAACTTTACTCTTTCATTCCCAACTCCTCTGCCTTTTTCTCCAACCTCCCTGAGTTGCACAGGGGAACAGGGAATGGGTGTTGCAGTCAATCCATAACACTTCATCTTTGCTGCTCCTTACTCCTCACACTGTTCACCTGCTGTGTGATTTCCCTCCCACAAAAATAAATAAATAAATGAATATAAAAATAAAACTTAACAATCTTCTCCAGCATGATCTCCCATGGGCTGCAGTCCACCAGAACAGAACACGTAGCTCCTGTGTGGGCTCCTCTCCATGTCTGTAGTTCCTACCAGGAGCCTGCACCATCATAGGCTCCAGCTTAGGATTCTCCATGGGATGTCCTGTAGAAATCTGTTTCAATGTGGTATATCACGTGCTGCAGGGGGACAGTCTGCTCCACCATGGTCCTCTCTTACGGGCTGTAAGGGAATTTCAACTCCAGCACCTGGAGCAGGTCCTCGTTGTCCTTCTTCTCTGATCTTGAGTGTTCAGAAGGCTGTTTCTCTCATATTTTCTCACTCCTCTATTCCATAACACCTGCTGCACAATAGTTTTTACCCTTTCTTAAATGTTATCACAAAAGCACCACCAGCTTTGTGGATGGGTTGAGCTTTGGCCAGCAATGGGCCCATTTTAGAGCCCCCTAAATCCAACTGTGTCCATCATGAGGCAGCCTCTTCTCATAAAGGCCATGCTGCAGTGCACCTGCTAACAAAACAGGCAGGGGGGAGTAACTAAGGAGGAGCCCTTAGATTCGTGAACCTCTAGGGTAATGCATGGTATGCAGTGGAAAGTACCCATTGAACCGACAAGGTCTCACAGGTACCAACTACTTTCTAAATACTTGCTGGAAAAATAGCATTTTAATGACAGATTTTGAATAGCATGAAGCACTGGCTTTGTGAACATCTGTTTGGACCGCTCCCAGGACATGAATGACAGAGTTAGAGAACACATCTGAGTATTTGCTTGAGACTCTTGTGAGTGAGACATATAGACTGGCAGCATAAAATTTATTCCGTTTAAATGAACTGCCCAATTCTCATAATGAGCATAAAAGACATTGAATGCCTGCATTTTGCAGCAACATTTTTTGTATTTTTTTGAAATACTGAGAAACATCAAATATGTTGACAGTGCATCAGTATCTGTGAATAAGGTAGTCTGAGGCAGTTTATGTCCTACTGTCTCTTTGCATACTTCTGACCTTCTATGACCTTCTAATACATATTTTTAATCTAATATTTATATTAATAAGGATTAGAAATGTTTTATTCCCCCAGATGAGAGCTCTGATTCTCAAGTGTAACAGGGCAAAAAGAATGTAACTTGGAAACCAATCCAATGATTTCAATATACATATTACCTTCTGGTTGCATCAAGAATGGTATTGCTAGAAGGTCAAGGGAAGGGATTGTCATGCTCTGTTCTGTGCTGGTGTGCCTCATCTTGAGCACTGTGTGCAGTTTTGGGTGCCATAATATAAGACAGGTACACAACTGTTAGAGAATATCTAAAGGAGGGCAAAAATGATGGTAAAGGGTCTAGAGGAGTATGAGTGGCTGAAGTCACTTGAATTGTTCAGCTTAGAGAAGAGAAGGCTGAGGGTATACCTCATCACAGTCTACAACTTCCTCACAAGGGAAAGTGGAGGGGCAGGCGCTGGTCTCTTCTCTCTGGTGACCAGTGATAGGACCCAAAGAAACAGTTTGAAGCTGTGACGGGAGGTTCAGGCTGGATATCAAGAAAAAGTGTTTTTTTTTGCCAAGAGGGTGGTCAGGCACTGGAACAGGCTCCTCAGGGACATGGGTCACAGCACTGAGACTGGCAGAGTTCAAGAAGAGTTTGGACAATGCTCTCAAACACATGACCTGATTTGATCTGATTTTTTTCTTATTTTTTTTAGGTAGTCCTTTGGGGACACAGAAGTTGGACTTATTGATCCTTGTGGGTCCCTTCCGACTTGTGTATTTTATGATTCTATGATTGTGACCATATTATTTAAAAAAAAAAAAAAAAAAAGACATCAATGTTTTTAACCAAAATACACTAGCATTTCTAAATTCATTAAACATCTTCATTACTTACAGAGTGTTTATACTTTGTGTGTCAAAGCACCACATCAAATGACAGGAGTGGCAACATAAAATGGAGTTTATTCTGACAATAATACCAAGCACATAGAGCTACGCTGAGTTATTGCATTCCAATCATGTTTACTATACACTATGTATCTTAATTTATGCATTACTATTTACTGTGATCTTTCTATAACAAACATGAAAATAAGGGCAACTGGAAACAGTAGTGAATAAATATTTAAAAATATTACCACCTTAATTTTTACAGCAATATATAAAATGTTCCAATTAGAAAACCTCATGTAAGGCAGGAATAACATTTCTTTCACACATCTCTTAAAAAATGAAATAATTTTTTTTCTTTAATTTAGTCATAGATTTTGGTCCTGAAATAATCAATGCATTCATTCAGTAGAAGTATTTGCAGTGTTTCAATGTCTTGGGCAATTAGAGTGAAACAGTTTGACATTTTTGTTCTTTCCTTTAAATACTGGATACATTCAGGAACATCCTGAATTCATGCAAGTGCATTCACATGTATGTACAAATTCTTAGAAACTAGAATTTCACTATTGCTAGTTATTTCACTATTAATAATAGAATTAATTACCAGAGGGTCAGCTTCATCCTCTAAATCATTTTAAAGGTGAGGCTTTTTAGAAGTTACTTTATTTTCCATAGAGCTTTCACAATGCACAGCTGTAGTTCATAGATTGTTTTGCATCCATACAAACAGAATACATAATTGCTTCATAAAATAAAGCATGATAGTGGTTGTTATAATGAAATTTCTCCTTATTTTTTTCTTAACCTGAAAACCTGTGTTTTTTCAACCAAAATCAAGACCAACAAAAAATTTACCAAGGAAGATTTTTTTTCCCTAGGGTAGACAAAGAAAGCAGATTTCCTACCCCTTTTGCATGGTTACAACATGAATAAAGACTATGCTGTAGGGAATAGGTAGCAGCTGTCATTCTGATATATTAGTCTGTAAGAGCAATGCAAGGCCATGACTGCAATTCTCTTTGAATGTCTGGCTAAGCACTCGCCTTCATGTATAATTAATGTTCATGGGAAGTTAAAGTCCATGCTTAGCACTCACTGTGCCTTTCTTTCCTGCAGCATGCAATACATAACGTAGTGGCATTCATATGAATAGCAACCAAATTATTTAGGTTCTTTTATTTTTTATTTCTTATTTTTATGAGAAAACAAACAAACAAACAAACAAACAAACAAACATATTAAAGTATAGCATCTTTTGAGTGAATTGAAATCAAGAAATTAAGACCTTTGTTACAGGAAGCTTTGGCTAAAAATATTCAAAGAAAAACTGAAAAAAATGCAGCTCATATATTAAATATATTATCAGTTTTTAATTTCTCTCTTTTTCTTTTTTATTTTTTCTTTCAACCCTTTATTTTGGTTTGGCATCTTGGGTAATCTTGGAATCATATTTTAATCTGTGAACTAACAGAGAAACAGGAATTATTGTTTTAAAAATTTAACATGACTACATCTATGTCAGTATCTGCCTCACTTAATAAATCCCACCCACACTGTAAATTATATATCTTTTATGTGTTTCAGAATCCACAAGAAAAAGTGATATTATATTACACACACCAAACTGTTTTCTTTTTAACAAGGTGTGTAGTGTTCAATTCTAGTATATCATTTGTGACAGGATTTGGCTACCAATGTGTAAACCAAAGTATGTTTTCACATGTCAAAATATCATAATACTGGAAGACATCTAAGCAGAAATAGAGTACATCTTTTTAAAAACAGTGAATATATTTCCTGTGAAAGTATACTTGGGATTACATAATTATATCTGATAGATAAAATTGAGTAAGTAAATAAAATAGATTTGAGAAATTTTGAGTGTAGTGGTATATGTTAATTTTTTTAAAAGTCAAGAACATTATAGGAGATAAACAAAACTCTGCAACAAAAATAAGAAATTAGGGAAAAAATAATTAAACATTTATTTGAAACACATTTATTTACTTCCTTTTCATGTGAGAAATAGTTTCCCAAGTGATTGGTTTTACTAGAGTGATATAAGGATGCTCTGTATAAGTTATATTAAATTCATTATCAATGAAAGCTTTTTTTAAATTCTGGAACCATCATAATCATAAAAAGCTTTTAATCAGATTTTATCAATCAAGCTTGTACCCAAACTTTTAAACAGAAAGTATTCATAAAGTGTCCATACTCTTCAATTTACATTAGAGTGATTCTTAAACTGCTTCTAAGTAGAATAAGAAGTAGAATACTACTTCTAAGTATTACTTAGAAGTAGAATGAGCAATACAAAAATCCTTCTTGGACACCAGAGTGAACAATATTTGTAACAATTAAATATATTGTCGGTTTAGTCTAATTATAGCCAAAATGCCTCTTTTTGGACTTAATTGACACTGCTTTGAATCCTTTGGATTCTATTTGTCTTATCTAAAAATGACCATAAGAAAATTTATGTACAAAAAGCAAAAGGCAATATTGTTTGGGCAAAGTTGGTTGTTTTTTTTTTTTTTTTTTTTTTTTTTTTTTTTTTTTTCATAATCCAGCATAAAAATGTACATATAAAATAAATATCGGGGTGTTGGTTGATGAGAAGCTCAGCACAAGCTGGCAACGTGTGCTTGCAGCACAGAAAGCCAACCATATCCTGGGCTGCATCAAAAGAAACTTCAACAGCAGGTCCAGGGAGGTAATTCTCCCCCTCTACTCTGCTCTTGTAAGACCCTACCTGGAGTACTGTACTTAGCACTGGGGTTCCCAGCACAAGAAGGACATGGAAGTATTAGAATGAGTCCAGAGAAGATGATCAAAGGGCTGGAGCACCTCTCGTATGAAGACAGGCTGAGGGAGTTGGGGTTGTTCAGCCTGGAGAAGACAGGAGACCTTCCAGTGGCCTTCCAGTACCTTTAAGTACTACAGGCAACGTGGGGAGGAACTTTTTGTCAGGGAGTGTAGTCAGAGGACAAGGAGTAATGGATTTAAACTGAAAAAGGGTAGATTTAGGTTAGATATTAGGAAGAAGTTCTTTACTGTGAGGGTGGTGAGGCACTGGAACAGGTTGCCCAGAGAAGCTGTTTACATCACATCCTTGAAAGTGTTCAAGGTCATGTTAGATTGGACTTTGAGCAACATGATCTAATAGAAGGTCTCCCTCCACACGGTAGGGGGATTGTAATTAGATGATCTTTAAGGCTTCTTCCAACCCAGACCATCCTATGATTCTATGAATACACACGTGTTTTCAGAAGCAACTATTTACAAACCTTGTCCTTCTTATAATATTGTCTGTTTCTCTTTAATTAAAAAAGGGATATTATTTTATGCGTGTGTTCTGTAATATGCATGTTTAAAGTCAAACAAATTGGTGGCAAATACCAACAAAATAAAAAAATAATAATAAAAAATTAAAATAATAATAAAATAATAATATTTTCTTCTGGCTCTGAATGCAGCAGGAGAATCATCAAAACCTATAAATATCATGCTATAATAACAGGATATCAAAATTAAAACCAATAGGTTATCTTAATTCTCCTGTATAAAAGTCTGTGACATTTGATTTATGACAATTACATTTTTGGTGCATATTTTGGTAGAAAATATCTTATTATGTTTATATACTACTATTTTGATAGCTGGTTTCATAGAATCACAGAATATGTCAAGTTGGAAAGGACCCAAAGGGATCATCAAGTCCAATTCCTGCCTGGAGGACTACCTAAAAATGAAACCATATATCTGAGAGCAGTGTCCAAATGCTTCTCAAACTTCAGCAGGTTGGGAGAGCCTGTTCCAGTGCCCAGCCACCCTTTCCTAATACTTAGCCTGAACCTCCTCCATAACAGCTCCATGCCGTTCCCTCGGGTCCTGTTGCTGTCCCCAGAGAGCAGAGCTGAGCACCTGCTCTTCCGCCCCACTCGTGAGGAAGCTGCAGGCCACAATTAGGCCTCCCCTTTGTCTCTTCTTCTCTGGGTTGTACAATCCAAGTGACCTCATCTGTTCTACATGTTGCCCTCCAGACCCTTCACCATCTTCATTGTCCTCCTCTGGACGCTTGAATTGTTTTATGTCTTTCTTATATGGCAGTGCCCAAAAAAGTACTGTGTGTACAGTACTTGAGGCGAGGCAGCACCAGCACAGACCAGAGTGGGACTATCACTTCCCTTGACCTGCAAGGAATGCCATGTTTCATGCACCCCAAGATATGGCTGGTCCTTTTGGTTTCTAGGGTCCACACACCATCGATTCGTGTGCAATTTACCATCGACCAGAAACCCCCAGATCCCTTTCTCTGTAGCTGCTCTCTAGGTTCTTATCCCCCGGTCTGTACATATATCTAGGGTTGCCCTTTCCCATGTGCAGAATCTAGCACTTGCTCTTGTTGAAATTCATGATTGGTGAATGCCCAGCCACTAATCTGTCAAGATTTCTCTGCAAGACCTCTCTACTCTCAAGAGAGTCAACAGCTCTTCCTAATTTAGTGTCATCTGCGAATTTACTTAGTATGCATTTGAGTTCTACATCCAAATGATTTATAAAAACATTGAAGAGAATTGGCCCTAAAAAATACTTTAAAAAGTGTAGTGAAAAATAAGTTTTTACTAACATTCTCTATTTATACATGTCCAAGTACTTTTCTTCACTCATAAAAATTTCAGATATACTACGCTTTTTATCAGTGTTACATAGCTTACTATTTGAGAGTAAATAATACATATGACCAATGGGAAAATGCTATTAAATAAATGTTTCAAAAGGCTTTTCTTAAAATTATATTATAATATATATAATATATATTATATATTATATATAGTCTTCTTGACAAAAGCGCTGAATTTCCAGTACTAGTCTTAGCATTAAGTAATGGAACTCCTATCCAAATTCCGCATTAATGGAAGCATTTATTGGATGATATGTGATAACCATGCTTGGTATACAGATAGGAAACCATAGCCCTTTCTCCTGCTTGAATAGCTGTGACATACTGTGACAAAAAATAAAATAAATAAAATAAAATAAAATAAAATAAAATAAAATAAAATAAAATAAAATAAAATAAAATAAAAATTGTTTGATCTTGTCTATCACTATTAAAGATTGGAATGTTATTCCAGAAAGAAATACAATGTTTAGGGAAAATATTCAAGGAAAAAAAAAAAAAAAAAAAAAAAAAAAACAGAAAGAAAGAAAATAAAAGAAAAACAGACTTATCTTAGTAGTATTTCTCTAGTCATGGATTGAATATTTGACATAAAGATCTATGTGAAATTGTGAAATTTCATTCTTTTCAGGATAAGTGCTACTGTTATGTGCTATGAAGCTTTCATTTGATTGTGATTAGTATGTTTCGCTGCTAATTTGTTATTATTTATTTTTTTTAGTATAAATAAAATATTTAAAGATTTCACTTTTTTATAATACCATGTTCTAGTCTAGCTATGAATTGTTGCATTTGAAAAACATGCTGTGCTTGGTATCCTGTTAGAAAGTCAGCCTAGATAATCATCATAGATCTTTTGCCCTTTAAAAACAGTGAATAATTGAAATGTGGCAGTAAATTTCTCCCATCTCTCAACCAAAGGATTTCAAATAACTTATTTGATCAAATTACTTAAATTTCAGATTACTGAAACAAATTCAATCTTAAAGACTCAAAGGTGAACCTCTTAGAGGTTCATCAATTGTTTTTGAATAATTTTAATACTGTTTGCAAATGATTCTACTCAGTAGAGCTTGGAATTCTTGATGCTATGAAACTGAATTTCAAATGGTACACTTTCAGAAGACTCTTTATTTTCTCTATGAAATGTATCCCTTGTTAAAAAGTTGTAAAATGTTAAAGTTAAAAGTTGAAATTTTGTTGTTGTTGTTTTTTGTTTGTTTGTTTGTTTTAAAGTATAATAATGAAGTTTCTTTACTCTTAATGTAAAGGATAACAATTAAGTGCATTTAAGTCTAACTCTGCATGTTGCAAGATATTCAGATTACTACCCCTGGCAATAGCAAATAACGTTTGGACTGTTTAAATTCTAAGATGATACAATACAAGTCATCTTAGGATACAAAAGGATATTTTTTGCTGTAGTCCTCATTTTGTAGTATAGACAGAACAGTAATGTTCCTATATCTACATGCTCATATCTATATCTATATGCTCATATCTAATCTACGTGATCAAAAATATTTTTTTGAAAGATGGCTGCATTAATCTTTTGAAAAGTCGAGTCCATTTACATTGTCAAGTTATGACAGTCTGAAAGCAAAAAGTACCCTTAACATGAAAACCCCCAAACTAATATTTGATTGCCCAGACCTCCCACATTTAACAAGCTTTTATTTTTTTCCTTGAGGATGTGCTACTTTGCACAGCCTTGGTATGAATTACTAAGGGCTGGAAGGGGAAAACTAGTATTCAGACAACAGTAATTCAGACAACAGTGATTCTTTAATAATTTTAATAGTCTACATGAAACAATGTTGATGGGTTTTATTTTAATTATAAGAAATACAGCTAAAAATCTCATGCAAATATAATCCACCTGGTCTCAACATGAACGGTAGTCAGAAATTCAGCTCATTGCTTCTTAATCCAGTGAACACCATCCAAGCACTTTAACTAGAAGACAGTATTAAATTATCTACTGTGTGCCAAGACAGATAAAAACTTAATTTAATCTTTTTAAAGTCAAAAAGTGAAAACTAAGGATTATATTTAAAATTAATGGCAGTAGAGCTGCCTCCATCAGTGAGGTAATAAATTATCTTGTAAATTATCAGTTGGTCTGCACTGATTTGCACTGAGCAATGGATATTGGGCAAGTTATCAAAGCTACTGCACAAGATCCTTTCTACTTCACATCTACTACAGCAGAAAATTGAGGGAGAGGAGAAGAGAAGAAAAAAATGTAGAGATTATCTGTAAGATATATTAAAACAGTTATTTACTGAAGCAAATAAGGACTTCTTCTTCCACGGTCATTAAATGTTAATCTAATTTTCCTGCTGTATGCATCAGAATTTAGACCCATCTTTTCAAACACGTTCTTAACCAGATTAACTAGTCTGCCTGAGGGCACACCTAACATTCATCCTGTATGCAACTGTACAACATGCTCTACAGCACTTACTAAACATGAGAAATTACACATTCAGGCTCTTTAAGGATCTTGCATTAATTTTTGAATGCTAAAAATCACTGCTTTAAATCCAAAAGTTCTGAGCATCTAGGGAAAGGATCAGTTTTATAGAAGTAAACTGAACACCCCAAAATTCCAATTGTGATGGTTAACTGATGAATTTGAGACTCCACATCAAAGAAAATGCCTCTCTAAGAGAAATATAGACTTAAACACATAGATCAATACCATAGAATCATAGAACCATGGAACAGCTTGGGTTGGAAAGGGTCTTAAGGAATCTTTAAAAGGGATTTAATTCCAACCCCCCTGCCCTAGGCAGGGATGCCACCCAGTAGATCAGGCTGCCCAAGGCCTCATTCCACCTGGCTTTGAACACCTTCAGAAATAGGGCATCCACAGCTTCTCTAGGCAATCTGTTCTAGTTCCTACCTACCCTCTGAGTGAAGAATTTCATCCTAATGTCTAATCTAAATCTCTCCTCTTTTATTTTAAGACCATTCCCCCTTGTCCTATCATTATCTACCAGAGTAGAATCCCCCTCCATCAGCATGAACCTTTTTTATAAAAGCATAACACTTTAAAAATTGTGTTTTAAATATTCCCCTTTTTAAAGATAAGGAGATTAAGCTGATAATAATTTTCAACATTCAGGCTAATAATCGTGAAATTCTTAGTGGTATACTGAATTAAGAACTTTCTTTCAGGTTTAGGTCCACATCAGCCTTTATATTTGTGCAATGGTTGTTTTATGCTTAACTATTTCATGTGCAGTAAGACAATATTAACATTATGTTACAGATCCTATCTTGGTTTCATATTGAAGGAATGGACTTGGCATGTATTTATACATATTTATAGTAAATTAAACAAGAATTCAGCTTTGTAATAAGTATTCTCTGGAACTATTCTCTGATGCTTTTGTTTAAGATTTATATATATATGTTATATATATATATATTAATTTTTTTTAAAATAAAGATAATTCATTCAAGTTGTGCCATGAAATTGATTTAGACAGATTCTTTTGTGCTAGACAATTCTCTTAAAAGAATTCTGGTCTATCACTTAAAATGATGTTGGATTATTTTCAATGAACTGATCTAATTGTAAATTGAATTTTAAAACATTTCCTTTCCTGTGAAATACTGATTTTATTTGAAGAACAGATCAGCATGGATGCCTTTATCATATGAACAAAGATATCAAAATGCAGCAGAACATAACTTATAGGATGGGTAACTATCTTCTCACATATTCAGAAAGCCATTCCTCACTTTTCATCCTAGAATAAAGTCATCCTAGAAAAATGAAAGGTTTCATTACATGAAAGAAATATTTCATATGGGACTCAAAGACTCTCTAATACCTAGTGGACTGAAGACCACTTCCAGATCAAAGAACACATGCAGGCAGAAGTCCAAAACAATGACAGCACTAAAAATCCCCATCTAGGTTTACATTATTCCTAATTCCTACATCTGTGTTTTCCATTGAAGGAAATTCAGGCTCACAGGCCAAAATAGAAGCGTGGCAGCGTGGCTTACTTTGCACAGTTTTCGGATCAGACCAACACTGGAGATCATACTGACAGCTTCTCTACACCTTATACCCAGTCAGGACTGCTTTTTCTAAAATTAAGTGGCTATTATACTCATTAAATTGAAAATAAACTTTATTCACAGCTAAGGAATAAAGGTCAACAAAATTTGAAGACAGATATTTGCTGAGGCCAAGACAATAAGTCAAAAATCTTTATAAAGGTAATGCTGTAATAAACTACTGATGGCATGTAACATGTAGCTTACAAAATGCATTAGATCAGCCTAGCGCAGTAATCTAACATGGATATCATCAAAAACATCATGGCAAAACTAATGTATGTTTGTCAGAAATTTAAAAATGCCTAGATGACAGTATTCATCTATTAGAACTTTTTGTTTACTAATGACACCTACAAATAATGCAATCAAGTTCTCAGTTTAGGTTTAAAAGTGTAATTTATAAAATTATTTCTTTTCTTTAGATTCTTTTTGGAGATGTATTAAAAAATTCCTTGTGTCTTGAAATTTGGTTTTATAGGTGAGAGTGAAGTATGTGACTACTGATATATACATTGATATGCACTCATGAAAGTGCCCACCCATTGGTAAATAGACATTGTTGTCATTATTATGGCTATTAATCTTATTAAAGATGCACTTCATATTTAGTATCTTCAATTGTTCAGCATTTGTAATTGATTGAGTCATACATAATGTATCATTGCTTTGACGTCCTGCTTTTGGCTGAGTTAATTTTCTTCATAGTGTCTGCTATGTGTCATATTTTCAATTTAGGAGAGAAATAATGTTGATAACACAAAATTTTTTTTAGTTCTTGCTGACACCGAGTCAAGGACTTTTCAGCTTCTCACACTTCCCTAACAGCAAGGAGGCTGGGGATGCACATGAAGATGGGAGGGGACACAACCAGGACAGTTGATCCAAATTAACCAAAACAATATTTCATATGATTCCATATGATGTCATGGAGAATAACAAAAATTGTGGGGAGTTGGACAAGGAGGGCCAGCCACTGCCTGGGGACTGTCTGGATATTGGTCAGCTGATAGTGTGCAATTGCACTGTTCATCGCTTGTTTTGCATATTATTACTATTGTTGTTGTTGTTATTATTTTTACTATTTTCCTTTCCTATTCTGTCCTATTAAGCTGTCTTTATCTCAACCCATGAGTTTTATTTTTTTTTCCCAGTACTCTCCCCCTTCTCTCCTGATGGGGGAGTGAGCAAACAGCTGTGTGGTGCTTATCTGCCTGCACGGTTAAAACACAACAGTTGATAAAGACAACTTAATCCAAATTTGACATCTTCAGATCTTGTATTTCCTTTTTCATATTCTGGATATTTCTATAATAAACTTTCATTTGGAGGAAGAAAAAAAAAAAAAGGTCAAAATATAATCAAATGATTAAAGAAATACATTGAAAATATTCTCAAAAATGTACATAGTAGATATAAATACAAGTATATGATGGATGTCAAAGAATTATTAATTCTTAATAAGAATTATTAATATCAACAGATATATGTAGATGTCAAATTTAGAAGTATAATTTATATTTTAAAACTTTTCTCAGTGAAGATGATGTACTAAATCAAGGTAAAGAGGTATGGAGAAATTGTCCAAGCTTATTTTATCCTGTGTTTCTTACACCATTTTACAGGTATTTACTTATTCTTACACCATTTTACAGGTACTTATTTATGGTTTCAGGTGTATTTCTCTACTGTTTCTCTATTTCTCAGTTTTGTCTAAATCACTGTATGACCTGTGTCTCTTACTTTATTTTTGTTTTCCTTATATTGAAGGTAATTCAGCTTTACAGGTTCTGTTCTGTTTTTATGGTTGTTGTTTTTTTTTCTTTCAGCTTTCTTTTCATTATTATTTTGTTAAGACTGACATATTTTGATTTTATGTTTGTTAGCTTCATTTTTTTTTTTAACATTTCAGTTTTGTTAACATTTTCTCTTTAATTTTTTATCATTGACACACCTACCAGTTTCCAGGGATCTCTCTTTGCATAGTCTGCTTTGCAGTCTGCCTGCTGCCTTCCTGTGCTGCTTCTTAGTCCTGTTGGCTAACACTGCTGTGGATACTTGAAAATATTCTTTATCACGTGATCCTCCAAGATTGCTGAAGACCTTCTTCAGCTGAAAGGAAGGAGTTAATCATCACATAAAGCCAAGAAACACAGAATTTTCTGAGTCCAGAACAATCTACAGAAACAATTCTCAGCATCTGGCATACAGATGCTGAGAAGTCACTAGTTCACTAAACCTATCCAGTTTTTACCTCCTATTATGAAAGAAGTGGGCTTAGAATTATAAGGTATTAAAAACAAAAACAGTCATTCATTTTAATGTTTGAACCTTTAGGGTTTCCTTTTTTCTCCACATGAACATCTTACAAAGTAACACCACAGATTTTCATGTAATTAAATTATTTGAGCATTTTTAGGAAATATTCAAATCAAACCACTTCACAGCTCCCCCTTCTACCTCATTGACACATCACCTTTTTCCACTTCCATATCATCAGAATCTCAATATTCCCACTACGCTTCATATCATTTTACTGCTCAATTCTGCCTCACATTCCTAAAAAATTATTTTAATTGGTGTCTTTCTTTCACATTAAGGCCAGAATGGGAACCCAAAGGACAGCTTGACCTTTGCAGGACTACAGAGAATAATAAGAACTTTGGGGGGCTTAATCTTGCCACACTGCTTCTTTGGGTTCAGTGGCCCACAGATTTCTAAAAGCCTTTTCAAGGAGACTCTCATATATTTCTGAATAATCTAAAAAGACCAAGCCTGTTATCAGACACTTTAAATTCAACAAATTGGCATCATACATTCCATTGTCAAATATAATGTGGCCCACAAATCTCAAAAGTTTGAATACTACATAGTTTAGGAATGGAAATCATTTTCCATTTTCTGCATATACACAACATCATAATAACACCTTAAGGAAAATACAGTTTTCTAGAAAGAAAACTGAACCCATGAGCCTGAATCTGGCTAAAGAAGATGGAAACTGAGTCATGAGAAAAACAGAAGAGGAAAAAAGTTACATGTTTTTATCATTCAGATGTTGTTATTGACACACTGTGTTTTTAGTGATGCACAAGCTGTTATATGTTCCCCTGTGGCACACAAAGTAAATTTATCAGGCAGTGATCCCAGGCTAGAGTGATAAAAAAGTCATCAAAAACACATAAACAATTTGCTAAACAAGGGAACATTGACAATCCTTATATGTGATGATATTAAAAATTGCTTCTGACAGCGATGTAGGAACCTATGCAAACACTATTAGTTGTTTTTTTTCCCATGTTCCCCAGAAATCTTATTGGTTATAATTTTAACTTTCATAATGTAGGATAGAAAAGAGGGAGAAAAATGGCTGTCAAGCCTTAGGTGAATTGCTGAGGGGAGAGAGAGAGGCAGAGAGAGAGAAAAAAGCAAGATAAGGATTAAAAGAAAAAAAAAATAATAATAATAAAAAAAGAGAACCAAGAACCATTCAAGAACATAACACACACATGAGAAGAAGTGGAGAAATACAGTTTACATAGATTAAAAGAAGACCAGGAAAAGAAAATGTCCCTAAAATTTTATTAGACTGTTTTCTGCTCCTAATAAAAACATAAAAAACATCATGTTCCAAACTGATTTAACATGACAGTACACAAAAGAATAGAAACATCTGATTAAATCACTGGGCAGAAACTGAAGTGCTGAAGTGCAAAACTTGAAGGTAAAGTTCTGGAACAGAACAGGTTTTTACCAGGAAACACCAGTTTCAGCAGAATTTGACAGATCCATTGCTGCCATCTCTTGTGACAAAGAGGAAATACTCTGCTGAGCTCATGCCAGTTTACGTGTTTGTGTTCAGGACCTCTGCAGGTCCGAGCTTGTTCCTGCATATATTCTGCCTCAGGGACAGCGACCTGGTGCTTTCAGGGAGCACTGCTCTGGACAGAGCTGCCAGTTGGGCAGCCCAGAGTCACAGGCATGAGGGTGGAAATGATTTCTGGAACAGCTGGTGCCCTGCATTAGCTGACATCTGTGGTGATAGAGATGCATCTGAGCAGACACAGGAAAACACAATTAATCACATGGTATAACGTGGTCTTTCTGTAAAATCCACTTTGAAAAGTTGTAGTTTGAGACAGAACGATCAATTTGTCTTCATAGGTTATATCAGAGCATTTAAATATTAGGAAGAATTTATTCATGGAAAGGGTTGTTAGGCATTGGAACAGGCTGCCCAGAGAAGTAGTGGAATAAACCATCCCTGGAGGTATTTAATAGATGTGTGGGCTAGGATGTAGACATGGTGTAGTGGTGGACTTGATAGTGCTAGGTGAGGGTTGGACTTGATGACCTTAAGGTGTTGTTTTTTTTTCCAACCCAAATGATTCTATGATTCTTAGAATTTTTAACACTTTCAAAATGTGGCAAGCCTAAGTCCCCATGAGACTGGGGAATAGCTTTTCCAGTTCTACACCATCAGCAATTGACACACTTCAGTCTCCCTGTAGACAACATTGAAAGGTACCTTAGCACCTTTCACTGCTGTCTACCAAAAATAATGGTTCATCTTTGGGCTTTGGATATCCATAGTGCAGAGAGCTATTTGCTTACTTTTCATGCAGACAGTACTATAATACTAATGTGGAAACAAATGCCAGTATAGATTCAACTGCACAGAAATCTCCTAAAAATATGATCACTAAAGTTGGTGGTGTTTCCTTCTATTGGAATTAATGAAGTGTTTTAAATTCTGTTACAGTTAAAAGGTTAAAGCATTAAATCTGAATTTCTTAAGCATTAAATCTGAATTTCTTCCAACTATTAAGTAATCATACATGTATTAGCTATTCAGGAAAACCATACACAGACCACGTTATAATTTTACATTACAGCTCTTGAGAAACCTTGCACTCTGATTTATAATCCTTTCACCTGCAAAGGACTACAAATTAAAAACTAGAAAACCTTTCCAACTTCTTTAATTTTTATTGTATTTCCAAACCAGCAGAATAAATTAGTACCTCTTTGTATTAGAACCTCTTTGGGAATAACAGTCCAGCCACAACAGTGAGATTGTGTAACACGTGGAAAAATGTTTTTGAAATAATTTTCATGAGTGCCAGATTGTGTGCATATTTGGTGACAAGAGATAGCTAAAAACAAATAAAAGCATAAAAAATTTGCAAAGGCAACTTTTGTAAATATACCCATTTAATTCAGTAAAGAGGGACATTAAAATTCTCAGGAGCATTGGGTACATAAACCTTATTCACCATTTCTGAAGTCAAAGCAAGGAAATATATTTCAGGTCTGTAGCACGTCAAAAAAAAAAAAAAAAAAAAAAAAAGAAAAAAAGACAAGGACTATAACAGAATGCTTAATACATATTTGTGGAAACTCCTTGTCTCCCCCAACTTTTGATAAGTCAAAGTCTAGTTTTTCAATAAACCTTTAGAATATCTGAAAACATAATCTTATTTTCTTTGACTATGCATGACCATAAAGAGATGTCATTGGGTCTTCAAATGTACTGCTGGGTCATCCAGCATAATTGGGTCATCTCTTGGAACATGATAAGTCTCCTGTTTGGCCTGAATGTACATGTTCAGCACACAAGATGATTGTCAGAAGACTCAATGGACTTTAAATCCTGTTACAAATTAAAAAGCTTAAAGACAGCACAAATTTTCTCATGACAGAAGTATTCATTATATAAAACATATCTGTAGTGAAATGGTGAACATTTTGTTCATGTCCTATAGGAGAAAAACTACTGATAGTAGGGGTGTTTCGGTTTTCAACTAAAACTGCTTTTGACTTTACATAACAACTCAAGAAAAGTTTGGAATTCTATATAATGCTAAACAAACACAAATTTCTGAGCATGATAATGTTTCAGTTGAAAAATGAGAAACATAAAAAAAAAAAACATAAAAAAAAAAAAAAAAAAAAAGAATCGTAGACTCATCTAATCATTAAAGTTGGAAAACACCTCCAAGATCATCTGGTCCAACCATCCCCCTACAACCAATATAACTCCAACCATGTCCCTATGTACCACGTCCAACCTATACTTGAACACCGCCAGGAACAGTGATGCCACCACTTCTCTGGGCCATATTATAGTATTGCAACTGAGTTCTAACATAGTCATTTGCTTAAAGTCTAATCGACTATAAGGTCATTTCCAAGGTCAGTGAAAAGTTCCTGGTTATACTGGGTACAATTTAAAAAAAAAAAAAAAAAAACATATAGTGCTAGGCACTGCTAGTCAGGGACTTTGCCTGACTGTCAGGACTTTTCAACTGTGATGCAGAGAGGCTTGGCAACTACATCAGCCAGTTCCCTCAGGACCCTGGGATGCCTGTCATCAGGTCCCATAGACTTGCACCTTTTTAGATTCATCAGGTGGTCTCAAACCTACTATTCACTTACAGTTGGTGGGACTGTATGGCATCTCTTCTGCACAGGACCTCGAGGAAGAGCTCAAGAGAGGACCCAGCTCCCTTTGGGCTGCCGTGCTGGAGTAACAGAAGGAGTCCACAAGGGCCACCACGCACCTTTAACATTTGTGAAAATAGACTGAGGGGTGAAAATAATACTGTGTAAGCTATTATAGCTGGTTAATTTCTTATATTAGGAGTGAGCTTCTATATCTGAGTAATTGGCAATGACAGACATGAGGAAGACTGAAGTATTCAAATTCTTTGCTTCCGTCTTCAGTGACAGACAGGTTTCCCAAGTGTTTTGTTTCCCTGACCCAAAGATGGAGGCTGGGGTAGCAAAGTCCCACCCACTATAAGTGAATTATCACCTTTGTGATAATTCAGGCTGGCATTGATGAATTTGCTGAGAGAATCCTGAGGGCTATCAAAAGGGACTTCAGGGCATTTGGGGCAGTTACTGGATGGAGTGGGTGCACAGGTGGTATTTTCCTCTATCTGTTCAGTGATAGGGAGGGATATTGAGCAGACCTTGGAGGCCCATCTGATTAATACATGGCTGAGAGGCTGGTGCTGTTACAGGATTATTATTTTTTATTTTTTTTTATCACAGGGAGGTTTACTCAGCACCTGGCCTGATGGCTGCTGATGGGCCCCACCTGTCCCAAAGAAGGAAACAGACTGTAGCCCAGGAGCTGGTGGGGCTCACTGAGAGTGCTTTAAGCTAGGTATGAAGGGGGAAGGAGGGGAAATAAAACTATTGAGTTGAGCCTGGGAGAGCAGTCCCAGGGTTGGGGGTGAGGGCAATGGTGTGACTCAAGTTCATCTACACAAATGCATGCAGCATGTGTAACAAACAGGAGGAGCTGGAAGCCATTGTGCAGCAGGCAAACTATGACCTAGTCACCATCACTGAAACATGGTGGTGGGACCACTCCCATGACTGGAGTGCTGCAATGGATGGCTACAAGCTCTCCAGAAGGGACAGGAAGCTAAGGAGGGACATTGTCATGGCTCTTTATATTAGAGAGTGCTTCAGTGCTGTTGAGATCAGGGTTGGGAATGAAAAGGCAGAGTCTTTGTAGAAAATGATCAGGAGGTTAGCCAACAAGGCAGACATCCTGGTGGGGGTCTGTTATAGGCTGCCAAACCAAGATGAAGAGACGGATGAGGTGTTCTATAAGCAGCTTTTGGAAGTCACTCAATCACCAGCACTTGTCCTTATGGGCAACTTTAACTTCCCAGACATATGCTGGAAATACAATACAGCCCAGAGGAATCAGTCTCTAAGGTTCCTGGAGTGTGTGAAAGACAGCTTCCTGATTCAGCTGGTCAGTGACCCTACCAGAGGGGGTACCCTGCTAGACCTGCTGTTCACAAACAGAAGACTGGTGGGAGATGTGGTGGTAGGAAGCTGTTGGACTGGGTGACCATGACATGGTAGAGTTCTCCATTCTTGATGAAGTCAGGAGGGAATCAGTAAAACTGCTACCTTGTACTTCCAGAGGGCAGACTTTGAATTGTTCAGGACACTGTTAGGGAGAGTCCCTTGGGAGTCAGTCCTGAATGGCAGAGTGGTCCAGGAGAGTCGGATGCTCCTCAAGAAGGAAGTCCTCAGTTCTCAGTTCTCAGGCACAGAAGCAGGCTGTCCCCGTGTGCCATAAGATGAGCCAGCAGGGAGGAAGACCAGCGTGGATGAAGAGGGGACTTTTTCTGTGTATTTGGGAGAAAAAGTGAGTTCATGACAGGTGAGAGAAGGGGCACGTAACTCAAGGAAGTTGACAAGATATGAAGAGAAAAAATCAGGAAGACCAAAGCCCAGCACAAGCTCAACTTGGCCACTATGGTCAAGGATAATAAAAAATGTTTTTATAAATAAATTAATGGAAAGAGGAGGGCCAAAGAGAATTTCCATTCTTTACTGGATGCAGGGGGGAACATTACTACAGAGGATACAAAAAAGACTGAGGTTTTTAACGTGTTCCTTGCATCTGTCTTTACTAGCAAGACCACTTATCCTCAGGGTACTCATCCTCCTGACTTGGAAGTGTGGGACAGGAGGAGCAAAAGAACCCCCACACAGTTAGAAACCTTGAAACTACAGTTAGGAAACAGTTAGAGACCTGCTGCTCCCATGGAGGGAGATTCCACATGCAGTAGCAGCAACAGCAAAGCAGGCATCTCTGGCCTGTGTATGTTTCCATGCTCCCACCAGACTGGACAGGACCGTATAGGCAATGCCTGAAAAGAGTTCAATACAAACATCCAAAAAGTGTATCCTCTGACTGAGAGTGGGTCTGCTAGGTATCCCCCATAAACTTTCACATGCTCTCAGAACTCACAAACACTACTGGAAAAAGATTGTGTTTATTGCCTCTAAATGGGCCTCTCTCAGGTGAAATAGCAATCATCAAATCTTCATAATCTCTCTGATTTTCATTCATTTCAGGCCATCCTTTCAGACCCAATCACATGGGGTATTCTAAGGTAGTGGACACCCCTTTCTTTCATAACAGTCACAGAGGAGGCACAATCAGTGCTCCTATGTTTCCTTGCTCCATAGTCAGCACAGTCTGGTCTCAGCAAAATAAAGGCAAAGCTATAAAACTGTAGAAAGGAGATCTATCTGGTCACAATCCAGATATGGAATGATTTTGGAATCACTCGTTTCCTTTGAATCCCAGGACTGAAGGAATTCAAGTCCTGGGACTCAAAGGAAATTCAAGAAAAGAAAGGAAATCTCCACCCAGTGCACAGCAGAGGCTCCTCCTTTCTGAGGCCCCCTCAGTGCTGAAGTAGCTCCTGACATACAGTGATATGGTTTAGTGGAGGACTTGTTAGTGTTAGGTCAGACTAACAGGTTAACACTAAGAGTTTGGACTTGGTGATCTTGGAGGTCTCTTCCTTCCTAGATGATTCTGATTCTGTGATACTTGCTCCCCTTCCCATACTGAGCAGACTCAAAAGGCAGCATGGAAACAGCATTATCAAGTGACCTTCTCACAAAATCTGTTTTCATTTCTTCCTAGTTCTATCCCACCTGTACTTTCATGTATCTTTTGTATGGAATCAGTAAGGAGTTTTTGTAATCATTCTTATTTCTTGAGGCATCAGCTCAACGCAATTTCAGGAGCACTCTTCTTGGTGACACTCACCTATTTCCTTCTTTGGTATGTCACTCTGTTCAAAGATCCTCTGCACAATGTCCTTGAGGGTCAGTGGCTAAGATGAATGATGGTAAATTAGGCTTCTTCAAGAAGTAGCACATTCTGTGGCTGTAGGTTTCAGATGTCTCTGAGGATGATATTGTAGACAGCAGTAGTACTGTAGTCTTGTCCTTAATGTGTGTTTCTAGACGCTGTAAAAGATGAGCGTGTCTCCCTGAACAACTTTTCCTTTCCATACACTTGAAGGGAGAGTAATAGCTGGGAAAAAAAAAATAACAATAATAAATAGCTGTCTTGTCCTTGTGTGGGAAAGCAGTTGAGTGAAGTAAGGAATCACATCTAAGTACTGACTGTGAGAAATGGACCTTGTGTTAGTTTTTCCAGGGGCAAGTAATCCAAAACTCACCCCATGCCTTACTTGGTGCAGGCACTAGACTGAGTCAGATGAATGTGACTGTATCTTGTAAGATTGGCTTTATTGCCATAAGCTGAGGTTATCTGTGTAGAGTGTCTGCAGGGAAATGGCAACCATTTTTTGACTGCTATCAGTGTAAGGTCAGATGCATCAGTGGAGTGCTGCTCCATTGTTTGTGAAGGATGTAATGGAAATAACCAGATTGGTACAGATATTTTTTTCACATTGCCTTGTTTTCTTTGGAGGTAGGTACAATGGCAGTGGCTATAACAGGCAAGGCATTGGAGAAGGTGGAGGTCAGATTTTGATGCAATATTTCTGTATGTGTACTGTCCACCAATGTTCTCACACAGGTGTTGCAGTGCTGCACACACCAGCACACTCCAGGAGGACCCCATGGGTGTTCAGAACTCAGTGGAGGCACCCTGAGGTCAAATCACAACAGCTGATTTTGAGAGCAGATCATTCTGATTTGCCGTGAACTACGGCAGAGTCAGCCTTAATGCTGACTCTGTGGTTGGGAAGAGGCTGTTGGATAGGCCCAGTCTGAAGCCTGAATACATGCAGATGTTTTAGCTTCTGAGACATTCAGTATATTTCTTGGTAGTCTGCTACACTTTGGGAAGGAGGCAGGGCAATGGAAGGGGGAAATTAGACATTCAGAGGTTGTCTGGCATAAATGGAAGAATAACAATAAATGCAAAACCAACAGAAGTCTTAAGAATGAAAGAAGTCAAGCACAATGATGAGTATATGTTGTGTCAAAAAAGAAACAAAAGTATCTGGTAGTGTAAACTGGTAATGCAGCATGCTAATAATTCCTGCAAAGTGTTGATTGATGTGTTGCACTTTGAGTACTAGAAGAACTTGTTGTTTCCATGTGCAAAAGTAAGACATCAATTGACATAAAGATTATGTAAATGTTATACATTATGTAAATGATAATTTCTATAAAAGACAAGACTTGCCTGAAGCAGTGTAATCTCCACTGGATCCACCTTCATATGAGGTTCTTTCTTCATGTTGACTAGATATAGAAACGTGAGTTCTGGCCTGTGATGGCTATACTTATGCCAACAAGCAGTGTGGGATGGCACCCATTCATGACAATCTCATTTACAGAACTAATACAGAAGCATTTTTATCAAATCATCATTTGTTTATTTCATTGCATCTTTTCATCTCTTCTAAGCAGCAGGAGTAATATTAAAGCAGACTTCAAAGAGAATTTTTCCAGGAAAGACTTATAATGCCAGAAAGAGATGTTTCATTTGAGGGAAAAAAAAAAAAAATCACATTAATTTTAATTCCATTAGCCCATCACAATATCCCATCTCATTTATGCATAAAATGGGTCATAGGACATGCTTTAATCAAGACTGGATCTTGTTTCTGAGATCCTATATGCTATAGGAAGTAACTGTGTTTTGATTAATATCTCTAGGCAAAGGCAAACCTACTGTTAGAACTACAGTTATTTATATGTCTCAGCATTTAAAATATAGGTCTTAAAAGTTGTAAGTAGTAAGTAGTAATTCTTGTAATTAAGATGTGCTTCCCTTCATAAGAACTCCAAATATGAGAGCTTCCACTGTATGAAGCTTATATTTTGTTTAGTCTCTAATATTTATTTTTTAACTTAAATATTTCCCCTTTCAATCTAGTTAAAAGCTAGGAATAACATTTATTGGCCAATACAATTTGTTGCTTTTTCTTTACTGTAAATATTCTGACATTCATATTTTTGACATCTGTATAATACACATAAGAGCTGGTGTTCTCTTCCTATTTTTCCATACTTTTCTACACTCCCTCAGACAATTTTTTTTTATAGTTTAAACCTTACTAAATAATAGATGTTACTAATCTTGTAATTATTTTTTATTATTTAACTCTATGTGTATCTTGGAATGAAAATTTTTTTTATTGTAATGACACCTATAACTACCTTCATAATTCTTAGTGCACATGAATGCCAGAACAGCATTGATTCACAGAAGTGAATCATAAGTTCAAGACCCCCATCTTCATTTTTGTTGTTGTTGTGATAATGTAATTTTCAGATAATGATGGCCACTCATGCAGTTAATAACTAAAGTTAATTGTGTTACTTAATTTTATTTATTTTATATTACCCAATATTCTTGTTCTTTATGTGCATATAGTGGCTAAATGTTGGAATTTTATCACCAATATTATTTTTGATGTTAATTCTTGTTCCAGTAGCAGAGTTCTTGTAGCACCCATCCTTTCTCATGAAAGATGGACCTCATCCTGCTGATGCTGGGCTTGAAATATAGCAGGCTTAAATCAGCAGTATATATATGCAGCAAGAGATAGCAAACCAGCACAAAATAAAATACTGCAATTTTTGAACAAGTTATATCCATAGCTATGGATAGTTGCCACAAACCTAATGCCAAATGCCACACACCAAAAGCCAAATTATGGCGTTACCAACACACCATATTTTTCAACATCAAAATGATGGGAATATTTGCAAATTGTAGCTTACTCATTCACTGAAACATAGGATACTCTACCAGGAATTACTTCATTCCTGTCTCTTAGAAAGGTTATCATTTCAAACTCTCAATTTCTGTGTGACTTCTCATCATTACTACTGGAATTTTGAAACTTTCTAAAATCTGCTAAACTTATTCATATTCCATGAAGGAGCCAGCTGCCAGCCTGCTCAAGGTCTGTATTGTCTGCAGATTTGAGGCACAGACCTTTCTTTCACTTGTTCCTTTCCCAGTTCAGAATGCTCACCATTTGCTCAGTTCAATCTTTCTGTCTACAAGCTTCCTTTCCAGAAATTTCCCCTCTCTATATCTCTTCTGCTGCAAAGGTCTCCTACAAGCCAGAAAGACCACAAACTATTTAACTACAATCACAATACCTACTTAAGTTACAGCAATGAGTAAAACATATCCACATCTGATCTCAGCTGTACAGATGAGAAAAACTCTAAATGTCTATGCTCTTAGATCTTCCACTGACCAGCCATGCCATGACCCCTACTTCAACACAAGGTGGTTGATGTTCCCCATGCCTTCTGTTCATTTATGTGTTTGTTACTGGTTGGTTTACTTAATTTAAACTCCTATAAGATTCCTTTGTAGGAAAAGTACTACTGTTGAATATTGAATATTCTGAGCTGCAAAGAGTACTGAGAGCTGGATTTGGTACAGGTCTTTTCAAGTCATAGAATCATAGAATGTTTTGGGTTGGAAGGGACTTTAAAGATCATCTAGTTCCAAGGCCCCTGCAAATAGCAGGGATGCCACCCACTAGACCAGGTAGCACAGGACCTCATCCAACCTGGTCTTAAACACTTCCAGGGATGGGGCATCCACAACTTCTTTGGCCAACCTGTGCCAGTGCCTCACCACCCTCACAGTAAAGAATTTTTTATACCTAACCTAAATCTACCAAATCTACCCTTTTTAAATTTAAAGACATTACTCCGTGTTCTGTCCCTACACAACCTGACAAAGAGCCCCTCCCCAGCTTGCCTGTAGGCCCCCTTTAGGTACTGGAAGGCTACTATAAGGTCTCCCTGGAGCCTTCTCTTCTCAAGGCTGCGGCCATTGTCATGGCCCACATGCAGGACCTTGCCTTTGGCCTTATTAAGCTTCATGAGGTTCATACAGGCCCACCTCTCAAGCCTGTCGAGGTCCCACTGGATGGCATCTCTTCCCTTCAGTATGTTGACTGCACCACACAGCTTGGTGCCATCAGAAAACTTTCTGAGGGCACACTTAGTCTTACTGTCCATGTCACTGACAAAGACATTAAGCAGCGCCGGTCCCAATACGGATCCCTGTGGAACACTCGTGTCCACCTGGGCATTGAGCTGTCGACTGCAGTTCTTTGAGTGTGATCATCCAGGCAATTCCTTACCCACTGAGTAGTCCATCCATCATATCCATGTCTTTCCAATTTAGACACAAGGATATCACTTGAAACAGTGTCAAATGATTTGCACATATCCAAGCAGATGATGCCAGTTGCTCTTCTCCTGTCCAACAATGCTGTAACCCCATCATGGCAGGCCACCAGATTTGCCAGTCAACTGAAAAACTCCTATGCACTTCAGTAGAAGTTTGATCAGGAACTCAAATCGCATTTCAGTAAATGAACTCTGTGAATAGTTACATGCACATGATTTAAATCACATAATACATAATATGTTAATACTGACATTATTTTATGCTTTATGGTTAAACACGCAATATGGTCTATTGAATTTCAGATCTAGAATAGTTGTGATTTCTAGAAGAGTCCTGATTTCTAAGACTTCTAAGTCTATTATTTTTGATGTATAAAGCATTGGTGTAGCAACAAAAGGGAAAGGGGAAAGGGGAAAGGGGAAAGGGGAAAGGGGAAAGGGGAAAGGGGAAAGGGGAAAGGGGAAAGGGGAAAGGGGAAGGGGAAGGGGAAGGGGAAGGGGAAGGGGAAGGGGAAGGGGAAGGGGAAGGGGAAGGGGAAGGGGAAGGGAAGGGAAGGGAAGGGAAGGGAAGGGAAGGGAAGGGAAGGGAAGGGAAGGGAAGGGAAGGGAAGGGAAGGGAAGGGAAGGGAAGGGAAGGGAAGGGAAGGGAAGGGAAGGGAAGGGAAGGGAAGGGAAGGGAAGGGAAGGGAAGGGAAGGGAAGGGAAGGGAAGGGAAGGGAAGGGAAGGGAAGGGAAGGGAAGGGAAGGGAAGGGAAGGGAAGGGAAGGGAAGGGAAGGGAAGGGACCTGAAACTGATACACATTAGATGTTTTGTCTAATTAGCTTAATAAGCCTACAGCAGACCAAATTTTATCTGTTATCTCTCAGCTAGAAAGACATCTCTTTCTACAGGCACACAACACAGGGACCCTAACAGGTAGTGTTAGGAAAATGAAAAACTGCAGATCATTGAATAGATTCAAATAGCAAGATCTTAGAAAAGAGATTTTACTCCATTATCCTAGCATTTGAAAGCAAGAACCACATTTTCTTCTTCATAACTCATATAACCCTTTTAACAATAAAGTTATAGGGACTCAAAGGAAGAACACTGTTCCAGCTTTTATTCAGAAATAAAGCATTTTAAAAAAATAACGAAACCTCTATTCATTTTGTTCACTATGTCTCAACTAATGAGGAAACGAAAGCTATGATGCAGAACAGTAAGTTCTTTTTGAATGAAAGCAATTTGCACTCTACTTGTTCATGGATGACCTGAGATTTCCGTGTACTCATGTGGAAAATACAGAGTAAAGCTACATGTTTGAGACACCATTTTGTAATACATTTCAAGGATAATTAGCACTGTTTGATTTAAATGCAGTAAGTACTTTAGGTCTGTTTTTTCACTGTAACATTTATAAGTAATTTATTTTTGTGATGACAACTCCAAGGAATGCCTTTGTAAAATACAATTCTGCTGAAATAAATAAATAAATAAATAAATAAACAAACAAACCCTATTAATCATAAAACCTACTCATGAGATTAATTACAATTTACTTAACTGTATCTGTTTTGGTCATAAAAATGTGTCCCATATCTAAGCTCGATGAACTTCATGTCCTCCTAGGCATTTTAGTTTATCCTCAACTGTGCTTAAATGGAGCATTTGGTATAGACTAGATCATGACATCTAGTCATTACTCTGTTAATAACCCGACTATTATTATACAGTTTCTTGACTATTTCGTGTAATTCTTTGTTAGCTTTCTTCTGAAGGTTGAAAGACCTAGGACTGTCTTTTTTTGCCTAGCTTGTCAGATCCCTTGTCCTTAATTTAACTATAAAAAATATATTATATATATATATTATATTATTATTATAAAATCATGTAAATTAACTGGCTACCTGAATTCCAATTAATACAAAATAGAAATATTATCTCACCTTATGTTGTTAAAAGAAGCATAAAAGCAGACTATTTGCAAGTAAACTAACAAAATAATTCTCTGGGAAATAATTTTACTTGAGTGTTTAGTGAAGCATTGTCAAAAGTGAAGTGGGAACAATGATAGGAATTAGGTGACTAACTACTCAGTACACTCTTGACCATTTACCTCAAAGAGACTAATTTCTGCACCATTAAACATGATATCTTCAAGAAGCAAAATATCCAAAGAAAAACTGGAAAGGAATTTTAAAACTTTCTGGCAATATTAATAATATTTATTTCTGAATTTTCATCACCAGGGTCACACACCAAGGCATTCTTAAACTTTTCTTATCCTTACTTTGAGTTGGTCCAATTCATAAGGACCATTTTCTGCCTTCCAATTAAGTATTCATGGAATGTGTTTTCTCCTTTATAATTCAATAAGGATGGGATATGTACACTCTTGGGTACAAAGAAATAATTCTAAATAAGGTGGCTGATTATCTTTCTATGTTCTGTACATAACTAAATTGACCATAGCTAATTTCATTTTCACATGGTTGGCAAGAGGGCAAGTGGTTTGAACCAATACGTTAAATATTCCACTTCATAAACTGGAAACATGCCTGGTGTAGTTGATTGTGCCAGCTGGCTGATCTTCAGTATAGGGCATGTGTTCATTCTTTGTCTCATGGCACTGAATTAGCCAACTGTCTGTTGTCCCCTTTTGAGGCAAAACTAATAAGAATTATGATTACAGGGACTAGTCTGTTTCACTAATCTCCTCCAAAGAAGACAGAAATTTCATGCTAAAGGGCAAATTTCTACACTTGATACTCTATATGCTACCAGTCCAATTAAACACTGAATTCTGAAGAAATACTCAAAGTTTTTATGACCCAATGCATTTGTCTTTTGTTTTTGCAAGTGAGAAATTGAATCACCATGTATGTGATTAATGAAAATGAGTACTATATTATGAATCCTCTACTTAATAATGCTATTACCTAAGTGTCTGTTCTGAAACTAACAAGCCAGCTGAAAGAAGTCTGCATCAATGGAATTACATATAGACACTTACAGAGCGTGAGGTATGGCAGGCCTATATAATTCCTAGCCTTTCATAGACTCTGAATTGTTCAAAGAGAAGAATTGGACATTTATAAAAATGATACTGGATTATGTGTTTGTTGGGAGTTCTATCTTTGGAGCAGCTTTTCTCCCTCTGAGAACAGAGTTGTATGGTGGGGTCATTTATGCACAGACAGGACAGTTTCTATTTGAGATAAGAAAATGCTTTAGTAACCACTTTGTCCTTTTAAAAATCATGAATCTTTTCCCCTGCTGCAAAGAAGGCCAACAGCATGCTAGACAACCAGCAGGTGAGAGAGGTGATCTTTCCTCTTTTCGCAGCCCTAGAGAGACACATCTGAAATGCTGGATCCAGTTCTGGGCTCCCTAGTACAAGTGAAGGGCCACTAACATTATTAAAGGCTTGGAGCATCTAGCCTATAAGGAAAGCTGAGAGCTGGGACTGTTCAACCTGGAACAGGGAAAGCCCAGAGGAATCTCATCCACATATATAAATACCTGATGACGTGGAGTAAAGAAAAGGGAACCAGACTCTTCTTGGTGATGCTTGGAAGTAACTGACACTGAAATATAAGAATTACACTTAAAAGAACTCCCTCCACCCCTTTCCCTCTTTGTCTGTGTGTATATGGCCATACACTAGAACAGGTTGCCCAGAGAGGTTGTGCAGTCTTCATCTTCAGAGATACTCAGAACCAAACTGGACATGTCCCTAATCAATTTGCTGTAACAGACTCTGCTTCAGCAGGGGTCTTGGACTGGACAGTCTTCAGAGTTGCCTTCCAAACTCAAGCATTCTGTGATTGTGATATTCTACAAAATTTCAGTAAGGAAGAAAGGCAAGTTATTAATTTTAATTAGGAATTTATTTATTTATTTATTTATTTATTTATTCCCATCTCTGAGAATGCTATTAGCTGAAATGTGAGCTGCACAGGACAAAGTCGATGTGTCCCCAGTATAGCAGATTACAGTGTCTCATTTTTAGGTAGATTTTATTTAACTTCTGCGGACCATTTTCACAGAAGACTTGTTGTATACCAGGAATTCTGTAGAAATTCTGTAGAAACAAATAAAATTCAGTGTTCATTTCTAAAAACTATTTGGAATCTATGTTTTAGACCTTAAATAGATGTTCTGCAAAAAATTAAACTGGGAACTTAAAATACAGATTGCAATTTGTTTCTTAATATTTTATTGGTCCAAATTGCCTAAGTGCCTTAATGACAAGCATTCTTTCTACTACTTATTTTAGAGCGAATTCAACATGCAAAGCATGGTGTGGGAAGACTGGTCTATGGGAGATATGCTAATTGAGGTCCCCAGGGGATTGTTTTGTATTTTAAAAGTTACTTTTTTTTTTCCTCTGTATAAAAGTTTTCATGTTTGAAAATATTGCTTATGCCTTCTCAGAAAAGGCAAAAGATAAGAATAAAGAGAGAAGGCAATGAATGCTCATGCATGCATGAATAGCTATTGAGAGGCAAAGTGGAATCATCAGATATGTGCATGTATGAGGCACCAACTGTTAAACAGCATGCTGTTACTAGCTGCTGTCATACCAAGCTCTTACACAAATAGATGCTAGGGAGAGTGGAATCACCTGGCAGTCCTGCTCTTGGTGTTTGCCAGCACTAACAGAACAAGTGCCCCAACTACTGGTGTAGGCTGTCTCAAGGCCAGAAGCTAGGGTTAAAGACAGGATGTCAGGGTTCTTCTGTAATTATCCTGATCCACACATGAAAATCTCCAATCATCACAGCACCATTAATGTAAATTCACCACAACCATTCTCTCACTTTCCCTCCTCAAAGGGAAAGGGGGAGAAAATATAACAGAAAGGACTCAAGGGTTGAGATAACTCAACAATTATTGTTATAGTCAAAACAGACTCGGCATAGGGATATTCATGCAATTCATTACCTATTGCTAACAAGCTAGAGAAGTGGGAAACTAAAACCAAACTAAAAACACCCTCTTCCACCTTCTCCCCCTGAGTGGTGCAGGGGAACAGGGAATGGGGGCTGTGGTCAGTCCCTAACACTTAGTCTCCACTGCTCCCTCACGGTCAGTCTCTGCCCCTGCTCCAGCATGGGGTCCCTCCCATGGGATGCCATCCTTCCTGAACTGATCTTATGTGGGCTTCCCACAGGCAGCAGCTCTGACCTGGGGCCTGCTCCTGCGGAGGCTTTCCATGGGTCACAGCCTCCTCCAGGCCACATCCGCCTGCTCCACCAGGAGCTCCTCCACAGGCTGCAGTGTGGAAATCTGCTCCATGTGGGACCCATGGGCTGCAGGGGGACAGCCTGCTCTACCAGGAACCTCTCCACAGGCTGCAGGGAACTGCTGCTTCAGCACCTCCTCCCACTCCTTCTTCAATGACCTTGGTGTCTGCAGGGCTGTTTCTCACTCCTTGCTCTTCCAGATGCATTTTTTTTCCCCTTTCTTATATATTCTCTCACACAGGCACAAACAACATTGCTTAATGGCTTAGCTCTTGGTAGCAGTGGGTCCCTTTGAAGCCAGCTGAAACTGTCCCTTATCTAACATGGGGCAGCTTCTGGACTCTCTCAGCTTCAGGCCACACCTGCAGCACGCCACTGTCAAACCTTGCCATGTAAACCCAATACAACAATGTAAAAATTTGTCAGCTTTACATATTGAGGAATAGCAGAAGAAGGACATAATTTGTGAAGGTGTAAAGCCTATAGATCATGACCTGCAGCAGCTGCAGTGTGCTAGGATAACTTTTGACATATGTACCGGCAGACTAAATCAGCTCTTGGCTTACAGGTGGTTCTGGTTTGCTACTGAAATGAGGAAGTTATAATTTTTTCCTGTTTGCTGTTGCTTGCAGATCATCCTTGAATTGGGTCTGGGGCCAATGAGGATGTAAAGAGTCCTGTAACTGGCGCCACGTTGGGCGCCAAAAAGGACTGTGGTGGTATTACTCAGGTGGGCAGCCAAGCTCCACCACAACCGCTCTCTCACTCCCCCTCTCCTCAGAAGGAAGGGGGAGAAAATACAACACAGAGAACTCGAGGTTTGAGATGAGAAAGGTTTAATTAAAGGGAAAGGGAATGGGAAGGAAAAACAGATACAAAAGAAACAATCAGTCCGCGCGGAAGCACAGAGAGAGAGAAAAATTATTCTCTACTTCCCATCAGCGAGCGGTGTTCGGCCACGTCCTGGGAAGCAGGGCCTCAAAAGGCGTAGTGGTTGTTCACCAGAGAGCTGCCAGGCAGAGAAGGACCTGGGAGTGATGGTGGACAGTCGGCTGAATATGAGCCAGCAGTGTGCTCAGGTGGCCAAGAAGGCCAACGGCATCCTGGCTTGTATCAGAAACACTGTGACCAGCAGGGCTAGGGAGGTGATCGTCCCCCTGTACTCGGCTCTGGTGAGGCCGCACCTCGAGTACTGTGTTCAGTTTTGGGCCCCTCGCTACAAGAAGGACATCGAGGTGCTTGAGCTGGTCCAAAGAAGGGCGACAAAGCTGGTGAGGGGCCTGGAGAGCAAGTCCTATGAGGAGCGGCTGAAGGAGCTGGGCTTGTTCAGCCTAGAGAAGAGGAGGCTCAGGGGTGACCTTATTGCTCTGTATAAGTACATTAAAGGAGGCTGTAGCGAGGTGGGGGTTGGCCTGTTCTCCCATGTGCCTGGTGACAGGACGAGGGGGAATGGGCTAAAGTTACGCCAGGGGAGTTTTAGGTTAGATGTTAGGAAGAATTTCTTTACTGAAAGGGTTGTTAGGCACTGGAACGAGCTGCCCAGGGAGGTGGTGGAGTCACCATCCCTGGAAGTCTTCAAAAGACGTTTAGATGTAGAACTTAGGGATATGGTTTAGTGGGTACTGTTAGTGTTAGGTTAGAGGTTGGACTTGATGATCTTGAGGTCTCTTCCAACCTAGAGATTCTGTGATTCTGTGATTCTGTGTGATTCAGGAGGAACAGCCCCCTCCCCCACGAGAGCCCCCCCTTTTATTGCTGAGTGGGACATCAGGTGTTATGGAATATCCCTTTGGTTAGTTTAGGTCAGCTGCCCCGGCAATGTCCCCTCCCCATCATTTGCCCACCCCCAGCCTGCTGGCTCTTGGGGGCTTGGAAGGAGTCCTGATGCTGTGCCAGCACTACGCAGCAATAGACACAACACTGGAGTGATATCAGTGCTGTTCCAGCTACGAGTGCAGAGCACAGCACTGTGCGGGCTGCTGCAGGGAAAAGGTGACTCCAGCTCAGACAGACCCAACACACTATTCATGGAGCCACTTTTTGCTGATTCTTTCCTGCAAAAGTTTCATTGTGTTCTTTTGAATGTTGCAACCTAGACAATGCTTATAACATTTAGGCAGTTTTAGTTGGTAATTTCAGAGCTCATCTTTTAAATATTCCTTAAAGATGAGAAGAGGTATAAAAGAGGAATATACTACTAAACGTTTGTACCCATAGTTTGAAGAGTAATTAGATTGTAGTTCAATATTTTGAGTCTAATTATGACATATCCCTTATTGCATGAAAAAAAAAAAAATGGATTCATGTTTTTGAACTACAGTGTCTAAGATTAAAAAAAAAAATTAAGAATGTATTTCTAAAGTTTAAAATTCAAGATGTTCCTGGGAAACTGCTCCATATGTTTTTTTCCTATGTTAATAGAACAAGGAAAACTGCTAGCAGCCAGTTTATATATGAACTGATGATATATATTAATGTTGATACCAACACTTCACTGTATTATAAGATTTCACAGACTAGATGATTAGCATGTTGCTTATTTTGCTTGTAGCAGTTTTATTGGAGAGAGACAGAAGAAGAGAGATTCACTCCAAAAACGCAGTATGCCAGTTTTGAGGAGGCACATTAAACAATTTAAACCAGCACTGCCTTCTAGCAATTTAGTTGCTTCCCTGCTGCAATATCTCCCAGTACTTTCTAAATATTGTATGAGGTACTTAAAGGTGAGGACACAGCTGTTGTGAATATCCATATCCATGAATCATTATTAATGACATTGCTTACTGACAGAGTTCTCTGGGTGACTATTGCGCCTGCCTCAAATGGGACTGACAATCCCTTTAAAAATGCATCAGTTCTTTTCACTCTTTACATTGCATAGGCTTATCAAACATTATTAACCCCGTTATTTCTTGGGAAGACTGTAATAAATGCTCAAGTACTTTTTCTTTCTCCTGGGGCAGCTGCAAAATCAGCTTTTGCAAAGAGTGACTAAAACATATCTTTCAATTTAGAAGTCTAGGAAAGTAAGAAAGATAGCTGGAAATTTAGCTTGTCCTGATCTTCAAAGTAATCACCTTTATAGCACCCCTTACAGTTGGTAATGCTTCATAATACCTTTACATTTACTTCCTGATACCCTCATAAGCCACATAGTGCTGTCAGAGACTAGATTTCTCAAGGAAAGATGTCATAAGATTGACACTAAGAACATAATATGTCTTACCAGCCTTGTGGAAGCTAACAGAATCTGGATATTTTCCAAGAAAGAATTCCTATGTGGTTTATATTTGAAGGTACTCAAGAAAATTGAAAAAAAATATTTATATATTTTCCCTTTGTTATTGAAATTTTGTTTCTTTGGAGATCTTCAGGATTGTTTTATTAGATTATATAGAATAAAATACCTAGTTTATTTGCTGTCTGGACTAATTTTATGGCTGAATATATTCACGTAGCTCACTGCCATTTTTATTTTTTGTTTGTTTGCTTTAGGTTACTGCATATTTATTTATGCTTCCTTTTCTCATCTTTCTTTCTTTCTTTCTTTCTTTCTTTCTTTCTTTCTTTCTTTCTTTCTTTCTTTCTTTCTTTCTCCCTCTCTCCTTCTCTCCCTCTGTTTCTCTTTTCCCAAAGAATTAGGCTGGCATTTTATTGAACCAAATTAAGCTTTTCTTTCTGTCTCTATTTCAAGTTCCAATTTATTTTTGAAAAATTGCAATCATTAAATTTTTATGCTGCCCCCAAAAGGTTTTACAATGAAAAAGATTTTCTGTAATACTGTGGAGAGCAGAGAACTGATTTAATGCCAGAGGAATCATCACAAGCAAAGAAAAAGATATTTGGGTTGATACTGAGTAAACTCCCAATTATTGATGCTTGATTTTCCACCATTTTCAGTTTCCCTTAAGCTCCTAACTTGTAATTAACACTTAACATATTTAGAACCTTGTTCAGATTTTTAGATATTTCAGTGTCAAGGTATGCCCTGTCTTTATATTTCAGTTACTTTCATGTTTCTGAAACATGCTCTTCTATAGCTGAAAATTGACTTTAGTAGCTTTGTATATCATGATTTTAGAAGGAACTGTACTCCTTTTCTATAGTAATTGTTGTTTGTGTGTTTTTTTTTTTCTCTTTTGAAGGAGAATAAAAACTCTTCGCACAATTAAATAATTGTACACATTGTTACAAAATGTGGTCCCAAAGGTTATTTACCAAGCAAGAATAGTTTATCTCTCAGCCTCAAAGACAGTATGATAGAGAGTGTGAGACAAGACAGATATATTTTAAGCAATATTAACCCAGTAGAACATACTTTTTCTTGTTAGGAAGCATTTGAAGCAGCAAATATTGATGACTCCAATGTCAAAATCTTATGGTGAAAAAAGGCATAATCTAATTAATAACTAGAATCTAGAATCATATAAAAACAGATAAGCAAAAAAGGATGAATAACTTATAGAGTAGAAGACTCTTTGTATCACTTATTAAATCTACTGAGTAGCTATTTAATGTGAACTTATGAACTGAAAAGACAGATACATGCTGAAATCTAGATAGTGGAATTAGATGTTAATAGAAAGTACTTTGACACTGAGAAATAATACCTAATGACCAAGTGTTTGCATAGATATGAGTAACATGAGCACATCAAGTCCCTCAAAATAGCCAGAAAAATATATATATATTTATATATGTTTATATATATATATATATATATATATATATATGTGCTTTTCAATATGTTTCCAAGTAACTGCTCTTACAGAGATCTGGGTTCTCTGAGATGTTGTTTCTTTCTCCACAGAAATTTCACTGCCTTATTTTCTAAAATTACTAGAGAATTCTCTTTTAAAAAGTTTAGTTTTAACAAACTAACATTTTCAACGTCTTCACAAGTCTTCACTCAGGTTGGAAATTATAGAAGTAAGGTGTTGAAATTATAGGAGTAAGGTGTTATGTGATAGGGCAACAGAATCCAAATTTTATCACAATTAATATTTTTACATGTCCTTATCTATATAATGAACTAAATGTAGATGCTTTGCATTCAAAGTCAGTTGCCAAAAAATAACTGGACTTCACTAGACAAGGAACTTGCATTCTCATATTTCATTTACTTTATGTTTTAATTACTATTTTTTAATTTATGTGGTTATTTTTTTCAATCAACAAATAATACAGGTGTTATTCTTTGGACTGGAAAAAAAGAAAAAAAAAAAAGAGAGAGAGAGATTTTGTGCCATTCATGCAACTTCTTGCAAAATCATCTGTATTTTGATATTTTGAAAAGTGAGAGATACTTCCGGTTGTTAAAAGCCCTATAAAATTCTGTGATCATTGATAATGAAAGTAATACGTATTGTTCTGTCCTATTTGAAGATCTATTTCCTCGAGGCGATCAGCTCCAGGGCAGACACATGCTGCAGTGGAGATGGGAATTGCAGAGTGCAGGGGGTTTTCCACTTCAAGGGCCCTTTGAGGGCTGTGGGAGCAGCCAGGACCTGGCAGCCCTTGTGAGGGAGGATGATGAGGCTTGAGCAGAGCCAGGAATGCCCCTCTTCTGTCCTACAAAGGCAGCCCCTGGGGAGCGCAAGTGACCAGGAGCTGACGAACAGAGAGTGGTGGTGAATGGAGTGAAATCCAGCTGGTGACTGGTCACAAGTCGTGTTCCCGAGGGGTCAGTGTTGGGGCCCATCCTTTATAACATATGTATGGATGACTTGCATAAGGGAGTTGAATGCACCCTCAGTAAGTTTGCAGATGACACCAAGCTGGGTGGAAGTGTCGATCTGCCAGAGCTTAGATCTGCCAGACCACCTGATGAATCTAAAAAGGTGTAAGTCTATGGGACCTGATGACAGGCATCCCAGGGTCCTGAGGGAACTGGCTGATGTAATTGCCAAGCCTCTCTCCATCATTGTTGAAAAGTTCTGACAGTCAGGCAAAGTCCCTGGTGGGTGGAAAAAGGGAAACATCACACCCCTGTTTAAATAGGAATGATAAGTCAGGTTGTTCAGAAAGCAGAGGAACTCCTACTCAGACTGGAGAGGAAGAAGATGAGATGTGCTACTCCAAAGTGGCTGGGCCATCAGAGGAACAGTAAGACGAAGAGGAAGATCTCACAAGAGCATCAATAACTACCCAAGGCCTATACCAGTGTGAGCCTAACTGAAAATGAGTGGAAGAAACACCCTATTGTGACTGGCATGCTCCGTGCATCCTTGGCATAGACTATCTCAGGAGAGGATATTTCAAAGACCTTTTTTCTTCAGGGAGACAATCTATGAAGGGGACAGGGAGAGATTTTTTTTTCCCACTTGCACACTCTCCTTCACCCTCCTCTTCTCCTCCAGGCTAGTTACAATAGCTCTTCAGGTCTTTGAATATCCTTGGGATGTTCAGACCAGCATGTTCTTATTGTTTTGTCTCCTTAGTGTGCTTCAGGTTTTGTTCAAGGTTAAAGGACTACTGTGGAATTCCATCCAGAGATCTGTTTTGAGTCAGAATAGTTATGAGTGGCAGGGATTGTGGGAACATATGGAAAGGCATCTAGAGCAGTGGACACCTCCAGGGCTTTGGAAATTCACCCTTGAACGGGTGCAAAATCCCAAGAAACTGGCAGAATGCATGAAAAAGGTGTGTCATCACCCTGACAATTCCACGGAGACACAAATCACTGCAATGCACTGGGGCTTGGCCTATGCTTACTGAGCTGCAATCAACGCCACTATAATCCCAGTGACAGGCCCGGAGGCCATTCCAAGACCTGTGGAAAGTGATGCACAATGCTATTTCTCACCACCTGCTGACTGATGTCCAGCCTATCCCCAAGCAGCCGGTCCCCCCACCCTGGCCAGCCACCCCATATTAATTGTTCAGCATGATGTTAAACAGTATGGAAAACCCCTTTGGCCAGTTTGGGTCAGCTGTCCTGCTTTTATCCCATCTCCTGCTGCACCCCCAGCCTCCTCACTGGCAGGGCAGTGTGAGGAGCTGAAAAATCCCTGACTCAGTGTAAGCACTACTCTTCAGCAATGAAAGCAATTAAGGAGACATTTCTTCTCAGAAAGAGCAGTCAGGCATTGGGATGGGTTGCCCAGGAAAGTGGTGGCATCACTGTCCCTGGGGGTGTTCAAAGAAAGATTGGACCTGGTGCATAGGGACATGATTTAGTGGGTGGCATTGGTAGTATGGTGATGGTTGGACCAGATAATCTTGAAGCTCTTTTCCAACCTTAATGATTCTATGTTCCCTGTCTGTGTTAAGACTGCTCTCAGTCACACAGCATTTGTCCCCTTCTATCCCTACACAGATATGCTTTTTCAGCACTTTTTCAACAGCTAGCTTCTATATTCAGCTTGAGTATTTTCTGATATGTCAAGTAATTCATATAATAGAAACTAATAATATTTTTAAACGAAAGATCTCACAATACAGTTTGTTCATTAGTCATAGTACTTCAGCGCTCTATTATGTAACTATATAGATTTACAAATATGACTAGCAGAAAATATATGTTTAAAAAAAAAAAAATTGTACCCAGTATACCCAGGAACTTTTCACTGTCCTTGGAAATGTCCTTATATTCTAGATTCATCTTTACCTAAGTTTGAGCTCAGTTGCAATACTATAAGATGGCTATATATCTCATAATAATTCTATTTATAAAATCACATGACATTATTATTTCCCTCTCAATTACATGGCATGACACATGAATACAACCAAGATTTGTCAACAAAGAAGAAGCAGAATCACCCACTTTACTGAAAGGCAGAAAATCCCACATTTTTTTCCTAGATACATTAATTTTCCAAAGTTTTCTGAAATTTGACCTTGAATTAATTGGATATGAAATCAGTCTAAATGAGAAGATTATTATTATACTGTGTTATTTGCTAAGTCATGTCTCACTATTTTTCTTTTTTCCTCATAGTCGTTTCTTTTTTTCCTTCTCCTTTTTATGAAGAGGGAGGAACTGACAATTATTTTTTGAATTGCTGAGAGCTATTTTCATGTTACTTGAGAAATTCAGCAGTGGCATCTGACTTGTAAGTGCAGTGCTCATCATCTTTGGCAAATAATGTCATCCAAGAAGTCCCTCATCATTACACAAGATATTCAGCCTTTTTAAGGTAAATCTTTTTTTTTTTTTTTTTTGGCTCTTTTCCTGGAATAGGTAGTGTTAGAGTAAATGGGAAAAAAGATGGGAATATCTCCACCACAACTCCAGGGACAGCTCCTAGAGTCGTCCCTCCTGAATTTCACCAGCCTCAGGAGAGCAAACCACTGTATCATTCCTCTTTTTCCAAAAGTAATGGTAATGTTATTAAGGAACAACAGAAATCCAGAATGACCCTTCTGAGTTTAAAAAAAGTACTCTGAAAATAAAACCAAACTTCCTTCAAGACTATTGATTTCCTATGTCCAACCAAACCAGGGCTGGAGATCTACTGCTTTCAATATATTTCAGTTGATATCACAAACAATCTAGCTCAATAAATATGTTACAATCAATTCATTTTCTGTTTTATTATGTTACTAAAATACTATTGTTTGTATTCAGTAGCAAATGTGTTAATATTTCAAATATGCTTAAAATTTAGATATGTAAAAAAAAAAATCTATATAGAATAATTTTTAAACCACAATGAAAACAAAAAAATAATCTTCCCTAAGAAAATAACAATAATAATAATAATAAATAAAATAAACGGTACTGTTCATAATATGAGTAGTAATTTTTTTACCTGCTGTAGTATGGTTCAAAGACCATAGAAATCTAAGTAACATTTTTGCAGTGACTTTAACTGATATTATGACAAATCTTGTAGACATCCAAGAAAAAAAAAATAAACACTAGAAAATAGTATTTTGTTTGTTCCCTTTTCGTGCTTTTCAAAACATTCTTTTAACATGACATTTCACTTTCTTCCTACCTATGTATTATTATGACTTCAAGGAAAAGGCGGGGTTATGACACCCTAGAATAAGGAAAACTCAGGTTTGAGAGTATGAAAATAATTTAACATTCACAGAACCACAGAATCATAGAATGTTAGGGATTGAAAGGGACCTTGAATGACCATCTAATCCAATCCTCCTGCTGGAGCAGAAATATTAAAATCAGATCACTCAAGAACACATCCAGGCAGCTTGGAGACTGCACAACCATTCTGGGCAGCCTGTTTTTGAGGAGAGGGAGAGGGAGAGGGAGAGGGAGAGGGAGAGGGAGAGGGAGAGGGAGAGGGAGAGGGAGAGGGAGAGGGAGAGGGAGAGGGAGAGGGAGAGGGAGAGGGAGAGGGAGAGGGAGAGGGAGAGGGAGAGGGAGAGGGAGAGGGAGGGGAGGGGAGAGGAGGGGAGGGGAGGGGAGGGGAGGGGAGGGGAGGGGAGGGGAGGGGAGGGGAGGGGAGGGGCGGGGAGGGGCGGGGCGGGGCAGGGTGAGGCGAGGCGAGATCATTGACCATTCAAGACAGAATGATCCCAAGTTAAGGAGCAGACTAACATGTTGAACAAGACATAAAGGTACTAGCAGTTACTTGCTATACTTTTGCTACATGCCACATATTGAGATTTGTATTCTAAATACAGATACACTGAAGGATTTGTAGGCAAACTACTAAGTCCCTGATGACATGATCTTTTATGTTTACTGTTTATATAATTTTGAACTGATTATATGGTATCTGAATTTGTCATTTCTAAGTGGTACGGTAATGTTTGATAGCTACACTTTTACAAATTTATTGGTTTCTAATTAGCAGAGGAGCGGTCTTCCTGAATCTAAATTAAATGCTTATTGGAGACGTCTATGCTAAAGTTGCTTCTAATCTAAGAACTCATACTTAGTGTTAAATATGTGTATTGATATTTTAGTGATTAAAGCTATATTTTTACATGTCGGTTTAAGGACCTAGACTCAAAAGGGTAAATTAGTAAAGTGGATTACTAAAAAAGGATTTACATATTTCACTTACTATTAAGTCTAACTTAATGTCCAATTAAATTCTGTCTTTCCTGTATGTCCTTAAGCCTTAGAGGGACTTCTAATGATGGTGTCTGAATGCTATCTACTATATTATTTAAACATGGATTATCTTTGAAACCACTATCCTAGTTTCAATGAGTATTAAGAATTTTATATTTTAGCCTATGATTCCAAACAGGTGTACCCTGCTAAACAAAGCCTGAAATAATATGTGCAATGCTATACTTCTGATATGTAATTAGTAACTATGGTATAGAATTTAGCCTATCCTGCCATGTTGCTGTTGAAAGAATATTAGGAAAACACTGTGAAACTACCAAAGATTTCATTATGTTGTCAAAATTGAGGGCCTACACTGCATTCATACAATGCATCTGCTTAGATAATTACTAGTTAGTTTTTACACCGCTGTCAGATACAAGGGACATCTGCAGTATATAATGGTATATTTTTGCATCTTTACATGCCACATCAACTCAAGTTTTGAAAACATGGGACACATAAGCAAATTATCTCAAGGATTAATTAATATAATTTATATCGACATGTGCTGAACTCCATATACTTTTTTTCCTGTGCAAACGGAGTGGGTGAATGATTTTCTTGTGTTTGTCATGCCAGTGTTGTATTTCACACAGGTAAACTAAATCCCAGCCTCTTTGCCTTCAGTTCATTCTGTTTTGTAGTACTGAACAGCAAAAGTTTACATTCAGGATATCACCCCTTTGTAAAAACAATTGTTTCCTTTCAAGAAATGCTAATACACTGACAGACAGATGCCCAGTAAGGTTAATCATAGTAGCAGTATTGTACAGATTAGCTGGCAGAGCAGTGCTACAGCTGTAGGTAGAAAGAATCATTAATGTTTAAAACACCTGAGAATTGCACCACAGTCATCTCTCCATTGAATGCTACTCTTTCCACTAGGACAAGGCGAGGATAATGAACTGTAATGTGCAACAACAGAAAACACCTTTCAAGCCCATGTCATCCAGACAGCCTGGCAATAAGCTGATTACAAGTCCTACTAAACATGAGTCTGACTTATAATTCAGAACATAATTATCATCATCATTATTTCTTTCAGTTATCCTTATAAATTGAAATAAAAGCTGAGATCATATGGTGTTCTAAAAGGCTGTTAGGTTCAAGTGCTTAGTATTTTCCTGTTTGATTTCACTTTAAATTTGTTTATTTGGACAAAAGTGCTATAGTATTCCAAAGGAAAAAAATATCTCATAAATAATAATAATAAAATTTGTATACATTTTCACCTACCTAAAATGTACTGTTTGTCAGGCAGGTAACTTTTTTAAAAGTATATCTTAATTACATAACATTTTCAGTTTTAAGATGGACACCTTCCACTGTTTATCTCTAAAACTGTACATAGATCTCAGAGAGCTCAGAGAATTTAGAATTCGGAATGGGCACATGGAATGAAGAATATCATATATCTTCATGTGTCAGTTTTCTCAGGGGTAGACTTTGTGACCAGATCACAACCTATTTGATTTTATTATTTGCTTTCTGAAATAGCATGCTGTATAAGAACTTTTTAATACTGCACTGTATCACCAAAAACCTTCTTACTAGTTCCCCTCCCAAAATCTTTCATCTTAGCTAAAAATTGCCCATTTTGCTGTTTCACTTTAAACTCTCTGTCTCTCATAAAAACATATTTCCAATTCTCACCATTGGTCTCACAGACAGCCCACTGTAGAACAGTTCATCTTGTTTAACAAGTTGATTAATGAAATGGGTTTTTTTGTTGGTTTTTTTTACTCATTTTTTTTTCCTTACCTCTCTCATGATAAGACACTGAACTGAATTCTGTCATTCCCATCAGGAACCCACTGCACAGGTATTATTCACACATGCCTTTGGAAGTCCACCCACACAATCACTTTCTTGTCAGAACAGTGCTGAACCTTACATGTTCTCTTCTCTCTGTTTTCCCACATTCACCTGCAGTATGACTGTCTAATTTCTGTTGCATAGCCAAAATATTTTTAAGAACTCTAATATTTATTAGTAATTTCAATATACAATTCTACTGTACTTGTAGTTGTTTACAACCAAAAAGTTTGTGACAGATCTCTGAATACATAAAATACAGTGGTCTCACTTTTCGATGAGTTGACACAAAGTACTTGTTTTTTCAAGTGTCAGGAATAGATTCACAGATATGTGTAAGAAAGACAAAATCTTTGAGTTTTCCAGTAATCTACTGTATAAGAGTGTATCTTTTATCCACTAGGACATAATAAAAGACAGAAGAAATAGGAATTTGGGCCAAAAGTAGCACAGTAGTGCTGGAGATGCCTAGTTTCAGGATATTGTATTCTTGTCTTCCTCCCTTCTCGAAACTAAACAACTCCAGTTGATTTTATCTCTATTTGTACATATTTTTTCCTCAAACTCTGGCTATTCTTGCTGGCTGAGCAGGACAAAACACTCCATCTCAGGCATTGACAATGCTATGTAGAGCAGAGGACTATGAATTTCAGCATGGTGCTTTCCATTTTCTGCAAAAGTATCGTATTGACTCAGTCTCTCCATCACCTTGCATTATAGCCCCCTTAGCCTTTTCTGAAGAACAGATTCCTAACCTGCTGCCGCCTTTTGTTGCATCATCCTGTGATTTTCACAGCTTTTCGATAGCTATCTAAGGAAAATGGGACCAGACAGCATGGTCCAACTAGCATGGTACCTTGCCTTCTCAGTATAAAAATTCAGAATATGAAGCCTATTTGATTAGGTGTATTCATGTTAGGAAAATCTTTCATATTCCACAACCAAAGTATGGTAACTATCTGTTTTAATTGAAGTATAAACAGTATTCAAGATTATTTATTTATTTTCAATCCAACATGTCAAACTATGTTACTGAAAGCAAGTGTAAGTGACACAACAATAAAATTCTCAAGTTTTACCTAGACCATCATTCACACCTGTCTTTGGGATTTGAAAGACCATTGTGACTGCAATAAGATCCTTAGATCATATTTACTCTTGTCTTCATAGACAGAAATAGAACTAAAAAAATACTTGGAAATATTAAAAGTGATTCTCAAATAGCTAAGAAATAATGAAAACTAATTAGCTCTAGTGATTAAAAACAGACATATAAAATTGGGGAAAGAAGTTCCCCACATGCATTTCCTATGGACTGTTTAAATGGTAGGTGTCATTAACCAAACTACACTGATCTCAGTTACCCCTGTGTGAATTATAGTAGGTTATAATACAACTTACATTAACATAACAACACAGCTTCTGTGAACAGGATCAGACTCACTTTTTCTGATATGCAGAATGATATTGCAAACAGCAATATTGCAGTAAATTTTAAATAGAGACAATATTAAATTTGGAAGTAAACATAAAGACACAAAGCAGAAGTCTGGAATTTATCTTTTGACAAATTGGTGTAACCACATCACTCATCATTACAAAGCTGTCAGTTGCAGACCTTTCAATTTCAAAATTAATTTTTCATCTATTGCTGCAAGTGAATGCAAAGTGAATGTCTGACCATATGCTACAGGTTCATGATCACAGGCAAAAGCAAGCATCTGTCAAACTCTATTACCAGAAACTTTACATTTTAATTGAGCAAGTAATTGTATGCAAACATTTTATTTTTATTACCTCAAGGCAAATTTTTCAGGAATTTCTCTTCTCTTAGCCTTGTGATATTCTGTGACAGCTCAGATGTTTGATTGTTATGATCTGTAATTGACTCTCAGTTGTACCATTTCTCCTGATCAGTTCTACAAATAGAAAATGCTCGATACAACAGTTAACTCCAATCAACTCTGGCCCATGAACTCTGAATATGGCTATGAGACGCCACAAAAAAAATATATTTATTATGTCTATTCAAGAAAAATAATAGCAAAGATTTAGGACAAGGGTAGTGCAGGAAAGGAAGGAAGGAAGGAAGGAAGGAAGGAAGGAAGGAAGGAAGGAAGGAAGGAAGGAAGGAAGGAAGGAAGGAAGGAAGGAAGGAAGGAAGGAAGGAAGGAAGGAAGGAAGGAAGGAAGGAAGGAAGGAAGGAAGGAAGGAAGGAAGGAAGGAAGGAAGGAAGGAAGGAAGGAAGGAAGGAAGGAAGGAAGGAAGGAGAAAAGGAAAAGGAAAATGCCATAAGAGTAATGAATTTCTAGAATCACAGTGTCTTCACACATGGAAAGTAACCTTTCTTTAAGGACCATTAAAGTACTTTATATTTCTGGCAGGAAAAATTCCTGGTGAATGAGATTTCAAATCACAAAATGTGTTCAAAAACACATTAACAAGAGTATTCAGAAGTAACAAACCACAACCCAGGTTGCTATTCATTCACTGGTCACATGCATAATATAGGAAGGATTCTGTTGCTCAATCAATATGTACCGTGGTTATTCTCAAACTTTAAAAGCATTGGTTTAGCTCAAAGCAATGACATTTCATAGATGTGCACACAATGAATTAGCTAATGATTAAACCAGCACTAAGATAAAACTAGTGACAGACAAAATATCATTTCCTCTTCCATCTCTATCCAGGAATTAAGAATCCAAACTACTATAAATTTTTAAAGTACGGACTTGTAAGGAGAAATCAAAAAACATAAAATGGGACAGGGTAATATTATGGAGAAAAAAATATGTAAAATAGATTTTATTTTAGTTTTCTCTATTATTAAGTTTCTCACATTAATAAATCTCTGAAATTTGAATGCAGTTATTTGGAGCTAATTTATGAAAATGTATTTTTTAAAGCACATATATGATTTTGACAAATGGGTAGGAAGAGGAGACCATCAACAATATCCATAACTGTCCAGGCACAAAAGAAACAGCATGTTCCCTATTTAGCACTGCCAGGTGGAAAGAAACCTTGAACAGATGATTTGAGTATAGGAATCAGAACTGTTCTGTGTGAAGTGACTGTTCATTATTTAGAGATGTCAAAATAATATTTTCACATATAAAAATTGGAAGAAATATTTTTTTTCCATACAAAAAACAAAGACAACCTAAAATTAGTCTACTGTTATGAGAAAGTATAAAAAAAAATCAGAAATTTGAATTAAGATTAAATTGACTGTAAGTACAAAAATGTCATAGTGCAAGTAGTCAATCTTACATTTTGCAGTTGTGCTTGTGAATTTATGATTGTCTTTTTCCTTTATGTTAAATATTTATTTTAGGGCATCAGGATTTTTAATTAAGTCTCACTTGACCCTCTCTAACCTTGGGTTATATGTATTGAAAAACTTTTTCTAAGAACTCCAGATTGTCGTACTTTAGTCCAACAAAAAAAATGCACATTTTTTTTGCACATTTCAGCACATTTTAGTTTTATAGGTACTCATGGTATAACTATTATATTTAAGAACAAAAATGAATTGACATTATTTACTCTTCCTTATATATAATACTAGAAACCAAAATGCCTTACAGAATACCTTGACTTACTTTGACTGAAATGCTATTGGACAAGTCTCATCATTAGATATGCATACATATCTTCAGAAAGCACTTATTCAAATGCAAAACAGAATTTTCCTGTGTGGTCATAGACATCTCAGAAAAATCCTTAGTCTATAGAGAAAGAATAAATCTAATTTGGATTGCTTAAAATGTTCTTGGCCTTAGTTATGTCTGATATTCTGCAGACTAATTATAAAATATATATCTTGATTTGTAAAGTAATATTAAAAAAAAAAAAAAAAGTTTCATGCTTTAAACATTCTTCTAGAACATAAAAGTCAACAGAAAAGGTATAAAAAAGTCTAGGATCATTAGATTTCTAGGAGACAATATGAAATGAGACAGAAAGAAATTTCCCTTCTGTCTTTCCCTGCATTCTGTATGTCTACAGGAACATGATTAAAAACTACAATTTCTGGCTGCTGTATTTTATTTTATTTTTTAATCTCATCTTTTTTTTCATTATTTTATTTTTTTGCAGTAATGAGAATCACGAAGTAGCCAAACAGAATTGAATAAAAGACCCAAGTCTTGTCTTTTCACAGTCAGTACATTTCAAGAAAAGAAAAACACCAATAATTCAAATCTACAACAGCCAACATGAGCTAGTTACTGTTTGTTTCTCCCATTTTCCTGCTGATAAAGAGCATTAAATTGTAATCTGCAGAATAAAGGAACGATCTAAAAACATGAACTGTTGCTGGTTTCCAAGAGCAGTTTTTTTGTTTGCTTGGTTGGTTGGTTTGTTTTTTGTTTGTTTGTTTTTTAAGAGTGACAATAATAGTAGGTATTTAGATCTTTGGACAGAAAAAGAAATGGGCCATTTCATTGGAGATGTAACTGATGATGTTAGTAAGCCCTGCAACTTTATACCACTTTATTTTTTACTGAGAACTATATTCAACTCCTGTCATAGATAAGAAGAGTTATAGAAACTTTTGCTGACCACAGTATTTAATTTGGTTTGAAGGTCTGAAAGCTAAACTGTTTACTTAATAATTCATTAGCCACTTAGTCAAAATAAGCTGTTTGGGCAAAGATGTATTGTTTAAGCTCTTCATCCAGTTCATTTTGTCTGAAATAGATTAGATAACACCTCAGATAAAGACTGTACTACAAGGAAATCTCCAGTAGAAGATCATGGCGACAAGTGTGTTATAACTTCTTCAGTTCTGAAAGCCATCCTACACCTGAAGAGGGCTTGTGAATGTATCTTTACAGACTGTATAGACTGTAGGTCATTATATGACACAGGTCATTATATAGGGGTAGTTCATCACAAAATCTAAATGCTTATCTTTTTCCCATTAAGTTTGTAAGAAACTTTTCAATATTTCTTTCCATATCGTATTTTTGACTGTTATGATCTATGTAAGTTCTCAACTGTGGAAATTGACTTCAGTGGATTAGTCAACAGATATTCTCTATCTAATTTTTATTCACAGAATTGCTCTCTCCAGCTGAGAGAGTGTATTTTAACCCACCCACAAGTACATAGCACCACTTTCTGAAGTCCCTGTCCCATAAAAGCATCTGTGCCACAGCAAATGGGGAGCAATGGGAACAATGGGTGACTGTTACAATAGAGCTCCCCACCTACTTCACCAGGTTTGCTGGTCTCATTTCCTAGTTATGACAGTACTACTGCTGCAAAGTGTTTTGCCTGTCCAACCATAAAACGCTACTTTGTAGAGTCCCCACAGTTCCTGGAAGAAGATTTTTTTTGTGTGTCTGAAAGTTTCAGAAGTGGGAAGGAATTATGTTGGTAATGATATACAGACATGATGGGAATGCTCCAAGACAGTACTGGGAATATCTACCTGAAAAGATGATCTGTAATTTTCTTTTATTCATTTGTATTATTATTATTTGCAAACACATGTCAGTGATTAATTTTGTTGAACTGTGTATTCTTAATTAAATATAATTTTTATTTCCCAAGTGTTGAAAGATGATTTAGATCATGAAAAAATTAAAAACCCTTGTCTTAAGAATCACTTTTAGAGCCCAGTATTTTATTTGGAAGATCCTGTCCCAAAAGCAACTGTAAATCTAGTATCTACTTACTCTGACTTCTCAACTCTCATGAGTAAACAAGTTCAGCAAGTCTAAAGGGCTTTTAGACATTATTGGTGACATGCACAGACTGAAAAGAAGGTTCTTCTGTCAGGAAAACCACTAACACCCTGTTTTATTTACATGAATTTTCTGTGGTGTTTTTGTATCTCCCTCCTCTGGTGAGCAACTGCAGGAAACAAACTGCTAGGATTCATAATACAATCAATATTCAGTACATTAAAACCTCAGCATATCTCAATGTAGATGCTGAACATTTAATCTCTGTCACTAGCCCAGTATGCTTCTTGAGCACACAGAAGAGATTTCAATAAATATTTTATGAATCTTTTCAAAGGCTTTCCTCTTTCACTTTTGCCAACAATATTTTATGACACCCCTCTTTTTATCAAAGCACACAAAAGTCATATGGACAATGACTATCATATTTTTCAGAATGGTTTTTGAGGTTCTGTAGTTGGACACTAACCCTAGAACATGATCACCTTTATTCTATTTTTAATTTTTCCTAAAATAAAATAATTCTGATGTTTTCAATTGAAGGATCTCTTTTTTTTTTTTCTCTTTTTAAGACTTTTGCTTGCACTTTATTATTTTAGTGCACTATTAACACCTCTCTGAATTATCCCTCATATAATAGTTTTATTATTCAAGACTGTTGCTTTTTCACATCTTCTTTAAAGCTGTAGGAGTGATTGTAGTGGGAATTAATATACTACTTTAACAACGATTTTGTTAAATTCCTCATTAAATCCCTGTCTTATTTGGGCACCTCTAAGAAAGACTCAATAAAACGAAATTGCCTGGAGGGCAATTATTATTAGGGTTTTCCTTTTATTTTTCAGAACAATTACCTTCCCACACTTTGCTATGAGCCAGATTAAACAGACAAATAAATCAATACTTCTCCCACCACCACCACCTTCATGAACATCGAAATTACTTGCATTGCAATAGCCAAACTTCACTGAGTAGTAATAAGATTACAATTAAGACCTTATTGCTGCATTGCATAGATTTTGCCTTTTTATTTTAAACAGTTTACAGTGTAGTTAATAAATTTACTTCTGAAGAAAACACGGACAATCCTATTGAAGTGGGTTTTAGCACAGCTATAAGAACATAAAATTTATTTTCATTCTTAACTACCACTTAGTTCTTGTTTGTCAGTAAGAGTCTGTTTAAGGATGTTTCCTGTTTTTTAAAGCCAGCAAAGCAAAATTAATGCATGCAAACAAACAATGAATATCCAGTTAGAGACCTGACTAGTCTCTTACTATTTTATTTTTATTTTATTTACTATTATTACTTTAATAATATTGAGACAAATATTAGCAGCTATTTTTTTCCTACTCCTACTTAACTTCTCCTCAGCTTTATTTGGAGAACTGTTAGAAACTCTGTCCTGTCACCTTTAGCTAACCTCTCTCAGTTCAATAGTTCATCTAATAAGGTCCTAAATTCTAATGAAGTTTCTGTATTTTTCCCCTATCATTTGTATCTCATTCACTTATTTTGGACCTACAAATCTCTAACATCCTAGAGTAAAATAAAAGTCACAACAAACAGCTCCATCCAGTGGTTCTCTATGACTGTATTATTTCCAATTTTAGTGTTCACTTTGAGCAAATAATTCACTTGAATGCTTTGGAAAATATGCCTGAAGAATATGAACATCAATATGAAGCAAACATTCCCCAGAAGTTTCATTTTCTCCCATATCTGTATTAGTTTATTCTTTTCTAAAACACTAGTTGCTTCATAATTAGTGGAAGCAACTGCAATCTACTCGATGCCCAAAGATAAGAGAGTATTTTATTTCAAGATGCATAGCGTGGCAAATGCTGCACACAGCTATAGAAGATGCACTTCACAATACAGATCTTCTGCTTTTATTTTGGAAAGTTAGCAGCAGTTAAATATTTTAGCTTTGTTTCTTTTTGAGGTTAAAGGATTTATTTTTTTTTTTTTGAATCTAAAGGAAAGCAATATTTACTTTTTCTGAAAAGAGTAGACAATATTTTCTGTTGCCATACTCAGTTATGTGTGCCTGCATAACCTTTTCCAGCTATTATATTTTTCAAATCTTTCTGCAGTGATGTTAACAATGCAATACAAAACAAAACAAAACAAAACAAAAAAAAAAAAAAACTTCAAAGCATCTTGGAAGTGTTAGAAGGGGAGACAGACAGCTGGCATTGCTTAGAGACTAATCTGAAATGACCGGATTTGACCGGATTTCTAATTTATAAAACTGGGAAGCACATGTCAGTGAAACATCATCAGGGGCTTTGGGAAGATATACCTCTAGCCACTTCCTTTCGTCAGGTGCATGCTTGTTTACCAAGAAATTCAAAGGACTGTGCTTGAGGAGAGGAGCTGTAGAACGACTAATTTAAAATCAAGGCATAATGCAAGCTTTGTGAAAACTTTTGCATACCAATTTATTTGAAAGCTTTTACATATCAAATCTGTCATTCTAGATATTTCATTTTGTGAATGATATATAACTGCAAAGAATTAAGTGTATGCAGTCTTGAACATTGCTCTGAGGCTGAGGCTGCTTCCTTATTGCTATGCCATTTTCATTTTAGGCCAAATTTGTTCTAAAATTCTTTTTTTTTCCTTTTTTTAATTTTCTTTCTTAATTTTGTCAACCTGAAAATACAAACAAAATTACTGATGTTATAATTTGCAACAGTTCTGGGGGGAAATTATCTGCCAAGTAATATTTCAGTTGTTGCAGAATTGGATTTGGCTGCTAAAATGATGCTCATGTTACTGAATTTATGCATCCTGACTAACTTTTATATTATTCTTAAGTTGCTGTATACACTGTTTCTCTCTGTCCTCAAGTTTTATATCTGCTATCATAGACTCATGCATTTATCTCTTCTCTTTAACAAAAAGCACTTGAATACCAAACTTTTCTGATAGTCATTCTTGGTTTACTGCTTGTGACTTGCCATGGAATAAATGGCAGTACTTTGATGATAAACAAGATATATTTATTAATTATGCTTAGGGTTAATAAACATAAAATTGATTATCTACAGGATAGCAAGTGAAATTAGAAAAGCATGTACAAATCTGTGTCTTCACAAATTTCTTCCTCTGAGTTACCTGAGACATTCCTTTATTTAACAACAACAACAATAACAAGTAATGTGCTTTTTGCAGCTTATTTTCATATTTTAATATTCTGTTAACAGTGAAAATAATATTTATTCATTCAGTAGAATATGTCAAAGACAGTTGCATAGAAATAGAAATTAAACCATTACGGTACTGTCTGACGAGAAATTATAGTGACACAATCAGTTGTGTCACTATTCCAATATAAAAGTTCGGTTATAACAAAAAGGGAAAGACATGCTCTAGTCCAGCTCTGGGTGGACATTCTCCATAGAAGGGTGTACCATACATATCATTGAAGATGGGTGAGGTAGGATGAGATCTGATATATGTTTCCTTAGTTTTTATTTTTGCTGCAATCATTTGCCAGTTTAATGTGTTCCTTTGACGCAATTTACTTCCATTTCTGCAACATATTATACATAGTGCCAGGACAGGTGTTTTGCAGCCAGACATGAAGTAACTGGGATAACATGTAACGTAAAATGAGAAAGCAGCAGTATTTTCCAAAAGAGCAATGTGAATCCATGGTCTCAAAAGGTCACAAGGAGGGGAGTGGAGAAGGATGCACCAATCTCTGCTCTCTGATGACAGTGATAGGACCCAAGGTAACAGCATGGAGCTGGGACAGGGGAAGGTCAGGCTGGATTCAGGAAAAGGTTCTTAACTTAGAGGGTGGTCGGGCACTGAGAGGGTGGAACAAACTCCCCAGGGCAGTGTTCAGAGCACCGAGCATGCCAGAGTTCAAGAAGCATTCATACAATGCTCTCAGACACACGGTCTGATTTTTGGGTGGGCCTGTGTGGAGCCAAGATTTGGATTCACTGATCCTTGTGGGTCCCTTCCAACTTGGCATGTTCTGTGATTCTGAGTCAACAAAGCAGTAAAGGTAATGACAGTAGCTAGTAGATCTTAAATTTTACACAAGTAAGGGACTTTCCCTTTCTCTAGATCAGAATTTTCATAAGTTTAGATTAGCAATATGTGGTAAAGCCATATATACCTGAACAGATTTAGTGAACAAATGACACTAGGTATTTTGTTATCAAAAAAGCAAAAAACACAAGGTATTCATAATATATTTATTAAAACAAATGTTAATAGACTTTACCATCTTTTGTGGCTTTATTTAAAATGAAAAAAAAAAAAAAAAGACTTTTTTTTCTTATGTATGCAATACATGTAGATTAAATATATATATATATATATTATGTCTAGACATTCAGATATAAATGGAATGCAGATCTATGTATTAGAAAGCGAGTAATATTGCTATAGTGAGTTATGTGAGTTTATGTATTTTTTTTACCTTACTGGGCTAGAATCAGTTGGCCAAATACTGATTTTGAGCTTTACATGAATGCAAAAAACACTAAACAGCAGTGACAGGGTAATGCTTGGGAGAGGGGTGTCTATAAAGGGCTAGAGGATGCCATAGCATCACAGCAGCCATGTTGGCATGTCCCGTAGGAGGACTTAAGAAACCAGACTTTCACCAGAGTGTTATTTAGAAAATGGGATTGTAGAATTGCACACTGTAAAGAAAGAAATTCTATGGTCAGAGAGTTTTTGACCCAGGGTTTGACTTTACATTCAGAATACACCTAAGAATTACTTTTGCCAATTAGAACTATGTAAACTAAATTATATATTGTTATGTGAATTATATAATTTCCTCACATTGTGTTTTGGTTCCGTTTCTATTTAAGAGTAATAACTAATTTTAAGAATATATTTTTACATTGGGACTTTAAACCTTGGAAAGGAATGGAAAATAAGGAATTCCATTGCCTGCTCATACGTTTGTAGCAGGAAAAGTTACATCTGCTGCCCAAAAAACAAACCAACTATCATTATATCAAGAATGTATTACTTTCCATGCTGTCTGCCAACCTAAAATTATCAGCTGAATCATAATTTATAATTTCTGTCACATACTGCTTCAGAAGAAAAACAAAAACAAAAAAAAAAACTTCACTATAGTTACTCTCAACAGAAAAAATACCAACAACAAACAGGAGGAAATGAATTTGCAATCTTTTAAATATGCAGTTTTCACTTTGGAAATTTGGGAAATGCATAGGGAGGGAGAAGAACTATGAAGGAGCTCCACTGGGTTCTGACACATGGTTAAATTAAACTGAAGCAGAAGGAAATGTTTTTACTGCTCTGCCAAGAAGAAAAGCTCTTCATGGTAAGATGAGTTTTAAAGAGTGGAGAGGCATTGCTTTTGACTTCTTCTTCTCTGACTTCTTTCAGACAGTGACTCTGTCAGAGATACGGTTAAGATGTTTATCCCAAAAAGAATGTATCCCTTTATCTGTCAAATACAATTTTATGTACTGCAGAGAATACACTTTCTGATTCACCGGCAAGGGAGCATTAACATAGACAGACCATGTAACAAGCATGTTACCCAAATCTGCTAATGAATTAAAAGAGCTTCTCTTTTGCTTGCACAGACACAGACTAATAACTTCTTCAGGACTGAAATATATGATGAAGTCTGTACTATAAGCACATTTGGCTTGCTGGATTAAATTTTGTTCAGTTCATGTCAGTTCTACAAATGAAGAATGTAAATTCTTTATGAAACCTTTATTCCTGTATTTCCTCTGCTTTATTCCTGTATTTTCTCTGCTTTATATCCCATTGCAATAAATCAGAAATAGAAATAATCTGAGCATTTGCATAGCTTCTAAAAAAAAAATAACATATAGATCACATCAAAGAATTCTTTAGGCTTAACTTTAAAAGCCTAGTTTTGTGTGTACTTTAAGCATGAGCCAAATATCAGTAAAAACCTTTATTCAGGGACTTGGTAAAGTGCTTTGTTACTCAGACAAACTGGAATTACTATATATTTCTACAATTTTGGTAATGCTTGTGTGGAAAATACTTCATAGTTCCCATGATTACACTAAAATAAAGACAAAATTCCCTAAAAAGTCTACTATTTTCACAATTTTGCAGTTCTCTCTTTAGACTCTCTTTACCATGGGGCTAGGTAACCAATCCCTCCTCTCTGGGAACTGATTTCAAAAGCTTCAAGTACAACAACAACAAAATACTTAGCATTTCATAATCTTTCTAAGAGATGTAGGGAAAAGGTAGAAATTCTGATACAAAACATAACTTCCAAATCAATGTTAGAAAAAATATTGTGTTTCTGGAACAGCATTTCCTTGCAATGTTTCCTTTGCAACTGTCATGCACAGAAACTACAGAGTTTGCATTTTGGTTTCATTTCTGCTATTTCTGCAAGTCCAGTGGCCCTTCATTGAAATAGAAATGTTGAATTTATGGGGAAAAAAAATAGTTTAATAATTCAAATAGATAGGGGGAAACGTGTTTTTCCATTAGACCTGTGGGGTAGAATATGACTTCCTCCTTGTCCTTGAGTAGGTTTTTATCTAGTGCCTCTTCAATGCTTTTACCAAAATGAGTCACTGCTCCATCTCCCAGATAAGGGAGACAATCAAATTTGTTAGTCATTGATAGAGCTAAGCAAACAGTATATTTAAAAAAAAAAAAAAAAAAAAAAAAAGGCATACAGAAACACTTTGATAAGACATAAACTCAGTTCACTGTGATTCAGAAGATAGCTATGCTATCCATCTCAAATAATCTAAAACCTCTAGATATTTACATAGCTGAAAACTTTTAGACTCAAAAACTCTGATCACAAGTATTTCTTGTAAACGCTGCTATTTTCCTGGGTTATATATTAATCATTAAGTTCTAACAGCAGTTCATATTAACTTCATTAATGTTTTAATGATTCACTTCAAAGAGCAAAAACATTTTTGCAGGCTTGAGGTGACCAACAGTATGGTAAAAGCCTGTCTAGTAAATTGTTTTTTTTTCCAGATGTTCTTGTGAATGCATACTAGTAAAGCATAAAGCATAAAGAAAACATTGAAATAAATATGGTGGAGATGAAGTAAAATATGATTTCATAGCCTTTTGCGCACATAATATGCAACCTTTGTATATATAGAAATATAATAAAGCCTATCTGCATTATATATAACAGAAACAGAAGAGAAATAGGGTGCCACAAATGTACATTGTGTTGAAGACCTTTTCCATACAGGAAAACACGACTGATTCACAAAGCAGAAAAAATCCATATCCAGCATTACTCACTTGAAATAATTTGACCAGTTCTGTCTCATGGTTGCCCCAGGTACTCCATAAGCTGAATAGGTGTCAGAGTGAATATACTATTCAAACGTAGAATTTCACAGCCTGAGGTGACATAAACACAGCCAAGAGAAAGCTGCAGAGGCTTGGACAACCATTAACTATGCAGCACTGGACACCATTCATCTGCATAATCACTACAGTATCTCTTTTTAAGAATTGCCTTTCACCCTCCAGTCCATGATTTGGAACAGTTATAATGATGTTTTGAACATGGAGTCTTTTCTTATTCTGTACTACTTGATGTTTTTATAATAAGGAAGTTTATTAAAAATAGTAGCTCATTTTGAAAAAATAAAAGTGACTTCTAGCTATTGCGGAACTTTCACAAGGAAGCTTATCTGAAACTGAATCCACAGTTTTATAAGTAAATTAAATAAACTGATCAGAAACATGACCATTGACTTTAAAAACAGCATTTCCTCTTTGAAATTCTAATTGTAAATGGAATAAACTGACAAATTTCTAGAAAAGTCATTTCGGGAAAAAAAAAATAATAATCTAGAACATCTTGCATACATAATGTCTAAGAAACACTAATAATCTAGCAAGGTACATATCAAGAGACAAAAAAAGGAAAAAAAAAAACATTTTACAAGAAGGTAGTAAATTTGTATTGTTCGTCACATACAGTTCATAAAGATATATCAATGCTCTTTAAGCAAAGGAGGCAGAAAATGGTAGAATAGTAACATTAATACTTAAAGAAAATGAGATAGGAGTAATGTAATACATGACAAAACTATGTGGTATCATAAGATCAAATTATAACTATTTTAGGTCATGGTAGCAGAAGAAGAAAGGAAAGAAGAGGTTAATCCATCCTGATAGGATGGAATTTCTCTAGGCATCTGCAGTGTGCAACACTGGACAGCTGGAGCTGAAATTATGTACCCTTCTAAGGTTTGCTACTAATGGGGCAGGGTGTAGAGATATACCATACTTGGTTTATAAACTAAGAGTTTAGTCTAAATAGAGAAAATCCGTATTCTTGAGATAGCTGTAATAACATATACTGAGATTTTAATCTATTTTTTCTAACTTTGCTTGATTATTGCAAAACATATACCTTCATATAAACTTTTTTCACACTAGAGGTGGAACAAACTGTAAGTGGAAACAAAAGTGTTTTGTTCCCAACATACAACAAGCCTTGAAACCAGGATGCTGATTTGGATCACTAAGCTCCCTGTTTACCAGAGCTGCTCTGACCTGCCACATGAACTGATTTAGAAACTGAAAATGTGGAGGTCTATTCAAAATGGATGAGTACCAGCCAACAGCATTTACATAGAAAACTGTTCAACGTACAGTGGGATGAGCATTCAACCTTCCCAGGGCTTATTCAAAATTAATAAATACCAATAATTAAGCATTAGAACCATTAGCCATGATTAACATTAACCGTTAACATTTACAGGTTTTTATATGAACCTGCCAAGACATACACAACCTTGCCTACAGGTGATTTGCAGTATCTTGGTTGAAACTGAGTATAGTTTCAACTACTGTGTTATACTATTTCAGTGAAGATTTGATGTTTTTAAATACAAGTCCAGGAACCAGTTTTGTTCTACAAGAATGTTTTTCATAGTGCTTTGACTTCATTCAAAATAACTGAATTCTAAAAATGCATAATTTTTGTTGTGTAGAAAATTGTGTCAGTTCGACACTTGATTTGCTTGCTCTACAATTTTTAGGTAGTAAACCCTATGTTCAAGCTGATCTCATAGTATCTGTCCCTCCGCAGTCACTCCAAAATATCTTAATAAGGAGCTTTTGTAATATGTCAATAAAGGTTCTCTCTTTTTTTTTTCTTTTTTTCTTTAAAATTAGGATTCACAGATGGCTGCTACAAAACAATTCCAGCTGAGTTTTGGACAAAAGTAAATTAAAAAAAAAAAAAAAAAAAAAAAGTATTTTAAGTAATTTTCCTGGATTTACTAATAAAATCATAAGAACTTTAAACTGAGGTGTCTGCAGTCTGAAACTGCAGCCTGCCTTAAGCTAGATCTTATCAAACCTTTAGTTAGTTCTTCCTCCTTTTGAAAGTGTGTTTTTTTTTTTCCATCTTTCAGTCAACAGCTAGGTAAATAAATAAAAATAAAATAAAATAAAATAGAAAATATTTCTGTATTCACTTCAGTGTGGCAATGAGCTCCATGCAATCTTTCTGGTTTAAGCATTAAAAATTTTAAATGGTCTCTAAGCAAGCAACGAGGCATATTGCGCTTCTCTGTTTATTACATAAAAAATATGAACAAATCATTCAATTGTAGAGTTAAGAAAAAAAAAAAAAAGAAAGAAAAAAAATGCAGTCTCCAGATTCTGAAATAGCACTTCATTCTTCAGACACTAAAACTGTTTCTCTCTGAAGAGTCTTTTGTGACATGAACACACAAAAAGCCTTCTGGCTGTTTTATTATCTTATAGAGCCGTATGTGCTTTTGTGGAGGCCCCGTGCCTGGTGCAGCAGCACCACCATAAATAAACAACATGCAGCCATGCTGGAAAGAATGGGGCCTTTCAGCAGACCTCCACTGAGAAATGCGTCTCAGGGTTGCCCACTGCTTGCAAAGTAGACCATGATGTATAGCAGTAGCAAGGCCAGCATGGACAGCCCCTCAGACAAATGCTGACCAGGAACCATTTTTAATTTATCCCATTCCCTGAGCCATCATTCTGAGGATATTAGACTTCTGCAGGCTGATAGCCCTGGGCAATTTCCTTCCGTGTCTGTTCCCACCTCTCTGATGCATAACTATACCACAAATGATAAGGATACCACTAAAAAGGGTATAAAATTTAGGTGGAACTAAATCTGGATAATGGGAAGCATACAGAAAATAACTAGCAAAGGCCACCATCGGAGGTGGTGGTGTGACCTTTTGGGTACATCAAAACTTCTGGAGGGCTCACAGAGGTATAATGTACAATGTTTGTGTAAGGATTTTTGCTATCCTTTTGTTGCTAAGCACTAAGTACCTTCTGCTTGCTTGCACAACCGATGGATTTTTGTCTGGTCAGGTAGTGAGACTTATGTCTGTTCAGACACAAAAGCTCTGAAGAGGTGTCATACACAGCAGCTGTATCTCTGTGCTGTCAAAGGGAAAGGGCCTTATTAAGTGCCTGCACCCTCTGAGGTGACATTTACATCCTTTAGCTTGTTTCAGGAAAAGCTGATGAAGGATATCTGTCTGCTCGGCTGCTTAGTCAGTAATGAACAGGATTCAGACTTGCAGAAGCTCCATTTAAAGTGAACCCAGGTCCACATCAGATTTCCATCTGACATGAAACCCTGGGTTTCTGTTATAGGGAATGAATTTTGGTCATCTTCAGCAGCATGGCAGTCTCTAAAACATTTTCACTAGCCCCACAAATGCAGCTATTCATGAACATATTACAAAGTCCCCAAGCAGTCTGGTGACTGGTGATCATGATATTGCTCACAACAGTTCCTGCAGTACCTCTCTTATTTGAAAGCATCTCTGTAGTTTGATGAATCCCAAAGTCATGTCAAATTCTCTTTACTAAAATAATTAAGCAATTTTCTGTACACAAACGAAATATTTGCTTGATATTCCTTATAAATATCTATAAGAAACTTCCCTTGCCAGAAAAATGATACTCTTTGTAGATCTCAAGGATTCAAGAAACTAGCATTCAATGCCATCTTTTTGGTAGGCCTATCTTACCTCCAGGGTACTAGTCCTATTTTTAGCGACATTTCCCTGAGATAAAGTGTAAGGTTGAGGTGCTGCTCTAGAAGGTGAGAACTGTAGGAGAGAGCCATTAAAAAGTAGAAAATAGATCCATCCCAGCAAGTAAGCTATCACTGAGCAGAACTAAGTAAGAGAGATGCCTCCCAGGAAAGCAATCACTGTAGCAACATCTTTGTGTTGAAAAGATGTAGAACATCTTTTCAGAACTTAACAGCAATTGTTATTCAGCTAGAAACTTTTAATAGCAGTAATTTATTATAGAACAACCTTCTATGTTAGCAGCTTTATTTGTTTCACTATATTCCAGATTTCTCATTCTCATTCAGTGGCCAGTTTTCTGGATCTTATCTGGTATATGAGACAGCCACTTGAAGTCAGTTCCACATGCTTTTCTATTTCTTAGGTCTTTCAGCCATCAGCTGGAAACACTTGATGCCTATTCATTGATAGTCGTCTGCCTCTGCTACTGTCATTCTCGTAGTGCCATTCAGGTCTGACCTGATGAGAACTATGTAGGAATTCATTCAAACCAGTATGCCCACATGACAATTCAAAACTGCTGTTTTCCACAGGGAAAAAAAGCTAGCTCTTTAAACCTTACTGGTAACAACAGAAATTATGAGAATAATAAAAGTCCTAAGTCCTTTCTTTCAAAGGCATTCTCACATTCAAATTTCAAAAAACAATAGCCCTCCAAATGTTTCTGAAGCAAATACTTTTTTTTATATATCCTACTTAAAATGACAGTCACCCTAATGAAGATAGTAGAAACACTACACTAAAGGTAATAGAGCAATTTCAGAGGCTGAAAGGAAATTTGAAATGCAGATAAACAAAACACTATTTCATGGAAGGAACAATTAAGAAGTGTAGTATGCATATAAACTGAATAGTATCTTAGCAACAATTCAGTTTAGCCAGTTAGGTTAATAGTTTAGTAAGTAAGTGTATATCGAAAATGTGGTGTTGAAGAGTAGACAAGGTAATAAGGAGGTTCTCTGATGATTTTAAAATTCACTTATGCTTGCTAGATCTACTTGGTCACATTTCATTTTGTAACTAATGCGAAGAAGGTACTCTAAGGCAATTGAAAGAAAGATCACCAAAATCAAAATTCAATACATTAATGGAGGAAAATATTATGAACATAATTTATTTATTATTTTATCTTTTAATTATGAGCCCTGTGACAGAACCAAGTCCAAAATATTTGGATCACTTTGAAAATCTTTGTTTTGTGGTACTTCAGAATTAATTTGCTGTTTGTTACTGCTCCCTCAGAGGTGCAAAATATGACAAGTTCCTGTTAAAATGTTATTGATTGTATTTAACTTAGATATGTGTAAAGTTGCAGTGAATTTCCTTGCCTGTTAAACATCTTTTCATTACAGTGTGATTCATTCTTTAACTTAAAGATCTGACTAAAGAAAAATGTTGCTTTAACCTCCTCCAGAATTTGCTGAGAACAAAATTGAGCTGGGTTTGTAAGGTCCTCTTTGAACTTGATTCCACTGCTGAAGAAAGGCTACAGTAAATTAGGAACTTCAACAAGTTTCTCAAACTTATATAAAACCCTGTCTTAGGGACCTGTTTTACTGTGAAGTTTTAGTTTTCAAATGACACAGAACGTGCTATTTAAAGCTAATCTTACTTTATTTGACAAAGTGTACTAGTACAAATGGAGTAGTACAGCAATGGCAGCAGATTTGACAATTTTCTGTACCTATTATTCCAGAAAAATCTCTAATATTTAGAGTTCTTTGGTGTTTGTGACAATTGATGTATTATTGAGAATGTTTCATTTATTGTTCCTGATAGGTACTATTTACCTAAGAGCATTGCAAAAGATGCTTTGGTCATTGGAATCAGCATTGGTGGAATATCTATCTTCTCCTGCGAAGAAATTGTGCCCAAGAATAAACATTAAGTGATGAAAGTGATGATGGCTACACAGTTAATGACTTCATGAGTGTCACAAACTCTCTATTTGCAGTCACACACAACATTTGTAGAATTCCACCAAGCAGAATGAAGCCAGATGAAGAGGGTAATATATTTAAAATAGGTGGGATCTATCCACTACTCTGGAAATATGACTGATGTCTGTTTGAATGTAGCAGAAGTTATTCTGATTTATTACCTGGTAATTATCAATGGCTCTCAATTGTCATCATTAATGGAATCATTTCTGAAATACATTTTGGCAGTGGTTCATATGTAAATACTTCCAACTCATCAGAAAGAAGTCTACCACTGTAAGCAAAAATGTAGAATCATTTTTGGTTGCATCTACTGCAATAGAATCCAAAAGAATTATCTGCATATTGAATTGAATATGGAGCAGTTTCTGTATTCCAAAAGGTTGACTCCTAGAGAGGAAACTTATGAAATGCCTCACGTAACATCTGGAAGTTGATTCCAAGTTTACAGTGACTCCAGCATCTACTGCTGTTTTTACTGAGTATCTTTCAGAAATTATTGAAATAATGATATTTTCCTTTTTAATTTTCAGAAGAGAATCTTGTAAAAAAAATTTTCAATCTTTTGTTCGCCTTTAATTTTGGACAAGACAGTGGTAAAAATGCATGCCTGGATTTTTATTTTTATTTTGTTCATCTTACAGTTTATATCACTCAATTATATTGTCCTATTGAATAAAGCTTCTGGCCAATGTCACCATATAGTTTGGTGAAGGGTACTCTGGAGTAGATTACAGCTGAGGCATGATGAAGAGCAGTGCCTGGTGTAGATCATAGAATTACAGGATGGCTTGGGTTGGAAGAGACCTTAAAGATCATCTAATTGCAACCCCCCTGCCATGGGCAGGGACACCTCCCACTAGCCCAAAGCTCTATCCCACCTGGCCTTAAACACTTCCAGAGATGGGACATCCACAGCTCATCTGGGCAACCTGTTCCAGTGCCTCACCACCCTCACAGTAAAGATTTTCCTCCTTATATCTAATATAAATCTACCCTCTTTTCATTTAAAGCCTACATTACTATCCCTACTCTCCCTGACAAAGAGTCCCTCTCCAACTTCCCTGTAGGTACTGGAAGGCCACTGTAAGGTCTCCCCGGAATCTTCTCTTCTCCAGTCTGAACAACCCTACCTCTCTCACCTCTCTCTTTGTTTACTTTACAATTACTTTAAAGGAGGTTGTAGTGACATGGGGATCAGGCTCTTCTCCCAAGCACCAAGTGGTAAGACAAGAAGAAATGGCCTCAATCATAGAATCATTAGGATTGGAAAAGACCTCCAAGATTGTCTGGATTGCAGGCACTCCTGTGGCGCTGTTGCTGTGCTCTGATGGCAGGGAGCAAAGACATGCCAGGCTAGTTCAAGGTCTGCTCTGGTCTAGGTGGATCCTCCACATTTTCTGGTGGATCCACCTCCATTGGCTCCACAGTGTTTGGCAGAAGGATGAGCCAGTCCTTGCTCAGGACTGCCCAAACAGGATGCCTTTGAATGTTTTCAGGCCAGGGTGCTGAACCAGGGGTTTGTCCACTTCCATGCCTAGGTCCCGTGCCCCTGTCCAATTCATTTAAATGTGTGGGTCTGACGATGCCGTCTGGTTTACAGCCATACCTGGGTCCCACACTGCATTCCAGATGAGAGCCACACCTCTGCTCCACGTGGCTGGCTGGCTGGCTGATGCTCCTGCCTTCGCCCCATGCCACCGTTGTGCCAATGGGAAGGCCCAGGCCCCCAGGCACTGTATTGTTGAGGGGACGACCTGTGCCCCACACTGTTGCGGTGCAAATGGTAATGCTAGGGCCTCATGTCTTTGCCACGCTCATATGTGTCTGTGGGCTGCACGCCAGAGGTCCCTGGAGCACTGGTCTGTTCTTGTGCCTCTGCCCATGCCACTTCCCCTTCGCATCAGGTGCCTTCCTTCTCAGTGCTTCCTGGGACGACATCTCTGTCCTCCCACACTGAGATGGGCTGCCACTCGCCTTCCTGCTTCTGGGTTTCTTGCTGCCACACAAGCTGGCTGTCAGAGGGCCTAGAGCTCAGCGAGTGGTGGGCCAGCTGCAAGGGGTCCTGTTTTATGGGGCCCAGAGCAAAGGTGGGGCAGTGGTGGCCACTGTGACCTCAGCAAGCCTCTGTGATGCACAATGTGAGTGGCCCACGCACAGCCAAAGGCAGCTGTGTTGGGAGTGGCCTGGAAGATGCCCTGAGGTTGGAGGAGAAGGGTTGGGGGGGCTGAGGGCCCCGTTTCTGGGGCTAGCTCCCCCAGGCCATTAGGCTTGCCAGAGAGAAAGACTGACCCTCTGCCACAGGGACTGCCCTCCACCTCCCATCCTGTGCCCTGGGTTTATTTTTAACACTGGTTCTGAGGTAATTTAATTCTATTCTTTATGGAAAAGAACAGAAGCAGGATGCATCTTCAGCCCTAATTCCCATGTGCACTTTGCATACGTGCTTTCTTGTGTAAGCAGGTAGGGTCACACGGAAGTTACCATGTACCAAAATGTCTAGTTTGCAATAAAAATAATAATAATAAAGAATAGGATGGTACCTATCACACAATGCTACTTGTAATAACAGAAAATTATTCAGATACAGAAACTCAATCCCAATATAAGAAATTATCCGTGTTTTGATATAATTGCTTACACACTACTATTTTGAATCACCAGAGAATCATAGAATCATTAAGGTTGGAAGAGACCTTCAAGATCATCCGGTCCAACCATCACCCTACAACCAATATCATCCACTAAACCATGTCTTTAAGTGACAGGTCCAACCTTTTTTTGAACAACCCCAGGGACAGTGACGCCACCACCTCCGTGGTACCCCATTCCAATGCCTGACTACTATTTCTGAGAAGAAATGTCTCCAAATTTCTAACCTAACCTTCCCCTGGCACAACTTGAGGCCCTTCCCTCTAATCGTGTCACCAGTTACATGTGAGAAGAGGCCAACCCCCAGCTCCCCACACCTTCCTTTCAGGTAGTTGTAGAAAGTGATAAGGTCTCCCCTGAGCCTCCTCCAGACTAAAGAACCCCAGTTCCCTCAGTCGCTCCTTACAGGACTTGTGTTCCAGGCCCTTTACCAGCTTCGTAGCCCTTCTCTGGACACCTTCCAGGGCCTCAACGTCCTTCTTGTACAGAAGGGCCCAAAGCTGAACACAGTACTCGAGGTGCAGCCTCACCAGAGCTGAGTACAGGGGAACGATCACCTCCCTGGTCCTGCTGGCTACACTATTCCTGATACAAACCAGGATGCTGCTGGCCTTCTTGGCCATCTGAGCACACTGCTGGCTCATGTTCAGGCAAGCATCAGTCAGAACCCCCAGGTCCTTTTCCTCTGCACAGCTTTTAAGCCACTCTCCCCCAAGCCTGTAGTGCTGCATGGGGTTGTAGTGGCCAAAGTGCAGGACTCAGCATTTAGCTATGTAGAACCTCAACCCAAAGGAAGGAAAGAGAGAGGGATAAAAACTGAGACTGGAGAAGAGATCAGGGAAGGCGCACACAGTGGGAGGAGGTGGGGAGAGGATACAGCAGAATGAAGCAGCATTTCATAAAGGTACAGAAACTCTTGCACAGAGGTACATCACAAATCCTGAAATAATAAGGTATTTTGGGCAAAGACCTCAAATGTCTGTTCGGAAGTTTACAAAAGGGACCATTAAAAAATAAATATTGGTAAAAATAACCCCTACTTTCAGGAAAAATATTGAATTACAGGTTAGTTTATGGCCCAGAGCATGAGCTTGTATGACTTCTACCCAGGTTTTTATATTACTCTTCTTCTGTGACTATAACTGTCTATGCTAATGTCCAATTCCAATGTAAGAGGTTTGTTTGCCTTTAGCATCTGTTCCACAGTCTCCACTGGGAATTTTGAAGTGAAAAATTAATATTTTCTCCTTTTCTATTGGCTCTGTTCTCTATGAATAAATAATGCTGGCTATTTATTAAATATTTGTTGTCTCACAATTTCCTGTACCTCACATAATTAAAAATTTTCTAACTATAGTACAAATCTCATGTGAAATCTTAGCATCAGTCTTCACCTTTGCTTCTCTGCTCCATTGCCTAGTCTTAACAGTCTTTATCTGATGTTTAAAACTTTTCTAAGCTTCATTTTGACCACTGATTGTTTATGCTTTTCCCTGAATTCATTACTATTGGTCTTTTTAATTTTTATCTTTTTTATTACTGAGTACTATTTTCAACCTCTCGATCATGTGCCTAGTTAGCTTTGTGGCCACTTTCCTTTCTCTGTGTTTTTTTCCTTGTTGCTCCCTCCAAGTCCTTCTTGTAGGTGAATAGTTCTCCTGAGATTTGCTATCTTTTTTTTTTTCCCTTCTATGTGACCATTCCTAACTTTAATGTCACATTTAAGTAGATTAAGGCCACCCATCACAACACCTCTCTCACTCCCCCTTCTCAAAGAAAAAGGGGGAAAAATACAATGGAGAGTGCTCAAGGTTTGACAGAAGGACAGGGGCCCACCAATTATCATCACAGGCAGAACAGATTCAGCATAGGAAGATTTATAGAATTTATGTCGTATCACGCCTAGAACAGTGAGAACATAAAAGCAAACTAAAGACACTTTCACCCCATCTACCCTCTTCTACTTCATCCCCCCAAGTGGTGCAGGGGGAACGACAAATGGAGGCTGCAGTCAGTCCTTAATGCTCCATTTCCACCGCTCTTTCTTAAGTCACTCTCCACCCCTGCTCCAGCACGGGGTCTCTCCCATGAAATGCCATCCTTCCCAAACTGATCCTGTGTGGGCTTCCCACAGACTGCTCCGACATGGGACCCATGGGCCGCAGAGGGACAGCCTGCTCCGCAGGCTGCAAGGGAACTGCAGTTGCGGGCCTGGAGCACCTTGTGTCCTCCTTCTATACTGACCTTGGGGGTTGCAGGGCTTCTTGTCACTCCTCTCTCCCAGATGCTGTTGTGCAACAGGGTGTTTTTGTTTATTTGTTTGTTTTTTCCCTTTCTTCAGTCTGCTCTCCCAGAGGCCCAACCAGTATTGCTCACTGGCTCAGCTCTGACCAGCAGTGCCAGGTCCTTCTTGGAGCAAGCTGGAGCTGGCTCTGATCTGACATGGGGCAGCTGCTGGGCTCTGCTCACAGAGGCCACTCCTGTAGCCCCTCCTGCTACCAAAACCTTGTCATGTAAACCTAATACACGTAACTAGATGAACCTTTTGGAAAGTCAAGACACATGCAAGGTTTGTGAAGGCTTTGTAGGACTTACCAGAAGTTTTTGCTATATTCAATTCCTGAGGTAGCTTTGGAAGCAAAGGAGGAATGTGGTCTTTTGCCTCGTGTAAAATATATATACATATAAAATGAATCTTTTTATCACTAAAAGGGAGAATTAAGTATCCAGGGAGTAAGTAGTTTTCCAAATATATATATTTTTTTAATTATGAGATTTTCTGAGTTTTATTATTTATTATTAACAAGCAACACATTACCTCACAGATTCAGTTCTCCAACACATTTTTTTGTTTCAGAAATAACCTATGCTCATATTTACGGTTTTCACTTTTGAATTGTAATGCTTTTTTCACTTTCCCATTAGTTCTTCTAGGTTTACAATTTGTTATTTAACATATTTGAGGTCTAAACCATTTCAGTCTCTAGGCAAGGGCAGTGCTGAGCTGACAGAAAAAAAAAAAAAAAAACCTCAACTGCTCTTGAATAAAAATAAGACATCACAATTTAAGGTGAATATCTATGAGGCAAAACATTGTTCAGTTCAATAGCAGGGGTCTGCTAGGAACTATAGCTGTTAGCTTCAAAATTCCTAATTAGCTCGTTTTCAACCTCAGATGTGAGTTGTCTTCTGATCAGGACAAAAAGTTTTTCCTTTCATCACACTTCTCAAGACAGTTGTTTGGTTATCTTACTATATATCTTTGAAGTTACTGGGGGAAGAGGGTAGGATTTGGGGTTTTGTTTGTTTTGTTTTGTTTTTATAAGGATACTTTGGCAATGCTTTCCAAAATTGTTTCTGTAAATCTCTGTTACAAGCCCAGCTGGAGCATTCAAGGAAATGCTAATTTCAGTCCCTGTTTCTGCTGGTGTGACAAGTGAGGCCATAAAATTCAAGTACTGGCTGAGGTCTAAAATGCAAATATTTATGTCAATTTTTTCAACTTCCAAGCAATAGGTACTATACATTAACACATCCTATTTTAGATGTTATGGCTGAGAAAATAACTTTCTGGAAGTATCATTTCTTCCAATATACTCAGTATACTCAGGCTCCTAATTAAACTCTATGAGAATAAAGTGGCCTGAACAGTCCCTTTAAGATTTATTAAATATGTGTATACACAAATGTACTTGTATACATTTGGGCCACAAATCTTCATCACAATGATACCAAAGGCATTCCATTAAAATCATGGATGTATGATTCAGTGTGTTAAGACCTCTTGTTGCTTTTAATAGTGAAAATCCTATACGTCAGAAAAGCTTGGAGGGACAAGAAGGAATAATGCATGTTCTTTGGGGGATCAGGTAACTATTTTTATACAGGCAATAAGGAACAGATTTTATTTTTTTCATATTTCTATATTCATGCACACACATATGTAAGCAACAGAGAAGTCTGAGGTGTGATCTTAGTATTTCTCCCCAAATGACTCTTTTTAATCCTTTCTCTGTTATGTGCCTATTCCAAATGCCACTGAAGATGACAGAAGGGCTCCTCTGTCTTCACTGAACACTGAGTCAAGCCCAGAATTATCTGCACAAACATCATTAGCTTAAACAGTTCACAGAATGGCAGCACTGAAATCCCAAGCCCCGGGCTGCTCTAACTCATCAGTATCTACTCTTCTTTGACTTTATCAGGTGAACATTTAGCAGATATTTCTTTGGGATCTGTGTGCTAAATGTGAAACACTGACATACCTGGAGGCTAAAAAAACCTCAGCCTAACAATGTAGGATTTTTATTAGTTCACTTTTTGTTGTTGTTGTTGTTTTTGGTTTGTTTTGTTGTTGTTGTTTTAGGCAGAACAGTGAAAAAAAAATTCATTGTGCTTTCCCCCTTAAAAAACAAAACAAAACAAAAAAAATAGTGACCCATGACTTAAAAAAAAAAAAGTCTAAAAGTTTCATTGCAGTTTTTCTATTGGTATATAAACATTATTAAATGAAGAAAGAATGAAGAAAGGCAAAGTAAAACAAAGCTAACAAAACCTGAGTACCATTTCAGACTGCAGCGTGATTGTAAATGATGGTTATGTGCTATGCAGAAGTATATACAGTCTCTGACCTTTGCTCTTACAGCCATAAACCTTTTCTAGTTAAAATGACAAATGACTTAGAGACTGTCCTATTTAGGACAAACACTAGCTACAAGGTGATTTGAGCCATTTCTTGTTTATGCCTTTTATAGATTTTCTTCAGTTTGGAATGGCATGATTAGAAAGTTCTCCTGCCAGCAAGCAAACAAGCTAACAAACATAAAAGTGACTTAAGAATAGCCACTTGCCACTCTGGGCTGACCAAATCATTTAAATATTTTCAGGGAGAGAAAGAGAGAGTTTCAATTCATCCTATCTTTTTTGAAACAACCACATTACATCTTCAGCTTTGCAGAAAGCACTTTTTTTCTCAACTAAAGGATACACAGTCTGCATTAAAATCTATTGAACAGACCCTCAGTAAAGTACGTATCAGCTGAAGTCAATGGAGTGTCACCTTGCAGAACGTGTAGATATAGATTCATAATTCAAGGTTTGTCTTTGTAATTTTTACAGTAACAAAATCACTTTCCCTCTGAAATTTACCCATTCTCTTTTTAAAGAACAAACGCATCCTTGCCAGGTGTCCCTGTGAAACAGAACATCATGTTATCCCAGATAATTCACCTATCCCTAAAACTGCATGCTTTTTTTTTTTCTTGCTATAGCATTATCTCTGTTACACCAACAGTGCAAATAAAACAATAAAGAAAAGGAAGTCATCAACTCACATTTATTGCACTGTTGTAACTGAGGTTATGTTATACTTAGTTTTACTTACCCAAAAGACATGTATTGGCTGCCTAAGTGTTAACAAATCTTGATTTATGTTACACTTCGGAATGATTTACTGTATTTCATCATAAAGCTCACTGTAGTAAATCATCAGCAGATGAGAGACTTAAAATCTCTTTTCAGTTTTATTTTCTTTTATGTTTTAGTTTTGACAATGAATAAATCACACATGTGCACACACAAAGACCAGAGTTAAGCTTTTTATGTAAACAACACATGAGCTCCCATTTTATACCTGTGTAGGATGCAACATACAATAACCAATTTACCACAGATGGCACAGGAAAGGTTTATACTTGTAAAGTTCTTTAGAAATGAGCCGAAACCTATGAAAAATAATGATTAATTAAGTTGGCTATTAATTTGAAGATGGCATTTTCTATTCCCAGAACCTTGGCTACAGTTTTGACCAAAAGCCTGTGTTCAGCATTTGCCATTCTACAGACCCCAATTGGTCTCACTGCAATGACCCTCCAGAGAGGTCTACACAAGGAACCCTCAGTGACAAGTTACGGATTTCTACCCCCCAAGAGCTAAATTAGTAACTTTGTCGGATGTGGTAGCTGAAGTCTTTTGTCACTTCTGGAAACGTGTTCTCCTCAGTGATTTCTGGAGAGGAATGTGACACGTGAAAGGTATATTACTTTGACTTTTGACTTGTGTCTTGATCATTCAGAAAGATTTCTGCTCTTAATCATGCAGACTGTTACTTTCTTTTTTTTTTTTTTTTTTTCATTTTCTTCTCCTGTTGCACAATTTTTAGGGCTGTTTTTTCCCACAAAAAGATATGAGGAAGGGAATTCCTGTATCAGTCGTTTTTAAGGTGACCCCCATGCCCTAGCTTCTTCACAAAAATATAACATTAGCAAACTAATCCAGACTGTGACTTAGCAAAGTTCAGAGATAATTCAGGCAGTGAAATCACAGTGATAAAGTGTCAAATGTTTTCTTCTGCACTATAAAGGAAAACATTCTCTTTGACCTCAGCAAGGACTTTGTAGGACAGGAGGATTATTTGAACCAATTTTCAGCACATTCTTCTCAAACTGTTCTGTATGTTGGAAGAACACTGCAGATCCCTTGGATGTAAATTGCAAATTGTTTCCCCCAGTCAGCCAAAGGACACACACAAGGTTCTCATTGTATTTATGTGTCTAGTGGTACTTGAGTCTGTGGCAAACACTCAGTCAATAAGAGCAAACATCAATAGCAATAAAAAAGGCTTGTCTTTCCTTTTCCTGCAAAGTCAATGGAATCTGTCTCATGTGATTTACTTGCCCACTTTTGCAGGTAAAATGGTCCCAGGACTGGAGCAATTTTGTTTGATAGGCACATTTTACAACTATTTAAATGGCTGCCGATATCATTATCCATCTTCTGTAGTCACAAGTGTTGTCTTACTAATGTTTTCTTGTTTATCACACTTGAATTATCTATGTGTAATGCAGATACTGCCGTTGTTACTATCACCTCAGTTCAGAGGTTACATGGCAATTTAGATGCCAATAAAACCAGCCTAGCATTGCTGCTTTCTAAGATCAACCAGTAAGGGTAAACAATCTTCAAGATCTGCATTTTCTTTATGAAAGGATGACCATCCAGCACCACTGCATGATTAATCAAATCAGATGCCTTTTCCTAGCTTCAAATTTCATTTTAGCTATTGAAGGAGAGATACAGAAGAGCACAAAGGAAAGTCAGAGCTATTCAGTTTCTGTTTGATTTGTCAAAAAAGATAAAGGGTGTTACTTTGTGTTACCTTAGCCTGGCCATTGTCCCAAATGACCACTGTACCTTCACACATTTGAATGTCTCAAAAAGAATTCACAAACGGGAATTTGTTAAGTACAGCCTTGCAGAACTAAATGGACTTGGTAGTATTTGTGTGCAATACCCTACACATTAGCAAACATTTTATCAGGCTTCTGAGTTAAAGTGTGTTAAATTGAAAACCGTGTATGACATGTTTTGGAAGGAAAGCATTAGAAGGGGCTGAAACAATACACTAAAAATAGAAAAGGACAAGAGAGGGCCAGTGGAAACAATAAAGCATTAAAAGAGAAGGTGTTATAGGAAGGATAAAAAGGGAAAAAGGAGACAGGAGAAGGACTCAAAAATAACTGTAACAGAAGACTCAATACAATTATGACTACAATGACTTAGAAACTAACTGTGGTATGTATCTATTATTAATTACATTGAATTTTGGATGCATGTGGAAACACGCAAATTGTATAAGTACACATAACAGCAAGAAAAATTTTTGTTTCTAAATACTTTTTTTTTTAAAGAAATTGTTGTGTTACATTAAATGATATGCCTTTTTAAGTAAGAAGCTTAAGGTAAAGCTCTCAATGCCTATTTTAATCTCCCTTTCTTGTTTTATAACAAACAAATCACATTTGTGACATGCAGTCTAACCTCAATTTTTTTTTTCACTCCTGTCATATTTGCTAATACAATTTATAACACAATACAATACAATGTGGTAATACAATACTTTGCTATTCAAAGTGTTGCCTTCACATTCTGGAGCGAGTGTCCATATGATCTTAAGACATTCCAAGTCCTTTGTTTTACAAAGGAACCTGATCAAAACAGGTATTTTCTCCAATCCTTACAACTGTATTGCTTAATTTCCTGCAGTGGATCTCAAATAGTTTTATGTGTTTCATCTACAGAATTGGAAATAAATTCTGATGTATTTTAAAAGTTATGAGATGAAAGTCAATGGTAAGGTTCATGATGTCTTAGCATGTACCAACTACAAAGTAAATGACTTCACTGAAGCTACCGTGAAAGTTATTGTTCATTATCCTGTACAGAACAAGGACAGGATTTTACACTCACTTTACAGTTGGAGAAATAAGGACAGTCAAATTAATAATATGACACACAGAGAGAATATGAAATCATGAATAGGCTGCAGGAAAGCTTAAAATCAATCCAGAAATTATTCTGCTGGCAAACAAAAAGACTTTTGTGGGCTTATTGCCAGATATTGTAAACTCCCTGTTACTGCAAAGTTAACTGATGCTCCCGTTATACATTAGTAGAGCTGTAGATGCTGTGAAAGTTTAATAATGTCCCCAAAAGACCCCTGAACTGTGTGAGAGAGCTTGTCTGAGCCTTGAACATTATTAGAACAAGGCCAACCCTGGCAATTGAGTTTGCAACATTTTACTGGTTAAAGATTATTTTTCATGAAGAAAAGGATTAGATCTTCTTGTTTAAAACAAAAGCTGACATTGTACTTTATAGGTACATACTCCCAAGAAGAGGGAAACAACTTTTATCAGCTAACTTCACAGCCTAAATAAAATATGTAATGATGTGGACTGCATGTGCACTCATATATTGGGTAAAAATTTAAATTTGATCCCTGTCTACAGAAAAAAAAAAAAAAAAAAAAAAGGGTTTTCACTAAGGTCCAGTCTTACTAACATGCTTAATTAAGCTTTATATTTATTCATTTTAAGCTGTATACACCAAAATCAGTAGCAATAATGGATTCAAATTTCAATACCCTCCTAAATTTGGGCTTATTAACCATCTAACCAGACAATTTGCACAGGTTTTAACTATAAATATATATATTCTAATTATTACTAATGTTCATTTACAATAACAAATATTTTCTTTGGAATGTTTTTTGGAATTGGATGTATTCATCCAATGAACAACTATAATATATATGTTTTTGCTTCTCGAAAATACCATATATAGTACCATCTATATAGTCGAGAATACAATCAAAAAGTGCCATGTATATAGTCTAGAGTATTTACATATATGTCTACATATATGCAACAGCATATATACAAAAGATATATACATATATAAAAGAAATATAGGATATTGAGTATCAATGATAATCGTAAAAAGGAATTCAGTTTGGGGTAATTGTATAATTCTGTATAGTCCTCCCAGATTCAGTTTTATGTGCTGTGGAAAGCTTTTCCAAATAACACTACCAGCAATATTGTTGTTCTGAACAATATTCAGAACAATAGTGCAATAACTTTAAAGCATATCTGGATACCCAGTCTCAAAAATTTACCATGTAATTACAATTGCAATTTTACTGATAGTGAGCTGCAACCCCTAATAGTCTTGTGATATTACTTGCTGATTTATCTATGGAAGTTTGCATGTGTCAGCAAAAACAACTTTTATAGCTTGCATGTAAGATCTGAAAAGCAAATTCAGTTGCAGTCCTTTATTTTTGTATATGATCTGTTGTGTAGAATTTACTTATTGTATATTGAAAATGAACAGACTAGCAGACATTTTCAAAATATACACATAGAGAATTCCATTGGAGACCTCATTCTGACATAGTTCATTGTGTTTTCTTCCTTTTTTTTTTTTTCTGAAGTAGTTCATAGTTTAATATAAATTGAAATGTCAATACCTTGTATGACATTTACCTTGGTCTAGTTGGGAGTCAAGAATAAAATAATAAATTGATTTTCTCCCACTTCACACAGACTCTTACTCATCCAAGCTCTTTTTTTTTTATTATTATTATTCAAGAGTTATTTATTTTCTAATGCAGATTTTAGTTATTATTTTCAAGTGATTTTTGTATTTTTTGCCACCATCACCTGGATGAAGGAGCAGTAGCAGCAGAGGTATTGCTGTTGCAGTATTTCTGGAACCATCTGTACTAAATTACCTGTCTTATGAAAAAAGGCTGAGAGAGTTGGGATTGTTTAGCTTAGACAAGAGGAGACTCAGAGGTATGTTATTAATGTGTACCTGAAGGAATGTTGCAAAGAAGATGGAGCCAGGCACTTTTCAGTGGTACCCAGTAATAGGGCAAAACACAATTGTGAGAAAACTCTCAAATAATTTTCTTCAGACAGGATCTTCTGTGAAGCTATTTTATTCATGATTGCAATGGTGGGCACCCTGTCAATCAGGAGAGAATTTTAGTAAACAAATCATAACCTTTTATTCCCTATTACCTGATGCCTGATCACCTCCCCTGTTTCCTCATTGGCTACATACTACAGGTTCACAAGCTACTCAATGCTTCCCTGTACCATATACGTACAATTTTTCTTCTTTTTTTTTTTTTTCTCAGCTTTTTAATTTCTCTTTTCTTATGTTTTGAGAAATTGTGGTCTTTGTTTTACTGTTCTCACACTGCTCATCCTGTTTTTCTCAAGCTTCTACCTTATTTTGGAACAGTGAGGCCTTCTAATGTCCACTTACCAACTTAGCATTTCTCCTTATTATGACTACACAACTACCTTGGAAGACAGAAAAGTAATTCTCTACTGCAAAAACACAACTTTGTTTCTCATACAATGGGCACAAACTGAAACACAGGAACCTCTGTCTGAACATCAGGAAGCAGTTTTAAAACATGAGGGTGACTGAATACTGGCACAGGTTGCCCAGAGAGGTTGTGGAGTCTCCCTCCTTGGAAATATTCAAACACCATCTGGACATGGTCCTGAGCAAGTGACTGTAGGTCACCAGCCTTGAGCAGGGGGGTTGGGCCAGGTGACCTGTGGCCAGAGGTCACTTTCATCCTCAACTATTCTATGAGTCTGTGAAATCTGTTAAGACAGGCTGTTCTTCATGAGACACACAATCCAAAACAACAAAACTGAAGTGCTTTGTAGAGCCTTTACCTACAGACCAAAATACCCATGTAAGGATATGTGTGTAAGACAGAAAAGAGGATAATAACGAACACAGCTTTTTTAAGTCACATAGAAAAAATGACATAACAAGACAATCAGCAACTGCAGTAACTATAATAACATTTTTATAAATATTATAAAATATTTAAGCATTCAAAACATTTTTTTCAGGTATTATTAACAAATGGGCATCAGCCATCATTAGTAATAGCATTTTATTAATTGTAGGGACAAAATGAGGACTTTCAGGATAATGAATAGAAAAAGAAAAAATATGCAAGCACTAAGATAGCTTACTGCCATTCAATTCAGTATCTGGAAATGTTCTAGTCATCGTAACTGAAACTGTATTTAAAATTTCACACAACTGAAAGCCTTTTTTTTTTTTTTCTGTATTCCTAATTTAGCAGAATGCTAATTCATTATTATAGCATCCTACTAAAATAGAGGAAATGTCCTCCATTGATCCATATCCCTTTGTTAACAATTCCCATAAAGTGCTCCATTTCAAGATTTATAATGATCAGTGAAATAAAGTATTTATGCAAATTACTTAATTTACTTGCTTAAATTGAAGAGGCTAAGTCCCCAGAAAGACAACTCTGTCTTGTTTGCAGCTTGTAACTGCAAGATGGCAGTGGGCATACCATACAGTTATACTGAACAGGATCTCTTCCTCCTCAGTACGTTTAGAGAACTTACTCTACAGATTAGGGTAAACTAAGCATATAGGAATGGTTTCAGAGGGTGTCTCATGGGCCAGAGTTGATAAATTGTGAATTACTTCACCTGGTAATATTTCATTCCTGACCTGTACTGTCCATAATCCTCTCTTGGTAAATGTGCAGCTTTCACACTCCCCAGGCAATCTGTTTGCTGCTAAACCCTCTGAACTCATATTTTTCTAGACAAAAGGCAAGCAAAATCTGTGTGAATAAAAGAACATATTCCCACTTCTGCCAGGTAAGACTACAAAACACTTCAGCACATTAGCACATTAACAGAATTTTTCAGATTTCATTTAAAAGAAAAAAAAAAAAAAAAAGAGTTTTGGAGTTGGGGGGGGGGCAGTGGAATAAGTAAGCAGCAAATATCTTTTAGATGTGATCTTATCAGCATTCAAGGAGTATACCATTACAAGGCTTGTGCTAGGCTATTCTACAAATAAAATTTGTATGATTTAAAGATATATTTGTACTAGCGCATTCTACTAAATCATTTTTAATTTTTTAATATCTGCAGTCACTGGTATAACAGAGTGATTCTTTTCTTATTACTTAGCATTGTTTCTTGTTGTTGTTGTTGCTTTTTAATTTTTTCTCCAATTCTAATCCAATATATCTTGTTATAGATAGGGTAAATAGAGCTAATAGTCTCCAGTCTGAACTCAGAGTAGATTTTTCAAATGATCTATATGTTCACATAGCTTTGAAAATTGGAAAGTGAAGAGTTACTGTCAGTATACAGTGCCCTCTACCGATCAGTTCAATGAAATAGTAGAAACAGTACACTTTTCATACTCAATATTTCATTATATTTAGGAAAAAATAAAATAATAAAGAAAAGAAAATATGATGGTGGCATTTATGATTTACAGGAGTCAACAATTATTTTTTTAGCCACCACATCACTCTATACAGAGCTTCCAAAATTTGTTTCCCTAACATATACAAAATAAAGCAGACAAACACAGAGAAAGTAAAGAGCTCTGATTGTGTAGCAGAGGATAGCAATGGTAAAACACCTGTGGCAACATCAGCCACTAGCTGTTAGTGTTAAACCTCTGTTTTCCACATATTTAAAGAAGCAGTTATGTGACAAGGAAGAACTGAAAACACAAAAAATATAATGTTTATTAGTACCAGCTTTATATGTTAACTGTATATTAGTACAAAATTCAAACTGTCTGTAGCTATCCAAAACAAAATATTGATTATGTCCTAATAATCATATTTCTTGATAAATCTTATTAACAGCAATAGTAGGTGACAAGTATTTTTAATTCTCATATTTGTTATAACAAGAAAATAAGTTTTATTAATAAATAATTCCTGTGCCATGCTATTACAAGGGACAGCAGGAAAAAGCTCCTTGCACTGGTCTGATTCAGCAGGACAAGACTACTTCCAAGGAGGGATGGGAGAGGCAAGGGCAAAGTGCCTGGTGCCTGCAGCCAGGCAGCTGGTCAGGTCATTGCTTGGCTTTTGTGCTTCTTCACTAGCTCTTCTTTGGCCTTACTTCAATGTGCAGCAGAGAAAAAAGGTTCAGTCACAGCTCTGGATCACTGAATTAGTGAGACAGCCCCACAATTTAAGAATGCACAAGTACACAAAAGGGCCATTTATTTCAAACTAATATATCTGTTTAAATCAAATCCCGGTAAGACTTTACTTACAGGGCAGCTGCAGACTCCCTGACTGGGTAGGAGAGGGTGTATACAAGACACATCACATCCTCAGCTGTGGAAGGACCTCTTGAAGTCTGTCGCAGTTAGGGACTTCTCTAAGGAAAAAAAAAAAAAAAAAAAAAAAAAAAGGAAAAGGACAAGACCACTCCAGTTTCAAGAGTCTCATGCTAACCGTGCTCTTCCTTTTACTCTAGTGAGAGGAGCTTATTTCTGGTCCAGCTGCATTTAGATCTACTTTGTTCAGTGACATCAGTGATGAACTGTGAAGGGATTCGGCTCCAATAACCACAGTGGCTGTCTGCCTTGATGCTGACGTGAGCAAAACAGCAAACAAATGGAAAATATACTTGGATTTTCAAAGGGAGTCAGATCTCTCTGCCACAGGAAAATAAAAAAATATTAATCCATCCTCCACTGAGTGTTACTGTGCGCAGAATTAAAAACCTGAACAGACTGCCTGAAAATCTCCACTGAATCCTGTTTCTGCATGTTTTGCTGGTCCACACAGACTATTTACCCTACTATGTCTATTTTTACTGCACATGCTTTTCCCTTCACTTACTAGTGGAAAACAGTAAGAAAATGTAAATAGGTACTTATTTTAGGAGAGAGAAAGGAAACAGAGCTATATAGGACATCCCAGAACCACGCATAGCCTCTCTGCTGCCAGTTATCTGTCACTCTAGTGCAATAATGAGATCAAGTAGTGCTTGCAGGCTTGAGGCACATCTTCATTCCCATTAAGACAAGCAAATTTAACACATAAGTGAGGAGGAAACTATTTTTAGTTAAGCCCATTGCTACACCTACAGAGGTGACTAGCATCTCTCATTTTATATTGATCTGAAGACTGCTGCTTCATGCAGAGTATAATGTAAAATAGCTTCTGGAGGCTGAGTGAAGTGAAACAACAGTTGCACCAAAATTAGACATGGTGCATAGTTGTTTTCAAAACTAAAGTTGTATAGAAAAGATAAAATGTCTGTTTGAAAACTTAAATTTCTCCATCATTCTTCACTTTGTTTTCGCATTTATTAGACTTAAAAAATAGTAACTGAAAAGGAAAAAAAAAATGCAAACTGTGTCAGGTATCAACTGCTGACCTATTTAAAGAAGGAGTAAATATGAAGTTTAATAATAAGGAAAAGTTTATGAAATGTAATATTTCTACTATTTTATGGGACAAAGAAGAAATACTGCAGTTATGATTACTTGATTGTAACAGAAAATACATCAAAGCAATCTGTTTGGATAATATTTTTACCCTTTTTAAATATAAATACCAGATTTTAGTAATATTTTACAAAATTTTTATTTAGCATGACATATATTTTTTAAAAATGAAATTAGTATATCATATGAATTTACAAACTTGTAAAATCCAAGATATCACCTTCCAAAAATTACGAAGCATTCTGAAATCCCTTTATATACTTTGCTCTCTAGAAGATATCCTTAGGTATATTTAAATTTAAAGATTAGAAGACTAGCTCTTCAAATATGACTCCTAATTTTGGAACATGTTGCACCATTCTTTCTCATTTCTTTCAGTCATCTTAAAATTTTCATATTTCACTTCAGTGCAAATGTATATCCAATCCTTTTATGTTCATTATGAGTAAGTATTAGTAATAATTTTTGTGTGGTTATCTACTGCTTTCTCTAGGAAGATGCTTAAGAGAATGTTCCTCCTGGAGAGTCCTCTGGAGACTTCTGCAGCTGGTTATGGTGATTTTGCTCACCTGGATAACAAAAAAATAGTAATAATAATTTGCACAGCATAACAAAGTACTAGACTCTAGTACTATCTAGTACTATCTAGTACTAGACTAGATAAAAAGTACTAGACTCTTAAAAGACTACTCAGCTTATAATAGTAGTCCTAAACCTATTTGGTTTTTAAACATCAGTGTTGATTGCTGTAATTGTTATTGAGTATGGATGTCCACTTCCCTTGAAGTTACAAGCACCCTTGATGTTAGCCATAATAGTAAATACTCATTGTCTTATGAGGTTGATTCTATCAGCTACACAGACTTGCTAATGCTGCATATTGGTTTGCTTAAGAACTGAATGTTCTTAAAAAAAAAAAAAAAAATTGACAGCAATCCAGGGAGACAACATGCGATTAAATACAAAACCCATGGGTGACAGCAAGCTGTTTCAAAACAGGAAAAGCTTTCAAAGAGGCATCTCTGTATTCCTCTAACTACTAGAAATGATGCCTGTGCAATTTGTATTATACATATACATACGTCACAATGAACATAAATAAACATATTCCTTTCAATTAACCTCTTCAAAACTGGTATTCACTACAGCGATATATGCCCTAGCAATGAAAAAAGTACACTGTAAAAGGGCATTTCTGCACAACCATCAGGTCCTGCTAAGAAAGATGGAAAAGCATTGACTTATTAGATAACTGAGTGACTAAGTTCCAAGACTGTGTGAAAGATCTTAAATGATTCTTGATAAGATGACCTTATCTTATCTGGACTTACGGACAACTGCTTCTTGACAACACTTCCTCAACAGAGCTCACAACCTTTGCTGCTGTGGAGTCAGCATAGGCAAATGAGATCTTGTATGTTCTGGCATGTGGCCAATTTCTCATAAAACATATCACAGTGATAAGATTATGATTTTTGTTTTTTACTACTTTATGTCATGGTAAAACAGGGTAGAAGAACATGTTGGAATTTTTCAATATGATGCCAAACAAGCTCAAAATCTCACAAGTGATTTTTTTTGGGGGGGAAAAAAAATAAAATATATGAGTGTTCCATGGTTTGTTATATATCTGTACGGACATTAATTTGTAATATAATTTGTACATGATTCAAAATTTTACTCTGACTAAATCATTATTCATTACCACTATTGGCTCACCTGCTCAACTGTCTATTTTGCACTGGCTACCTCTCATGTCTGACCAGAAAATCACTCAAACCTGAAAATATTTCTTGAGGAAACACTTAACAAGACAGTAATGTTTCAAGGAGAAAAAAAAAAAAAAAAAAAAAAGTATTCATAAAAAATCAGCATATTTGAACAAAAAATATAATTAAAAATTCCAGATCTCATCTGATGGATTATTTTCTTTGTCAGAACTGCACAGGCACAGAATGAATTCCAAATGTCTAGTGCATAAGGTCAGTTCCAGAGCTTTTTCTAATTACTGTCCCTTCCAAGGAGATGGAAGACCAAGACCAAACAGCACTATTTTGTATTTCACCCAACATCTAAAAGAGATATGGAAGGAGATTTTTTTTTCATACCTCTGTGTTAGAAGAGTGCACGTAATAAATGTTATTTAATATTACTCTAATTTCTCTGAAGTATGTGACTACACTGTATATGAGATTTAAAAAAACCATGTATTTATATTGTTATTAAAACAAACTCTCTAATCACAGAAGTGTAAACAGCCTGGCTCAGATGCCCCATAAGTAGGGGAGAATGGTCATTCTAATGGCACTCAGGATGGTGCTATATACGGCAGAGGTTTCACTGAAATCTCTGATTTTCACTGAAATCTCTGCTGTGCTATGCTTTTGTCAGAAGCAAAATGTCATCTGCTGCTTCTGTATTTTTTGTTATTGTTTTTCTTATACTGTTTCTAAAAGCTAACAGAAATCTAGCCAAAATGACGGATTGTCTAAACTTAAAAGAGAAGCACTTGAGAAAGTAATAATACAAATGCAGCCTGAGGCTGCATAGTGTGTGGAGGGGAAGGGACAGGTGATGCATATATATCCAGGCTTGGTAGGCTTCCCATCAATAAGCCAAATCTGTTGTCATTTTTTAATATACACATCAAGAGTTCAGCATCTTTAGACATATTTAGTCTATGCAAACAGTAGAAATAACATAAAATAAACTTAACAGGTTATACATTGTTAGTTATAGTTATATCCGAATCCCAGTGATGATTCCAGCAGAATCAGACTCCAGCATGAAATTTGGTGAAACAATTACTACACAGCAAGGCTGAAGTGCTTTCCTGTTCATCTCTTCATACCTGGAACACCTCTGTTCAGGGGCACAGTTTTGTTCAGGGACAGAATCATATATATAAAAGAGAGTTATGGTATGGGAAAGAAAAAGAATTATGGCCAGTTCAAAATCACTCATCTTGAGGCATGTGGTTATTTTCAAATCCTCTTTTTCCTACCGGGGGCGTGGGTGGTAGGAATTAAGGAAAAAAAAAAAAAAAAAAAAAGATTAAAAAAAAAAAAAGGCTGATCAAGATAATTCTTTAACATAATTATAATTCTGGTCTACCGTGATTGGTACTTGGTGTCAGTGTAGTTGTACTGGATAGATCTACAAATTTTGAGACAGAAACAGTAAATAACATAATTTGCTTTCTGCATCCTTTTTACTCAGCTGTGAAAATTACATTTTCTTGCAATATTCTGTTGGTCAAATTCTGATGTCAACACCATTTTTAATGTACTAATAAGTATAATTTAGTCCAATGGGTTTCCAAAAAGGAGTCAGGTGGGTGCTGTACTATATTTTCAGAAATTACTAAAAATGTGTGGGAGAACAGATAAAATTAAATATACTATATCATTTGACACAAAATTAGTTCTACCTAGCAAAGATTTATGAGACTACCTGCTGTTGCTTTTCAAAAATGTGTCAGTCAGAAGTTACAAAAATGCTGTTAGTGATAGAGTATCACTTCTACTGTTGGCACATCACAGCATACTTCTCCACCTCCTGGATCAATCACAGCACATGTACATTTTCAAATGAAGAAAGACCTCTGAATTCTGACAACTGTTTTGGCAAGACTTTTCCCATAGTAATGGGAAAAAGAAATATCCCATCATTCCAGGTGAGTGAAGTATCCTGGCTTAGATGTTGGATCCAATAATAGTTTAATTCATCCAAATCAATTTCAAGTCAACACAGTGATTAAATGTTCTCACTACATACCCTCTTTTTGCAAGAAAGAACTGTTATTTTTTCCTGTTAGAAAAGTAGCTCCTTTCAGCATCTTCAGAAACAACCTGAGGAGAAAATAATACAATGTGTTTTTTCCTTCACAGCTTGTGCAGGTATTTTAGGTGTGATGCTTGTATGTTTTTTACAGCAATGACTTCTTTGGATGCATAGCATTCCATACTTCCACTGTTAGTTATATATTTCATTTGTTTCTGATTCAGACACTCATGCTGACGATTCAGGTGTTCATCCCACTGTCCTTCGGGAGGTAGCAAATCACAAGTGAACAGTTGTGAAGAACAGGGTTAGAAATACATCAGTCAGAGAAGAATGAAAAGGTAGGTCACTGCCTGCCACTCCGGTAGCAGCATATATTGGCACAGAGCCAATGGTATTTAAAGTAATTTTAAGCACTACATCTAATGAAGTGTGTTGGTTTTTTTTCCTAATACATTTCATCATAAATTTCAGAACATGCTGCTGCTGTGTTGACTACATTTTAACCACTAAAGCCAATTGTCAGCCCTTCACATCTGCAGCAGGAGCAATGACTAAAACACTGCTGGTCAACCAGTTTGAACCAGCTGATGTTGGGAAGCAAACTTGTGGCATGAAGCTTTCCATTGAATACAATCCCAACAGTTATTTTTAGCCATTCCTTCAACACTCACTATATTGCTAATTATGAAGTATGCATTTGATGTTTTTCAACAGAGTGATGATATAAGTCAAATATTCACTGAGTGCTTATTTGGCTTTGATATTTGAAACAAAGTTTATATTAATGATCTCAGTTTTCCAAATGCTAATTCATTATGGCTTTGAATCTTAGGTTTTCTTCATGACTCCCTCATTTTATTTCCTGCTATTTTTGATTAGTCGTTTTATATTATATTATTTTTATGTCACTAAAATAACGTCAGCCACTTTTTATGGATTCCTTGTCTTCACAGGCACTGTATCACCTTCCTGTGAGAGGAAAAACTGTGACGAGTCAGACAAAAATACTCAACTCTGAGTCTGAAGTTTTAAATCTCTCACAGAGGATTTAAATCATTATCTGTGCAGTGAAAAGCATTTACAATGAAGTGAGGGAAGAAAATCAAGTCTAAAGTGATGAAAAACAGGTCTCTTACAGCACCAGACAACCTAAAAGACCCGTGATGCAAAACAGCTTTCTAAGAAGTCAGACTTCTCTTTTGAAAGAGATATGAAATCATGAGGAAAGAGAGAAAATGCTTGAAACACAGCAACAGATGAAAAAACTGAAGAGCTGTAAGGGACACTGTTTTTCACTTCTATCTTGTCCATCTTATGGAGATCTCTTCACGTTAAGATTGACACCATTACTTAAGCGCTAACATAATATAGCTCTAAACTGCAAAGTAGTTTTATTACAAAGTAATAGATTTCTGTCTGCATTATTAAATGAAATATGAATATTCATATCATTTTCAGGTGGAGAAAACATACATACTTCTTGGCCATATAATTTTTTTCAGTCTTAAACAGTAATTCTCTTCCAAATAATTTGGAAAGATTTCTGCTTCATTTTTGAATTCCATTATCTGAGCACCTTTGCTTTAAACACAAATAATTGAAGACCAAATGCTATTTTCCATTTTCCTTCCATCACATGAATTAAAACAGGCAGTCATGTCAAAGTCCTTAGTGCACCAAGGAAAGTACAGCATATAACAAAACCACCACCTTCCCTGTTCCCTCGTGGAAGATCTTGCTAATTTCCATTCCAAGCAGCTTTCAGAACAATAAAAATAAATAAATAGATAAATTATTAATAATAATAGTGTGCATACAGTATCATCAACCTGCTTAAGGAAACCAATCACAGACAAGATTTGTTAAGTGTTTGAAAGGTAAGTGTAAAAAAATAGTCATATGCTCTTTTATTTTTTTTCCTGGTAAAAGGACTTATGGAGAAGGTCTGCAAACTTAGAGGAACTGGATAATTTTATCCAAAAAAAAAAAAAAAGAAAAGAAAAAAAAATCCTTTTATTTTTGTTGTGTTCCATATAAGTTTTTTTGTTTTGTTTTTGTTTTTGTTTTTTTTCCTAGCCCCTGCTATATATGTGTATCACTGAAGAATATTTGAGATGATTGCATCGCCAAATTATTTAACTGAAAATTAACAATACAATGAGCAAGGGATTTCCCACTAACAATTTTTACCTGCACTGGTTGATTAACATTTTGGAGAAAACTATGCAATAAAATTTGCAGTGCAAATTTGTAGTGTTCTAAATGACTAAAATTGTTATGTGCCTGATGTCTGAGACTAAACTTGCTTTTTACTGCACAACGCAGATACCTTTGTTCTGCTCAATAACAATATCTCCTTTAATTTACTTACTCTGGCATAAAGATATGGCAGCTAAGTGTCTGTTTTTTAATTTCTTTACTATAAATAATTTATGACCTTCAGATGACTATTTAAAGTTCTTGTAGGAAATATTATATGTTGGCACCATAAAAGGTATGCATTCTAAGATTAAGCAAGTGTTACAAGATAGTTGTACAGCAACTACAAGATAGTTGGAGTGTCCTGTAGCTGTAATGTTTCCCCACCTATCTGAGCAGAAGAAAAAGAACAGTTAAATCAAAGTCCCCTTCTTAGAAGTACAGTTTCTCCTTCAAGGAATCCTTTTCATTTTATCCCAAGTTTTAAAATATATGCATTGGTTAGATACTCACATAAGCTATTGATGCTTCTTTATAACAGTTATTATTACTCACATGTCATACATAGCACTGTATCACCAGTATTGTTATTCTCTCTAGTACTAATTTTATAGGTCTCTTAAAAATAGTCTGACATGTCTTGCAAGGATATTTATTGCCTACTTTTCAAGGACTTAACGTTAATACATCAGTGTCTTGCAATTCTCATTGTTCTTATTAATTCATATGCATTCTCTCAGAGTAATGCTAAATAGTAATCATTATATTCTTATGCCCAAAGTCCTGCTCCTTACTTTTGTTGTTGAAATTACTGATATATACACATACATACTTTCAAAGTTAATGGTTTTATCTAAATCTTTCCAACATATACTCTGTTTACCTTCAGAACAATTATTGACAGAGTCCTCAATATAAATGACATAAGTTTAGCTAAAAAGAAAAGATTTGGTGGATCTCTTTTTACACAGAGTTCAAAACAGTATCATCTGATTTCGTCTTTATGTGAAAAATATCTATGGATGTCTTCTTCCCCCACAACCTAATTATATGTTACTTAAGCCTGGTATATGCTCTTCACCAGGCCACAAAAATTGCTGTTAGGGAAAGGAAAGCCATAGCCAGAAAGGATCTTTTCAGGGTATAGAAAATTCATTCCTACCTGTTCTCCATATCACAAAGGGTTCCTTCTCTCACAAAAAGGGTGGGTCTCTCCTTTCCATTTGAGGCAGTTTTCCCACCAAATATGCATATTTTTTCCTTGGCTTGCATTACTTAAACAAAATGAGGTGAAGATCTATGGCCCCATACTTTTCTTCCCATTTGTCAAATCAAATTCATAGAATCCTCTTCTTGTAAATTATACCAGCCCATATTGTTAAAGAAATAGAGCGTTTTCTGCAAATATTTCCTCAATTGAATTTTATGCCATTTTGAAGACTTATTGATCATGAAAAATGTCTGCTATTTCACAAAATACTTTAGGTCCCATCTACTGATTATCTAGTACAAAGGTTACTTGTATGTACTCTCTCATTCAGTTAGTAAAGATTTTCACATTACCTCTGTAAACACAAATGAAGGTTTCTATTACAAGTTCTTAGCTGAAGAACAGATATATACCTGGATACCTTAAAAACAGAGATCAAATTTGTTTTCTTGAAGCCCTGGATCTTTTGAACACTATATTCAATATATATTCCCAGTAGATTCTATACTCAATATATAGAAGTTATATGTCCTCTCTAGAAGTTATATGTCCCTCTTGTATGGGGGAGCCCAGAAATGCACACAATTTTCCAGGTGTGACCTCACCAGAGCTAAGTAAGGGAAGAGGATCACCTCTCTTGACTGACTGTCCACACTCCTCCTGATGCAGGCTAGGATCCCATTGGCCTTCTTGGCAACAAGGGCACACTGTTGGCTCACAGTTAACTTGTTTTCCACTGCAATCCCCAGGTCCCTCTCTCTCCAGCAGGTCAGCCCCCAACCTGTACTGGTGCCTGGGGTTGTTCCTCCTTAGGTTCAGGACCCTGTGCTTGCCCTTGTTGAACCTTATGAGGTTGAACCTTATGAGAGTTCTCCAGCTTTTCCAGGTTCCTCTGAATGGTTGCACGGGTCTCTGGCATGTCAGCCACTGTGCCAAGCTTTGTATAATCCGTAAACTTGATGAGGGTGCACCCTCAGCAATGACCTTTATCCAGGTCACTGATGAATAAGTTGAAGAGCGCTGGACCCAGTACTAACCCCTGAAGGACACCACTAGCCACAGACCTCCAACTAGACTCAGTACTGTTGAGCACAACCCTCTGAGCTCTGCCACCCAGCCAGTTCACTATCCCCTCATGGATCCCACACTTCTGGAGCTTTCCCAGGAGGATATTATAGGAGACAGCCTTGAAAGCCTTGCTGAAGTCAAGGTAGACAACATCCACTGCTACTCATCCATCTAGCCAGTCATTTCATCATAGAAGACTCTTAGGTTGGTTAAACACGACTTACCCACATTTGAAAGTCATTATTATCTCTTCTTTGATACTTTCTAATGTTTTGCATTTGCTTTTTTCTTTTTTTTTCTTTTGTAATTGATAATTTTAACACAACAGAGATCAATTAAAATTATTAAAACAGATCTTGTGTGTCAAGTTCCTTGTGAGTGTTTAATTAAGCTTTGCTTTCCCACACCTTTTTTCCTGTAATGCTGAAGGCCATTCCCAAGCCCATCATTAGTGTACTTCCCAAGTCATATTCATTAAATATTCTTTTTCATTTAGAGACCTTATTGATATTTTGAAATAAGAACAATGGAGACTTTTTGTACAAATTACTTATCAGGTTAAACGTTGGTTTGGGGGCAAAAGAGGTGATGAAAAATTGGTAAGATCCAATGCAAGATTTTAAAAATAAATAAATAAAAGCAAGAGGAAGGTTTGGGGTTCTTTTGTGCCACTGAGACAAAACATGTTTACATTACACATACATGTGAGGCTTCCAGCCTGATGGCCTTCTCAGCTTATCACTGCTTTGCTCAAACAGGAACACAAACAGGTCTCAGTCTCATCTCATTGCTGATTATAACCAGGCAGTATTTGGCCAATCATGTTACTTTAATATTTAGATGATGAAACCAAAACATTAAAGTGGTTGACTGGTGCAAGTAGTTTGATAATGCTATTCAGGTCCATACCAGATCAGCTTTAGGGTGACAGAAAATACTGCATCCTTTCTCTTTGATTACACCAGTAGGAAAATTTCAATATGACCAAGAAACCAATCCTGTATTTTCAGATAACGAAAACCCAATATCACTGGAAGCATAGCCCCCTGCTGTTATCAGTATGTGGAAACCAAGGATTTGATGGAGAAGAGGAAGCTGGCTTCAAAAATACATGGCTGAGATCATGCAGATTTAACAGTTCAGGAGACTGAAGTTCCCAATTTTATTGCTCGTAAACCTACAGCAAAACTTAAGTTGTAAGAGATGAAGTTAAACAAAAATGCCCTAGAAAATAGAAGAGGCCATCTCTTGGAAGTACCAAGTAATTTATTTTCCCAGAATAAATGTCTACGCAGCACAGAAACCATGCAGAGATGCTGAATTGTGTGAGAAACAAGATATTTTAGCATTATCCTTGTGGAGCTCCTTGAAAACAGCTGGTTTTCTCCTTGGATCCAAATAGTTCTGCACAAGTTATTGCAGGTAAGCCTGCACAGCACTAGATATTTGTTAACTCTGCTGCTTCTGGCATTATTAGTACCAAAATTCCATCCATACCTGGTATGTTTAGTACCGTGATATTATATTCACAATTAAACTGGAAGCATCCATTCATTTCTCACAGGCACTAAAAAGGATAATTGGGTTTATTAAAATAAATCACTGACAGCTTTTAATGCAAATGCATGGTTAACATCAAAGACACTGAAGAGCTCCTGAAAGAAATAATAATAAAACAGTAGATCAGTCTCACAAGTTCTAACTGGCAACTTTTCCCCAGCCAGAGGGCCTGTTCTATAAAAACATGGCAAATACTTAATAGCAGAAAAAGAATAAAGAGAATTTTCAAGAGGTGAATGGCAGATCAACACCACAAGAAGTTACTGATTTGGATAAAGAAATGAAACATCAAGGCAGGGGGATTACTAAGTTTCCTGTTGTCCTTAATTATCAGAGAGGACAAAACGTGCTACAGGAGGATACAAAACAGGGTAGCTTGCAGGCAGAGGTGTGGTGCAATTGCAGTTTAAAGCTCAGATCTTCACACTGCACCCAGAGTAAGATATCATAATATTCCACGTCACAAACAAGAATTCTAAAAAAATAAAAAAATAAATAAAAATAAAAATGGAAGGATAAAGGAGGTAAAACATCAGAAAGCTGCAAGTGAAAAGTAAGTCACCAGAGAGGTGTTAAACCTCTGTGATGATGAGCTTATCATATGAGATTCACAAACATAAGTCAATGCCAGCTGACATTTCCTGGTATTTACATGCTTTACTGCACTTTCAAATCTCAGGCTCTAAACTCTGATCCTTTCAAACACTTCGTCTTTCATCTTTTCTTCTCTCTGTTTGGTTACATTCTACCATGTAACCAATCCATCTCATAAACCAACATTTTAAAAATAAGTGTAGATAAGTACTTTAAAATACACATGTGTACAGAACAACCATTAACAATCTGAAGTTTGGAAATATATATATTGACATATTTATATAAAACTAAAAATAGGAAGAAATTCGCTAAAATTACTAGTAAAACTTTAAATAATGGAAATACCTGTAAAATTAAATGAACATTTATCATAGAGTCATAGAACATCTTTGGTTGCAAGGGACCCTAAAGACCATACAGTTCCAACATCCCTGCCATGGGAAGGGATGCCACCCACTAGATAGGTTGCCTGGGGTCCTGTTCCTGAACACCTCCGGGGCTGGGGCATCCACAACTTCTGTGAACAACCATTTCCAGTGCCTCACATCCCTCTGAGCAAAAAATTTCCACCTAACATCTAATCTAAATCTCCCTTGTATTAATTTAAAACTGTTCCCCCTCGACCTTTCATTATCTGCCTTTATAAAAAAATCACTCTACATCTTTTTTATAAGTCCCCTTTAAGTACTGAAAGTCCTGAATGAGATCTCCCTGGAGGCTTCTTTTCTTCAGGATGAACAACCCCAACTTTCTCAGCTTGCCTTCGTAGGAGAGGTGCTCCAGCCTTCTGATCATCTTCATGGCCCTCCTCTGGATCCACTCTAACAGATCACATCTTTCTGGATGTAGCACTCCAAGCAGGGCCTCACAAGGGCAGAACAGACGGAAACAATCACTTCCCTCAACATGCTAGCCAACCCTTTTGTAATGCATCCCAGAATGCAGTTGGCCTTCTGCACTGCAAGCACACATTGGTGGCTCATGTAAAGTTTTTTGTCCATCAGAACCCCCAAGTTCTTCTCTGCAGGCCTGCTCTCAATAAGCCCTTCTCCCAGTCTGTACTCATGTCTGGGATTGCCACAACCCAGGTGCAGCACCTTGCTCTTGGCCTTGTTGAACCTCATTATGTTCACCTGAGCCCACTTCTCAAGCTTGTCCACACCCCTTTGGATGGCATCCCTTCCTTCTGTTTTATCAACTGCACCACTCATCTTGGTGTCACGTACCAACTTGCTGAGAGTACACTTAATCCCACTATGTCATTGATAAAGATATTAAATAGCACTGGCACCATGACAGAGACCTAAGAGACTCCACTCATCATGGGCCTCCCCCTGTTCATAGAGCCACTGACCACTTAATAGTCCTCCCTTCAAATCAATCTCTCCCTCCATATCAGGGTGTCATATGAGACAATGTCTAAGACCTTTCAGAATTCTAGTTAGATGGTATCGATAGGTCTTGTCTTGTCAACTCATACAGTCACACCAGCATAAAACCAGATTGGTCAGGCATGATTTGTCCTTGGTGAAGCCATGCTGGCTGTCTTGGATCTCTTCTTTGTCTTGCATGTGCCATGACATTGCTTCCAGAAGGATCTGTTCCATGATCTTCCCAGGCACAGAGATGATGCTTACAACTCTGTAGTTCCCTGGGTTTTCCTTTCTACCCTTTCTAAAAATGACAGTTATGCTTCCCTTTTTCATGTCACTGAGGACTTTGTCTGACTGCCATGACTTTGCAAATATGATGGAAAGCAACTCCAACAGCCAGTTTTCTCAGGACCCTGAGAGTGCATGTCATCAGACCCCATAGACTTGTACCTGTTCAGTTTCATCACGTGGTCTTGAACCTGCTCTTTGCTCATCTATCAGAGGGAGTACACACTCCTTGGTTATCCTTTTCTGACCAATGTACCTGTAGAATCCCTTCTTGTTATTCTTTGCATCCCTTGCCAAGTTCAGTTCCATCTCTGCCTTGGTTTTCTGTACTGGATCTGGCTGGGATTTAGTTAGCTTTCCCTGCAGCAACCCATACAGTGCTGTGCTCTGCACTAGTAGCTAGAACAGCATTGGTGTCACACCAGTGTTGTGTCTATTGCTGAGCAGTGCTGGCACAGCATCAAGCTGAGCATCAAGCATCACAGCATCAAGACACCCTCCAGACCTCCCTCCCCCGAAGAGCCAGCAGGCTGGGGGTGGTCAAGAGACAGGGAGGGGACATCACCAGGGCAGCTGACCTGAAGTGGCCAAAGGGATATTCCATACCATGTCGTGTCACACTCAACAGTAAAAGGTGGGAAAGGGGAAGGAGAGGGGGGGGGCCTCGTTATAAAAATATCTGTCCTCCCAAACAACCACTACATGTATTGGGGCCCTGCTTCCTGGGACGTGGACAAACATTGCTCATTGATGGGAAGTAGAGAGTAATTTCTTTTCTCTCTCTCCGTGCTTCCACACAGCCTTTGCTTGTTCTTTTTTGTGAGAGAGCAGTTGTGGTGGAGTTCAGCTGCCCATCAAGGTAAAAGCACCACATTTTCTTGATCCCACTCCTATACATATGAGCAGCATCCCTGTAGTCTTCCCAGGTCACATGTCCCTGCCTTCACAGCATGTGCATTTCCTTCTTAGATCTCAGTATGACAAGCAAGTCCTTCCTCAGCCATGCCAGTTCACTGTTTTCCCTGTCTGATTTCTTACACATGGGGATGTGTAAGAAAGCTCTTGTGCTCTAAGTGTTATTAAAAAGAGTTGACAGCTCTGATCAGTTCCTCTGTCCCTAAGAACAGCATCCCAGGGGATCTCATCCACTACGTCTTTAACAAGCTGGAATTTCGCTCTTTGAAAGTTCAGGGTCCTGACTTTGCTCTTCACCAGGCCCATAGTCCTCAAGATCATGATCTCAACCAGGGTGTGCTCACTGCAGCCCAGACTGCCTCCCATCTTGACCTCTTCAACAAGTTCATCTGCATTGGTAATCACAAGGTCCAGTAATGCTCCTCCTCTGGTTGGTTTGTCTAATACCTGAATAAAATATGACCATTTTACTCAGCCTCGCTTTCCTCAAATTAGGTAAAGGCTTTGTGTTGATACAGAGCTTTATAAAGAAGCTGACTCAAATATTTGCAGTATACTATGAAACAAGAAGGTGTTTACTACATCTGTATTTTAACCCTCTTAAACTAAAGAAGCTCAGTGAAACAGTTTGTCGCTGTTTTGTTAATGCATTAAGCTCCTACACTTCTCAGGAATTAGATTTCAAAAACATTTCCAAGACTTCAGAGCGTAGACTTTATATCTGAAGGATGGCTTTCTGTTGCTTAAAACTCATACATTCCTAACAGACTCACCACTGTAGTCACAGTTGTTTAATACCCTGTAAAATAAAGATGTATTTTGACATTATGCAAATATACATATATGACATTTTTATAACCATTCACAGTGTAGGAATTTTAAAAGGTAATTGAAGAATGAAAATAAGTACAAAACACATATTTATGTCATCTGTGTTTTCATAAACCTTTTTGCTTATCCTTCACTTGTATAATTACAGTGAGCATTGCAGTTGGGTAAGAGACTGGAGGGCTGAACCAAGTCCAGTCACATGGCATTCAACAATGGCAAGTGCTGAGTCCTGCACTTGGGTCATAACAACCCTATAGAGCAATATAGAGTCAGGGAAGAGTGGCTGGAAAGTTGCCTGGCAGAAAAGGACCTGGGGGTGCTGGTTAACAGCAGGCTGAACATGAGCCAGAGGCCAAGTGGCCCTAGTGGCCAAGAAGTGGTGGTCAATGGCATCCTGGCCTCCATCAGAAGTAGTGTGGCCAGCAGAGTAGGGAAGTGACTGTCCCCTAGTACCCCAGCACTGATGAGACTGTATAAATATCCGTATAAATATCTGGAAGGAGGGTATCAAGAGGATGGGGTCAGACTTTTTTTCAGTGGTGTCTAGTGACAGGACAAGAGGCAATGGGCACAAACTGAAACATAGGAAGTTCCAGACGAACACAAAAAAAAAAAAAAAAAAAAAAAAAAAAAAAAAACTTCTCTATTGTGAGGGTGACAGGTTTTGCTGGAAAAGGTTTCCCAGAGAAGCTGTGGAGTATCCTCTGGAGACATTCAAAACCTTCCTGGATGTGATTCTGTGCAATGTGCTCTAGGTGACCCTGCTCGGCAGGGGTGTTAGACTAGATGATCTTCAGAGGTCCCCTCCAACCTCAAACATTCTTTTATTCTGTAATTCTGTGGCTGCACCTCAAATATTACATTCAGTGTGGAAAAGATTGATGAAACTGGTGAACTGGACTATAAATCAAGACCTATGAGGAATGATTATGGGAATTGGGGTGTTTAGTCTGGAGAAGTGGAGTCTGATGGGAGAATCACAGAATTATCTAGGTTGGAAGATCACCTATTTTTTAACCTCTTCACTAATGGATGATAGGGCAGAGCATACCCCCAGCTAGTCTACAGATGATACAAAACTAGGAGCGGTTGATACACAAGGGGTTTATCTTGCCATTCAGAGGGAGCCTGTTAAGACTGGAGAGACGGACATCAGGAAAGTCATGAATTTCAACAAAAATGCTAAGTCCTGCACCTGGGTAGGAAAAAATAAAAATAAAAAATAAAAATAAATATATATATATATATAAAAGAAAAAGACTGTCTGCAAAGCAGCTTTGCAGAGAAGGAGCAGTTGCTGATTTCTGATCATGAGTTGACCGTGAACCACCAATGCATCCTTGTGGCAAAGACGACTTAGAAATATCTTTGGGTTCTTTAGGAAGTGTTGTCACCAGGTCAAAGGAAGTTATCTTTCCTCTCTACTTAGAACGTGTGAGACCACACTGGAAGTGCTACATCCAGTTCCTCTGTACAGGAGAGACATGGACATACTGGAGTATGTCTTAATCACCACAGTGATTAAGAGAATATTCAGGGGTTCTTATCCATATGTATATGTAGGGGAAGGAAGGAAAGAAGGAAGAAGGCTTTTCTTGGTGGTGCCAAGGAACATATGTTAATGGAGACATATTGAAATACAGGAAATTCTATTTAAATGAAAGAAAAAAAAAACATTGCTTTTATGGAACATTTTGGAACATTTGTTGTGTTGGAACTTTGGAACAGGTTGCTCAGAGAGACTGTGGAGTCTCCATCTCTGGAGATAAGCAAAACCCAGATGGGCACAGCTCTGAGGAATCAGCCCTGGGAGACCTTGCTATGAGCAGAAACATTGAACTAGATCATACCCAGAAATCCCTTCCAACCTCAACGATTATGTGATTCATAATATTCATACTGCATATCCACTTTCAGAACTAGATTTTTTTTTTTTATCATCATTTAACTTAAGGATAAGCACCAAGAGATGATGGTGACGTCTATATTGCTGTTAATTACATAAAATCCATATAACATTTGCTTTGTTTATTATTTTTAATCTTGGGATTAGGTATTTATACTGTGTTACAATCACTTTCATTTTAGCCCACTGATACCAATTTTCAATTTTCAGTTTGTTTTGAACTGCAGAAGCAGAGAACTTTCTGTTTATTTTAGACCTGCTCAGATCCCCACTATTACCAAGGAACTGGGTGAAAATAAAGAAATAGTCCTGTGGCTAAAAAAAGATTGTGTGTTTTTCCAATGAAAACCCTTATAAGCTTGCCCTGCAGTTAAACTGCCATAGCAAACAACAATAGTCTATTCACATCTATTATAAGAGGAGTATCACCTGCAGTTTTATTGACTGTCCGAAAACAGGATCCATTTTGTGAAACAATAAAAATCAAATTTAGTGTAAAATCTCCCAAGGTTATAGTCTGTAACCTTATAACATCAGAAATGACAGCAGTAACCCTTTTTTTTTTTCCACTTCACACTCCAAAAGAAACCAGAGAATATATTCCAGAGCTGGGAGTGCCGCATCTATTGACATATTATTATGCAGTAACATAGCAGAAGTAACAGAAAATATCTTCCATTTGTTTATTTTCTGAGTGCTTTATATCTCTATCCATCACAAAAAGGCTATTATTCTAATTCTCACAGGTAAAAATCTAAGGACTAAATGAAGTATAAAACACTAATGACACAAAATAATTTTGGCACTTAATCATGTTTTTGCTTTAATGTTTGACTACTCAGATTCACCTGAAAAAAATATGCAAAGTGAAATAACATATGGGAAGTGTAATTGAATATGTCAAATACAAGTTCATACACGGCAATAGATGGTTTTCACATACCTCCATGTGAAGGGACCCTGAAAAAGAGTGGAGGTAATGTATCTTCTCCACTCTACCTTCCTTTAGTATTACTGATGCGATTTGGGTTGGATAATAGACAGCAGCTCCATTTTCCTCTGGATAAAAAAGCACAGGACAGGTGTAAAATATTTGATAGGACAGTGACTATGAGCTTTGCCCCAAACCATGTCCACCGCAGGCAAGACAGAAATAAAAACTATTGTCTTAGAAAACACATAGCTTCTTCCAGAAGGACCATGCCGGCCAGGTCCTTTCCTTCAGCACTTGAGAAAGGGTAGGCCATGGGCTATAGACGGTACTCTGTACAGTAGTTGAACTAGATAAAGTTTCACTGCAAAATTCTTTACTTCTTTGTTAGAGGCCAAATTCAAACACCTGAATTGGCCATGATCCCTGCTCCAGAAATGTTTTTCTGTAGTGTTTTAAAGTGTCTTAAAATGAATTTTAAGTTGTTCATTAAGACAACTTTAAAAATGCCACATCCAACTTTGCCTTCAAACTCTAGTTTTCAATGAAAGGAAACCCATGTGTATAGTCTGTATGGAGCAAGGCACACCTGTCAAGCTCTCTAGGTAGCCTGACTCAGTTGTCTGATGGGAATAATTGGAAGTACATTTCACTGTTTAAAGATGAGAAACTGTAGAATAAATCTTAGGCTGTACCAATACACTAACAAGTGAAATAAAATGCATATACGAGCATTTTCTATTGAAGACATTTTCATCTGAGAAACAAACAACTAAAAGATTTTCAAAAATAGCCTATGCTTAGACACCTCAGTGGCCTAGATTTTCACCCAAAGTGCTCAATAGCTCTGTTTATTTCAACTCTCAATTTCACAGACATGCTGAGGTCAGATAAAAGTTCCCCAAATTTTAAAAGAGAAAGAATATGCAGTAATGCACATTATTTAATTATTTTTTCTGTCTTTTGGTAGCAGGGGGACTGCATGGGTGGCCTCACTGAGCAGGGCCCAGCAGTTGCCCCATGTCAGGTCAGAGCTAGCTCCATCCTCTTCCAAAAAGGACCCACTGCTGGCCAGTCAGTGCAGAAGGAGGGCAGGAGGTGCTCCAGGCATGCAGCATAAGTTCCCCTGTGGCCTGGTGGAGCAGGCTGTCCCCCTGCAGCCCATGGGTCCCACATGGTGCAGATCTCCACGCTGCAGCCCGTGGAGGAGCCCCCAGTGGAGCAGGTGGATGTGGCCTGGAGGAGGCTGTGGCCCATGGAGAGCCCCCACAAGAGCAGGACCTGGGCCAGAGCTGCAGCCCGTGGAGAGTAGCCCACGCAGGAGCAGGAGTTCTAGGGGGGCCGCCACCCATGGGGGACCCATGCTGGAGCAGTTTGCTTCTGACAGATGGACCCCGTGGCATGGAGCCATGTAGGAGCAGTTCTTGAAGAGCTGCTGCCTGTGGGAAGCCCATGTAGGATCAGTTCAGGAAGGTATGCCATGGGAGGGACCCCACCTTGTATCAGGGGAAGAAAGTGACTGTTTCAGAACAGGAATAGTCTTACGTTTCCTCACACCTAAACTGAATACAATATTGGACTTCGAATCAGAAAACCATGAGATGGAACAAGATTTGGGTTGTGAAATATATATATATATATTTTATTATTATTATTTTTAATATGTAGCATCCACTTAAATTTGGAACTAGGGTCATTTAGGTGGTCCAAAGATGCCCATCAGAAGCCTATTCTTCTGCCTCTCAGAGCAGACACATTCCACTGCAGTTTTCTTGTTAAGCACCAGCAAAAGTTCCAGATGTCTAACGGCTGGAGAAAGGGACCTTGACCAGGCAACCAAATAAAAATAACTTGACATTGAAGATACATTCACTTGATTCAAGCTGTGGGAAATGCAGGCTATCCAATTTCAGGTCTGTCCAATTATCAGTTTGGGTTTTCTTTTTTAGCCCAGCATGAGTTCAGTTTTGAGTTTTAGTCAAGTAAATAGCTGCTTCAAACAGCAACTGAACAAGGTATCATCATTAAAACTTAGCTACTGCAAGTTTGAGTGCTTGGGCAAGAAAGAAAAAAAAAAAGAAGGGGAGAAAGAAAAAGAGGAACTCAGACTAAGAGCTCTCTTTCATCTAGGCAGTGTAATGCAAATCTTTTCTATCACACATTTTAAGATGTAAATTGGATTCAAGTTGATGTCCACCTGTCTTGAACCAGCAGGGATGTCTTCTTTGCTTTATCAAAGCATCTCTCTGCCAATTAATGGCTGCTGTGACAGTTGGAGAATTTTTTCCCTTTTTTTTTTTTCCTTTTTTTCTTTTTTTTTTTTTTTTGGTGCAGACTTTTACAAATACAAACTCATTAAAATTAGCTCTTTCACCTTCTGATACATATTCCAAGAAAAACTGTCGCAGTGAAAAATATCAAGGATCAAGTGAGCTGTATGGTCTAATTACAACTTAAAAGACCTAGCAGCTTATGTTTATTAGAAATAAATCTTATTTTCTTGGTATTTTCGCATTTCAAAAATTTAATATTTTTAAGAGGAGAAACCATTATGTTAATACAGAAAGAATGTTGTATTGTTTACCCACTGCAGACAGACAGATAACTCACTGCTCATTAAAGGAAATTTTATTTAATGGAAGAAAGCTGAGATTTCCTGATTCATTAAAATTCTCTGCCACTCCATAGAGATAATAATGTTCATTAGAATAACTTTATAGAGCTCTTATACTGAAATTCACTGAAACATTAAAAAGAAATAACAAGTTCAGATCAAGTTGTTACAATCCCATAGTTGTTTAGGAAAAAAAAAAAAAAAAACAATAATCATGAAACAGGTATGACTATAATTTGTTTAGTGGTAAGAAGGAAAAAAAAAATAAAAAGAAACTAAAAAATTTTTTTTGCAGGTTTAAGGAATGTTGTGGCAGTTTGGCTTTAAAAATTGTATTTTATTTTTCATTTATTCACAGGTTAAATTACTGTATTAAAAAAATTGTTATGAGAATAATTTTTGACCAGTTTTCTTGCTAATATTCTTTAGTTGAGAATAACACCAAGAATAACATGTCTGAGAACTGTCAACAGGCAAGAAAATGTGTAAATGTCAAGATACAGCTGAGAGCTGTTGGCACTTGGAAGCAGGCGAGATAGAGAGGGACACGTTTTAAGGTCTTCAATGTCTTACTTTGTTTCTACCCTGTGAGGTTTGGTATATGCATGCTTATTTTAGGAGACAACTGATCTAGAAAATCTCCTCAGAAGACAACAGACTGCCCCTACATTTAATTTGGTTTTGTGATTTAAACAGTACAATATGATGTTACCAAATGTTTGAAAATCTCCCAAGATGACACTTGCCAAGAATATCTGGCATGTTTCAGGTTCCAGACACAACTTTTCCCCCAACACATGCTCCCTCTTCGTAGCATTTTTATCTCACTCTTCACTGCACTTCTGCAGTTTCTCTATGACTGTGGATTTCACTTGATCATCATCATAGAAAAGGTGCACTGCAAAACCTGTAAGCCTTAGGGAAGGAAGCCACAGTGGCTTAGGAAGAGCCAGCAGTGGATGTGCCCTTCCACAGCAAGCAGTATAATCCACAGGGCTGCAGATATATCTCATCAGATCCTTAGATAATTTTGAACCTTATCTTCTACATGGTTCACCATTCTTCCAGTCTCTGCCTCTGCCTTGTACCTGTAGAAGCCTTTCTCATTTCTTCCAGTCTCTGCCTTTGCCTTGTACCTGTAGAAGCCTTTCTCATTGACCTTGATGTCCCTGGACAAATTTAATTCTAACAGGGCTTTGGTTTTCCTAACCTGATGCCTGGCTGCTTGGATAATGTCTCTGTATCCCTCCCAGTTTATCTGTCCTTGCTTCCACTCTCTGCATGCCTTCTTTTTCTTTTAAGCTCAGCCAGGAGTTCCTTGTTCATCTTTGCAGGCCTCCTGGCATTTTGCCTGACTTCCTCTTTGTTGGGTTGCCTTGGTCCTGAGTTTGAAGGAGGTGCTCCTTGAATATTAAGCAGCTTTCTCAGGCTCTTCTTTCATCCAGGGTTTTGTTCCATCGTACTCTACCAAGCAGATTCTTGAAGAGGGCAAAGTCTACTCTCCCAAAGCCCACAGTAGCAAGCTTGTAGTGTTCCCTCTAGATCCTAAACTGCACCATTTCATAATCAGTGCAACCAAAGCTGCCTTTGAGTTTCACATTCCCCACCAGCCCCTCCTTGTTGCTGAGAATGAGATCCAGCATAGCACCACTCCTTGTTGGCTCTCTATCACTTGGAGAAGGAAGATGTCATCAATGTATCCCAGGACCTCCTTGATTGCCTATGCCCTGCTGTGCTGTCCCTCCACAAATATCAGGGTGGTTGAAATTCCCCATGAGAACCAGGGCTAGCAAATGAGAGGCTGCCTCTACCTGTCTATAGAGGGCCTCTTCTGCTCAGTCTTCTTGATCAGGTGGTCTGTAGCAGACCCCCAATATAATGTCCCCTGTCCCTTCCCTCCCTTTAATCCTGATCCATCAGCTCTCTGTCAGCTCCTCATCCACCCACAGGCAGAGCTCCATGCACTCCAGCTGCTCATTTCCATAGAGGGTGACTCCCCCTCCTTGTCTCTCCTGCCTGTCCTTCCTAAAGAGACTGTGTCCTTCCATTTCAACACTCTAGGCATGGGAGCCATCCCACCACGACTCTGTAAACACGATTAGAATACAGATAAATTGAAACAGGCATTTTTCTTCATGTACTGCATCTGTTCTCAGATTCATGACCTCCCTTTGAAAAATATGAGTTAAAGATAAGGACATGAATTCTAACTGAGCTAAGCTTTCCTTTTATATTAGCAAAATAGTTTCATGTCTGCTGTGCTGTATACTGTGCCATTTGCATTAGACATTTCCCAATGCCCACAAGATAATTTTTGGTATTATTTTTAAAGTTATATAAGCTGTAGTAGGTAAATCTTCTTTTACTGTTTCACTTGGAAAAAAAAAATAATAAAATAAAAATAAAAATAAAAATAAAAATAAAAATAAACACCAATTCTCTATAAAAGGGAAATCAATTTAGTTCAGTGACAGTAGAAAGAATTTCAAAATGAAAGAATAATCACAAACACCTTCAGTATAAGGAAATAATTTGAAAAACCAGCTTCCAGAAAGGCTGTAAGAAGCTCTAGGGCAGATGACTGGAGATCAAAGAAACTTCTCTTGAATAACATCACTCAGTTCTCTAGATCTAGTAAAGGACTGAGGTATATATTTGACACAGTAAAGGAACTGCAAATGTTAACCATGGACCAAAATTATATAAAGCAGAGAGAAATTATAAAAACTCTCTAGTTTCAAAGGAAGGCTTCAGTAACGGAAAAACACATTATTTTTCTCATCTAAAATATTCTTATGTTCTCACAAAGAATAAAATTCTATCCATCTCTCCTGGCTGTGAATTCAGACTCCATTTTCTCTAAGGTTTGCAATGAAGTAACATACTGTTATTTTCAAAGCACATGAATATGGAACAATTTTCCAAAACAGGCAAGATCTCCACAACAGAATCATAAATTAACAGGTAAAAAAAAAAAAAAAAAAAAAAAAAAAAAAAAAAAAAAAAAAACAACCACTGTTCCTCTAAAACCTTATCTATACCTATAATCTATAATTATCTATAATGTGTTTTTATGTGTGCATGTATGAATATTTATTAAAAAGTGTACAAAAATTGTACTTACATACTTAAGAATATAAGTATAATATATAAGTTACATACAAGTATATAAGTTTAATATATTCACAGTTATGAATATATACCTGTGAGTTGTCATAAGGGAATTAGGTAGGGCTCTTCTGAAAGGGCCAATAGACCAGCTAAAGTGCCTCTACACCAGTGCATGCAGCATGGGAAACAAACAAGAGAAGTTGGAAACCATGGTGCAGTTAGAAAACTATGACCTAATTACTACCATGGAGATAAGGTGGAACAATTCACACAACTGGAACACTAATATTGGGGGCTACAAGCTTTTCAGAAAAAATAGGCAGGGAAAGAGGGAACAGCTTGTCGCCCTCTATGTTAAGATATGCATAGATTGTGAAGAGTTGCCTCTGAGAAACAGCCACAGATAGGTTGAGAGCTTGTGGGAAAATAAATAAATAAATAAAATTAAAAACATTAAGGACCAAACCAATAAAGGACACCTTGTCACTGGGGTATACAAGAAGCTGCTTGATCAAGGGGAGCCTGTTGAAGAGGCCTAGCTGTTTCTGCTACAAGCATGACTCTCAGCATGGCTGAGGAAGGACCTGCTGGTCAAACTGAGGTCCAAAAGGAAATGCACAGGTTGTTGGCTTGGATTTTGATAGGGTGAGGCCTGGCAGATTGACTACATCGGACCATTCCCACAAGCCCGCCAAGGCAAATGTTACATACTTACCGTGGTAAAAGCAACTACTGGGTGGCTGGAAACATATCCAGTAAACCATGCCACGGCCCGAAACACTATCTTGGGCCTGGAAAGACAAGTGCTGTGGTGACATGGTACACCAGAGAGAATTGAGTCCGACAATGGCAGTAATTTCCGAAATAATTTCTTCACCTCCTGGGCCAAGAGACATGGCATTGAGTGGGTGTGTCACATCACTTATCACCCACAAGCTTCTGGGAAGGTTGAGGTGTACAATGGACTGTTAACAACTATGCTACGAGCATTGGGTGCTGGGACATGGAAACATTGGGATATAAATCTACCAGAGGCCACTTGGCTGGTTATCAACAGGGGGTTTGACAGCCATCCTGGTCCTGCTGAAACAAAACCCCTACACACTGTGGGAGAAGCTAAAGTCCCTGTAGTACATGTGGGGAAGTGGATGGGGAAGGCAGTGAGGGTTGCCCCTGCCATGGGAAAAGGCAATCCCATTCATGGGATTGTCTTCGCCCAAGGACCAGGGTACACCTGGTGGGTAATGCAGAAAGATGGGGATATCAAGTTTGTGCCTCAAGGAGATTTAACACTGGTAGAAAATTAATCTGTAATCCAAGTTATGTGTTGTAGGAGGACACTGCAGAACCAATGACAGGTCGACTTCACAAGGAATTGGGCAAGTGCCACAGTGATAAGACCTAAACTGGTGCTGGTGTCAAGAAAACCAACTTCACCTACCCTGAGTGACCACTTTTGACAGGTGAAGCTGAAACCATCAACAGTTTTTATGAACATTTTGGGAAAAGACCTATTGAATGAAAAGAAGTACAGACGTATAAATACTTCAATGGACAGAGAACAATGGTGATGAGAGTATCTATATACTAAACTGCGTGGTACCTGAGTATGACACACATGTTATGGAATAAGGGGTGGAGGTTGTGTTGGGCCTGTCTGGGATGGAGTCACCTTTCCTTTCAGTAGCCGACACAGTGCTGCGCTCTGCACTCATAGCTGGAACAGCACTGATATCACTCCAGTGTTGTGTCTATTGCTGCATAGTGCTGGCACACCATCAGGACTTCTTCCAAGCCCCCAAGAGCCAGCAGGCTGGGGGTGGGCAAGTGATGGGGAGGGGACATTGCCAGGGCAGCTGACCAATCAAAACCTAAACCAATCAAAGGGATATTCCATAACACCTGATGTCACACTCAGCAATAAGAAGGGAGGCTCTTGTTGGGGACGGGATTGTTTCTCCTAAACAACCACTATGCATTTTGAGGCCCTGCTTCCCAGGACGTGGCCAAACATCAGTCGTTGATGGGAAGTAGAGAATAATTTTTTTCCTTCTCTCTGTACTTCTGCACAGACTTATTGTTTCTTTTTTTCCCCATTCCCTTTCCCTTTAATTAAACCTTTCTCATCTCAAACCTCGAGTTCTCTGTATTTTCTCCCCCTTCCCCTTTGAGGAGAGGGGGAGTGAAAGAGCAGTTTTGGTGGAGCTTGTCTGCCCACATGAGTAAAACCACCACAGCTTTGAAAGCAGGGACATGTGGCCTGGGAAGACTACAGGGATGCTGCTCATATGTATAGGAGTGGGATCAAGAAAATGTGGTGCTTTTACCTTGATGGGCAGCTGAACTCCACCACAACTGCTCTCTCACAAAAAAAGAACAAGCAAAGGCTGTGTGGAAGCACGGAGAGAGAGAAAAGAAATTACTCTCTACTTCCCATCAATGAGCAATGTTTGTCCACGTCCCAGGAAGCAGGGCCCCAATACATGTAGTGGTTGTTTGGGAGGACAGATATTTTTATAACGAGGCCCCCCCCCTCTCCTTCCCCTTTCCCACCTTTTACTGTTGAGTGTGACACGACATGGTATGGAATATCCCTTTGGCCACTTCAGGTCAGCTGCCCTGGTGATGTCCCCTCCCTGTCTCTTGACCACCCCCAGCCTGCTGGCTCTTCGGGGGAGGGAGGTCTGGAGGGTGTCTTGATGCTGTGATGCTTGATGCTCAGCTTGATGCTGTGCCAGCACTGCTCAGCAATAGACACAACACTGGTGTGACACCAATGCTGTTCTAGCTACTAGTGCAGAGCACAGCACTGTATGGGTTGCTGCAGGGAAAGCTAACTAAATCCCAGCCAGATCCAGTACAGAAAACCAAGGCAGAGATGGAACTGAACTTGGCAAGGGATGCAAAGAATAACAAGAAGGGATTCTACAGGTACATTGGTCAGAAAAGGATAACCAAGGAGTGTGTACTCCCTCTGATAGATGAGAAGGGAGAACTAGTAACAGACATGGAGAAGGCTGAGATACACAACAACTTCTTTGCCTCACTTTTCACTGCTGGTATGGCTTCCCACATCTCTTCAGTCCCTGAGGCAGGGGCTGGGAGAGCAAATTCACAGTAAGAAAATAACAGTTTCAAGACCATCTGATGAAACTGAACAGGCACAAGCGTATGTGGCCCAATGACATGCATTGTAGGGTCCTGAGGGAACTGGCTGATGGTAATGTCAAGTCCCCAATAACAAGAAAAAGAGAAACATCACTCCCATTTTTAAAGAGTAGAAAGCTTGAGAAGTGGGCCCAGGTGAACTTGGGTTCTACTTGAGGTTCAACAAGGCCAAGTGCAAGGTGCTGCTGCTGGGCCAGGGCAATCCCAGACAGGACTACAGGCTGGGAGAAGAACTCACAAAGAGCAGTACTGTAGAGTAGGACTTGTAGGTGTTGGTGAACAAAAAGCTTGACGTGAGCCAGCAGCTCTCTTGCAGCCCAGAATCCCAAGTTCTTCCTGAGCTGCATCTACAGACAGTTGGCCAGCAGGTGGAGGGATGTGATTGTCCCCCTCTGATCTGCCCTTGTGAGGTCCCACATAGAGTCTTGCATCCAAGTCTGGAGTCCCCAGCAAAAGAAGGATGTGGAGATGTTAGAGTGGGTCCAGATGGCCATGAAGTTGATCAGATGGCTGGAGCACCTCTCCTATGAAAAAAAGACTGAGAAAGGTGGGAATCTTCAGTGTGGAGAAGGGAAGGTTCCAGGGAGACCTCATTGCAGGCTTTCAGTACTTAAATGGATCTTAGAAAAAAGATGGAGAGTGACTTTTTATATAAGCAGATAGTGGTAGGGCAAGGGGGAACAGTTTTAAGTTAACACAGGAAACTTAGATTAAATGTTAGGGGGAAGTTGTTCACTCAGAGGGTGGTGAGGCACTAAAACTGGTTCTTCAGAGAAGCTGTGGATGCCCCATCCTTGAAAGTTTTCAAGGCCAAGTTATATGAGGCCCTGGGCAACCTGATCTAGTGGGAGGTGTCCTTGTGCATGGGAGAAGGGTTGGAACTGTATGGTCTTTAATGTCCCTTCCAACCCAAACTGTTCTATGATTGTATGATTCAATTATATGCAAGTATAGTTACGTAGATACAGATATCAGTATATCAGTATATCTATAACGATTGATATGTGTATGCCTACACATATTAAAAACAAAAGAAAAACAAACAAAACAAAACAAAACAAAAAAAAGAGAGAGAGAGAGAGAGAGAAAGAAGTATTAAATATTTCACCAGTATGTGCCTTTCAGAAAATTAAATTGCAAAATATCTTCAAGTAGGAACACCATACAGTGAAAAGATGCCGCTGAGAGAAAGGGTTCAGGTAGGTCAAGAGTCCAACAAACATAAATACGTCTTATAGAAACTGGCAGCAGTAATGCCGCTGTTACCAGATTAAGCTGATGAGCTGAATGTAGTGGACATCAAGATTTCTTTAAATTAAATTTTACAAAAGAATGAAACATAGACGCTGCAGAATGTTTTACAGCAACTCAGCTGAAACATTCTGCTTCTTCTTGTGTTTTTCTGCTAGTGTTCAGAAAATAAGAGGTAAGATATTCTTATTTTAATTAGCTCCTTTTGCTATTTTGAGACTTAAAAATTGTCAGGTCATTTTAAAACATATGTCTGTTTATTCTTGTTTCTTTTATTTTTCATTTGTTCTTCTTTCACAGTGTGTAGTCCTAAGAGATTGGTAGAAATACATACATCCTTCTAAAGGATTATTGTACTGCCATAAGGTGATTATGTGTGTGGTTTACACCCTGCAGTATAGACAGTTTTGTTCTATGAACATTTTTTTTCCATAGTTTTCACAACGAGGATGTTAGATTTGCTATTTACTGCTAAAAAACTACTGAGATTTTTGACCCAGTGGCATTTTGGAGCACTTGAAGTGCTTGCTGAGAACAAAGGGAGGATCAGAGAGAGAGAGCAAGAATTATAGTTCATAAATGCTGCAAATGTTCTGAACAAAGTTTACTGATGATTAGACATGATTTCCCCCTTGCAAGTAGTACTATGGTTACCGAGCAACCTAATTGCCAGTAGGAACAAAGTAATATTCCTCATCACTACCCATTGCTCTTGCCAACACAAAGTAAACTTGAAATGAAAGTCAAATCATTAATAGTCTTGCCAAGACAAATTTGTGCAAAAGCTGCAAAGTAGCTTGAGCCAAAGCATTTTAGGAATGTCTGAAGATCACTACTGGAGCAAGCAGAATATTCATTTTTCACCCTTCCTTTATAATCCCAAGGATCACAACAAAAGCCCTCAGAAAGACCTTCATTAGTTGTATTCTTGACAGGCAGAATAAGGTCAGATGTTAAGAGTCTAAAAAATCCTTCACTGAAGAATCAAAGTTCTTTCTTTTAATTTTTTATGACATTTTGACTGATAAATAGGTGATAAAGAAATTGATTTATTTTAATATCAGTCACTGTTGCTTCTTACCTTTCACCTAAACCTTCCAATGATTTACTAGTTTTTTGTTATTATTTATTTATCCCACTTACTCAAGCATGCTGGAAAATTTATCCATTCAAGAGTTTATTTTTCCAGTAATTTTTGAGAAACATATATTTCTGGAACAGCACTGACAGTTGACCAGAAAACATATGTACAGAAAGCTATGCAGTAGTAGGGTAGAGTGAAAGAGGGGTGTACTGTCCAAATAGTTAAGGCACTGGGTTTTTAAGGTGACAGCTGAAAAATGTGCACAGAAGATTGCAGTTTAGTGTTCTCAAAATAGAAAAAGGCTAAGTCAGCCATCAAAGAGTTTGAGGATCTGGTATCAGGGAACTTCATGTCTTTGAAACCATAAGATTAGACCACTACAGCATTTCTCTGAACACCAAGCAGACAAAACAACAAATGCAACCCAACCACCAGCACAACAGGGTTTCTAAAATCCTTATTGCTGTGGAACCTATTGATCTTTTTCAAGTAACAGGGACTCCTTATCCCAAGCACAGACCCAGTACAAAACCTTAATTCCTGCCCCATAGAGCCTACCATCTGTATGTAAGACACAGCAGATCAAGGCAAACAGATCAGGGCATAACAATGAGACAGTATTGGTCAGTATGACAGGCAAGAACCACAACATACTGGGAATATTTTAATTTATCAATTATTTTTAGACATCAGTGAATCTTAAACTTGTTACAAGAGATCTGAGGGAAGACAATGATTCACACAAGTCTACAAGAGGTCCCTCTTACAGGCTTCCCAGCAAGTCTTTCTTTCAAAATCTCCCCAAATCTTTGAAGAATATCATCTCTTTCTGCCTCAACATAATTTGCATTTAAAAACAAATAAACAAAAATCAAGAGCAGTAATCATGTAATATTTATCCTAGAATCAGAGTTTTTTATTTGAGAGTATATAGTCTCCTACATTTTCTCTACCATCCAAAACACCTTATGAAAGTTATCTATTTGATAGATCTTTCTCATTTCTGAGTGTATATGTGCCTAAGCTGTCACAAAAAATGCCTCCCTCTCAGGTGGTCTCTAGTCAGGACTGGTTCAGGAGAGGACTAGGAAGTGATAGTTGGGGTGGTCCCAAATAAAGAAGTTCTGAAATAGCTTGTCCTTTTATACTTCATGGAGTCACTTGTGAACACCTTAATTTCAGAATAATCAAAGAAGCACTAAATGGAAAAGATAAATATGATAATACTTCTTAGGTTTGCTCTATCAGTGACTGGTTGAGTTTTCAATAGGAGTTATGCTCAATGACTCTGCAAATTCTGAAAGGACCACTCTAGAGACCCGTAACTAACAACGTTTTAACTCATCTTCTGTCTTGATTTTTTTATGGTGCTGAGACGGTGAAATCAGAAGGAGCTGTGGGCATTATGCTTTTCCGAAAATTAAACATCCTAGTTGAGTGTCCTATGAGGACAAGAAATTTGTTGTAGAATCTGCATCACCACAGCTGGGGGACTGTCTCAGCATTCCCAGTTGCTGTATGCTGTCTGACTCAAACATGTAATAAAATCTACATGTACAAATCATATGAGAGTTGTAGGAAGCTACAGCAGAGGCCATATCTAGGAAAATGTGGAGATAAGATCCCAGAGTAATAAGTAATTTTCCCAAGCAATAAATTCAAATATAATCAAGAACATTTTCTTAGGGAGAAATGGAAAATAAATAAATAAAAATAAAAAATGGGGGGAGAAGAAACAAGGAGAGAAAAATGAAAAAATAAAAATCTCTATAAAACACAGGAAGTAAAATTTCTGCTCAATTCATAAACAACAATACCTCTCTTGAGGTATTATGTTCAGTTTAGGTAGTTTAATACAATAAAAAGATAAAACAATTGAAAGGCTTCTAACAGCAATGTCTACAAAGCATTCTTTTAAGGGGAAAAAAGGAAAAAAAAAAAAAAGAGAAAAAAAAAATAAATTGAAACAGTTGAAGTTTGTAGAGCTGATTTTATGACAACAGTCTTCAATCCTTAATGAAGTAACTGCAAAGAAAGGGGATGAACTATTCTCCATACCTGGGAAGGACAAAACAAGAACAAGTACATTTCAATTGCAAGTAAGGAAAGAAAATAATTTATTTTTTTTTTAAAGTTAAGGATAATAATGCTTGGAAAGTAGTTAAGCAATGACAAACTGCCTTGTCTGTCACGGAAGGTCTGAGAACAGTTTAGATATATCAGAAACGTGTTAGGTATAGCTGATCCTGCCTAAAAGTAGTTAGATGAATTAGAAGACCTTTAAGGTCACCTCAAGCCTTAGAATCCTGTGATTTTGATCATTATTTTGAGTTAGTTTCAGACATAAATTCTTGGTTACCAAAAGTTACTTTCCTACATCTGACCTAACTTCCAATTAAAATTGATCTTTGAGTAGTCCAAAGATATTTTCCACTGCCAATCATACATCTCAGCATGACCACAATTTTACCTTTAAGAAACATCATATCAGACTGAATTCTACCTTTCGTTTCTGTCCTACTTTCAAACTCAGTACAATTCTTGTTCTTTCCAGTTTTCTATTTCTGCAGGTTAAGGTTACATTGATTTAAATTCAAAATTTCTGGTTGGAGCTCTTTCATGATGGAACAAAAGCCCATTGTTTTACCAACTTGATTTAATATGTTTCCAGGTAGAAATTTTTCAGTTTGTATTTCTCTGCAGTAACAAAATTATTTTAAAATATTCAACAAAAATGTTAGCAAACTGCAATAATTACTAGCTAAAAGTCACTTTGTTCATGATTCTGTCCATCACTTTACTAGAGGAGTTCATCTGTTGAAAGGCATATTGTTACTGATAGAAACATTTTTTTTTATCACATTTTATTTTACATAAAAATGCTTTTATGAAGTTTTGTGGGGTTGAGAACCTGGGTTTAAATAAACTGACAATTTGTTTAGACTTAAAGGGACTATGTAGTTTCCTAGTAATATCAGGAAACTGTGTGGCTTCTCCACAAACCCTTTTTACAACAAGTTACAATCTGTCATGTGGTTTCTGATAGACTGAGGGCCTTTGAAACTACATCACATCCTAGGAAGAGACAAGAGAGAAGAGATAAAGAACTTTTAAGTTCTTTGCAGCTATATGTTGCAAGTTGTACCGTTTTGACATTTCTGGAGCAAGCCAGTGAGTTCTGGTACGTCGACATAGTTTGTACAGGTGTCAACAAGGGAAGGCCTGTTTTAAGAGTTCCTTGTGCCAAAAGCGTGAGCAATATGACTTCAACATTCATTATGTTTGGGGCCAGAGGAAGAAAGTGTATTTGCTAATAAATGAAGATGTGGATATTTCAGAGTTATTTGGCAATTCAGAAAATAGTTTCAGTTTAATACATTTTTCCAGTTCAATTTAAGGTTGGTGAAATTTGTCTTTTAGCCAGTGGCTGAAAGATACAGCCTATGAATCATTCCTTACATAGAAACCCCAACTGAAATCTAACTCTCCTAGGGGTAGTCCAACTACATTAGAGGGAAATGCACAGAAGTCCATGAAGTATTCTGAAGTTATTCTCAGTCCCTGCTGTTGACCTTCTTTCACTGTATTGTCACATTTGTGATTTTTAGTTTTGCAGGAAATTAGACCCTTGAGAGGCCCACTTAATTAGAAAGCATAAAAGTGACTGAATTATACTATCAATTCCTCACTAGGAAAAAGATGTAGTTAATTGAGAAATGGGGCAAGAAATGTAGTACCATATTGTAATACCATTAGCATCAGAATTTAGCATCAGAACTGGTTGAAAATCAATTATTTTTATAAGCCACCTGGTTCAGTTTTAATGATACGGTAACTAATTATTGTCAATGACAAATCAACAAAATTTAAAATAATTTCCTAAACAAACAAACTAGACTTGTCACTATATAAATCATTTTAGAATTCATTTGAGAAATTCTAGAAATATGAATAGATAAATAAAACAAGACACAAAGTTAGGTATTGGTACTTCTTTGGAACTTTTTTTCCAGAGACAAGCTTTAACACTTTATCAGCCATGTAAGCAAGAGTTTTAATGCTCTGTTTTGTTACAGCTCTGCACTGTAACTGAAATTATGCTGAAGTAAAACTATGACTAGAAGATGAAAGCCACAAAGTGAAATTCTTAGGTTTGTATGGAACATTTTGCAATAAATAAAATCGTTATTTCAGCAAGGTAGAGTAACCACAAATTGAGTTCAAAGGAATTCAATCTAAATTAATGTTTGGGGTTAGTTCTACCTTATTCCTGTTTGGGAACCAGATGGAGAAATGTTTTATTTACACAGGCCAATCTGGTGACAGTAACTGTAGTCACATTAAAACAAAACCTAAATTAAAATTCTGGTTCTCTTCTATCACATCCACAATTCTTTACAACACAACATTTGAAGTAGTCCACCTAAGTGGTACAGCATGGGAAAATGAAGGTATTCATGATAGGGAGTAGCTCAGACCTTTTTTTTCTTTTACACAGCTCTCTCTGAATGATCAGCTAAGTCTAGCTGCTGCTTGGGTATGACAGAAACTGAAACACCATATAATGCATAGAAGAGAAATGTACTCCTTCACCATACCACTAGCTTAATTTCTAACAATTCCCATTTCCCTATATTCAGCTATTTTGTGAAAGAATCCAGAAACATTTTTTTTCTGTGCTTACTTTTTATTTCTTTCACCCTACATTTGAAAGCTTTTTATTCCTTTTCAGTCTGTTTATCTGATGCTTAATTTTGATATAGATGGCATTTATTGGGAAAATGCTGCTTTCAATTCATTTCTTACTTTTAATCCACATTGCTAGACAAAATTTAGAGTCTTGTAGATAATTTCAATTCAAAAGAGAAATTGGTGTTAGATACTGTATGCAACAGCAATTGGATTTCTTCCTCAGCTCGGTAAATTACAATAGACTGTTTCTTAAACGTATCAGATGTAGTCTGGCAGAGATTGTTTTCTTGCTCACAGCTACAAGCATCTTTTATCTACCATCAATCAAAAGTCCTTGCAAGTGATGACTGACTCATATTGGGATATCCTTCTGTCTTGGCTTGTTAGTGTGATGCTTTTCCCAACTTGGCCTCTTTTTTCCTAGCAACACCTGTCAAAGCCATATTGCCCAGAGCTCTCTGTTCCTGAGCAACTTGATATTTCCCTTTAATTTTCAGGAATTTGAGCAAGAAGTACTTGACAGATTATTACGGCTATATTAAACAAAGAACAGTATTTAAATTCTCAAGCTCTGTATCATCAAAAACAAGCCAGCTGTGGAAAATTGACTCTCTGCAATGACAACACCCATATTTATTGGATAGTTTGGTTGCAGTAGACATAATGAAAACCCATGAAAGTTCAGCAACTGAACATACCTTTCCCCCAAAAAACAGAGCCAAAAAACAGCAGAATGCAGGGCTAATCCGGGTGAAGAGGAACACAGCAGCCCTGTCTGTTACTAGGGACTTAGACTGGGGGCATAACAGAGAACTTGGTTTAGTTATGCTTATAGCACTACTGTGTATGCTGTCTAGAAGCAACATGTGGCAACTACCTGCAAATTGCCAGAAAACAACTGTGGGAAGCATGGTGGTAAAAGTACAATGGTATGTGATACCTTTGGGCAAGCACTAAATGACTAGAAGAGTCTTCTGCTGAAGTCCAGATGTTGACCCTAGCATGCTGTACTTGACCCAAGCACCTCCAGCACTGAAAGTGGTGCTGATGTTACAGGTAAATGGCAATGCAAGGAACTGATCTCTATGAACAGCTGTGTATAGATGAATGGATGGACTGTGCAGCGGCTGGCAAACCTGGGCCTGGATGACAGCAGTGCTCCTAATTAATACCTGTGCTCCTAGTGGGATAACCCCAGTTATCCCAACTGTATGAGTGAGCAGCCTTATTACCAAACCTACAAAGCACATAGGATGCAACGAGCTTCCTTGTACCCCGAGTATGAATGGCTGTTGCTAACAGCAGTGAGGGTTTGAACAGGCAATCGCAGTTGGGTATAGGCTGCAGGCACAGTAACTGTTGAGGATGGGGTTGTTCCTGATACATGGGAGAGAGACCACAGAGCATGTGAGGAGGTACCCCAGGAGTAAGTGATGGAAGAAACCCCAGAGGACCATGAGGAAATATCCCAGAGTTTTGAGATAAGAGAGTCTGTTTGGACTGTCCTGGGCTCCTGGAGTTTGCACCACATTGCTGGGACTGCTGCAGTGACCTGTCTGACTTTTTTTTTCTGGACTGTGCCTTCCCAGAAAATGGGGAAGTCACACAACTCATAAAATTTCATTTATCTGTGATTAAGGCATTTTGGTGCCCAAATCTATTTAGACTCCATACTGTCATTTGTTCTTAAATAGTGACAACAACATTGATAAATAGTCTCTGGGCAAAATCAGCATACAGGAAAATCCTAACTCATTGCCCTTCTGGAGTTCTCTGAGTGTATCAATAAGCATGTGGATAAAAGAAATCCAGCAGACATACTTTGTGTGGATTTTCAAAATGTTTCTTTATTGTTATTATTATTATTATTATTAAAGAAAACAGTTGCAATACAGCTGGAGGGGGGGGGAGGGAGGAATAAATAAAAGAAAAAAATATGTCACAGCATAAACAATATGAACCAAAACACAAAACAGCTTAATGAACACTGTTCAGGATCAACAGAAGACAGTACTGAGAGACCTCCAGGCACTGAAGCTGGTTACAGCTACTTTCAGCTTCTTCAACAATGATCTAAAGAAACCACTATACTGTCTTAAATATGCTCTCACAGAGGCGCAAAACAACATCGTTTCTTGGCTCAGCTCTGATCAGCAGTGGGGCCCTTCCCAAACATGGGGCAGCTTCTAGATCCTTCTCACAGAAACCATCCCTATGGCCCCCTGCTACCAAAAACCTTGTCACGTAAACCCACTACAAGGACAAAAGCCATTAGTGTGCCATTTTAAGAAACATTGGCACACCCACTTTTGGACTGCTATGCATAGTTCTGGTGTCTGCATCTGAGGAAGGAGCTAGTACTAGAGCAGGTTAGAGAAGGGTAACTAAACATTTAAGTCTCTGTAGAGATGAGGAGAGACTAGAAAGTTTGTGACTCTTCAAGGCTGAGGTGGCCTTGCAGTATCAAGGAATCATAGAGTCATAGAATGGTTTGGGTTGGAAGAGACCTTAAAGATCATCTAATTGCAACCCCCCTGCCATGGGCAGGGACACCTCTCACTAGCCCAGGTTGTTCAAAGCTCTATCCCACCTGGCCTTAAACACTTCCAGGGATGGGACATCCACAGCTTCTCTGGGCAACCTGTTCCAGTGCCTCGCCACCCTCATAGTGAAGAACTTCTTCCTAATATCTAATTGGCTGATAACATGCATAATACTTCTTCTCACAGTGGGCATTAAACTCATGGAGGACAATAATGGACAGAGACAGCATCATCATACACAAAAAGGGGTAGACATTCATGGACAAGATCATTAATAGATAACACAAACAGAAGTCAGCGGTGTACCTTCTGACATTCCTAGTACAATAATTGTGGGTGATAAGACAATAACAGGGAAGTGAATGCTGAAAGTGACAAACAAACTGAATTTCACATGTGCTGTATACAGCGAAAGACATATGAAATACAGCCAGCACCTTTGCTTTAGAGTCTTAAGGGTGGATCACACAGGGTTAATAACCAATAGATAAGACACTTGTCAAAAGTTGTAATACAAATTCCTCCTGAACATCCTATTCCTTTTATTCATCAGTTCTCTAGTAGTAGCTGTCTCCATTTTCATACTGTTTATAAGTTCCCTAAAATGCCTTCTTGCCTGATTTTAGAATGGTAGTTTTTGATCTGTTACTAACAAAAAGGAAAACAAAAGACTGTTTAAATCATATTTAAGTAAATGACAATAGCACACAGTAACTTTGTCAAACTACCTTAACTCAGAAGAGTAAAATAGATATCAGCAGAGTGGGCTGGCATTTACCTAACTCCAAATTGTCAGAAAACGTTTATGTGCCACATGATACAAATTCTGAAAAATTCATCCCTGGAGATGTCAGCAAAGGGGAAAGAAACAGGAGCTATCCAGAGTCCCAAACACAGAGTTAGAAACACAGCCTTTACAAATTCATCTCTTCCAAGCTAGCCTAGAAACCATTATATACACCAGCTGCATTGCAGCTCTGCCTATTGTCTGAGAAATGTTTAGAATTATCGAATTATCTGCTTAGAGTAGAGGGGGAAAAAACACGTGGAATTAATTAAGAAATGCAGAACTTTGAGACTATAGTGAGCCCCTGCCAAACTGCAACATGGTATATACAGTAGCAAGAGAGACCAACTTTTGTAATTACTTTCAGTTCCCCAATTAATAGATTTTTTTCCTTTTCTCTCTTTTTTTTTTTTTTTTTGGGGGGGGGGGGAGAGGTGAGGGGAGAAGAGGTGGGGGGAAGACAGGGGAAATATATTTTGGCTATATGAAAGAAACAGAGGTTTTTGGTTACTGATTTTTGAGTTTGAACTGTCAAAATTACATAGGTTTAAGCATGTACTGTCAGTTTTCAGTACAGTATCCATTTTGACTAAAAATGAACTAGGTTCAGCAGAGAAGCCCATTCAATGAAAGACTATGGAATTCGGGCTCCTTAGTCACTCAAGCCCTTTTTTTTATGTTTTTATGCTTTGTCTGACAAATTAATATTATCATCTCTTTTAGACATTGGTGTTTAAATTAAACTTAAGTAAAGTAAAATGTTAATGGACAGCAGCATAATCTCAACATAACTTTGAAAAGGTTAATGTTTGATAGATTTTCTGTTTAACTTATTCTTTTTGTCTACCTTTTCTTCTGCAATATTTGGAAAACAAATAATAAAAGTAAAGGGCTTGTGTATGAGAACCAAAAAGGAGGCAGTTTTAAAATTCCCTTCTTTATATTACAATTTCCATACCAACACTCATTAAGTCAACCAGATACATGATGGAAGAAATGGGCTTTTGATATGCTTCTTTATTTTTTTCACCACTAGAATAATTTTGAACAGGCAAGATACTTAAAAATATATATTTTTTTTCTCAAGCTGTATCTTTTTTAGGGCTTCCTCAGTTTCTTAATCTTCTAATCCATATAAGCAAATCTATCAAATTACTTCCTTTTGATACGAGTTTGCTAAGAAAATAATAAGTATCACCGCTAGGGGATGCTGATAGTAAACCAACAGATCTTTTCATCTGATATTAGTGTCTTCATTTTATCATTTTCTTTGTAAAATTTGTTTCATATTAGAACTTTATCCCAAAAGAAAACAGATTAGAAATTTATCCCAAAAGAAAACAGGTTAGAAATTTATCCCAAAAGAAAACAGGTTAAATTTGGTAATTGGAGTCCCGAAGAATTACTAAAATATTTTGTATATCTACATTTAGGAGAACAAAGATGTTATGCAAATAACAGCCCAGAAGTTTCTTAGGTTCTAGTATAATAAAATGCGCTTAGTGCTGATTTGCTCATCAACTTGGATTTGTATTTACATAGTAGCTATGTGAAAAATAGGGTCCTCTACTTTTTCTATGCCCTTGGTGAATGGGATGTACAGAAGAGGAAGAAAAAAAATACCTAAAAGGTTTGGGGAAAAAAATGAAAATTTGAGTTTTATTTCTCCTAGACATTTCAGTTTTAGAAGCAGTTCAATACTGAAATGGGGTCAAAAACTAAATAACAAATGTAACTAAAACAGGCCAAGTTAAGATGCTGTTTTATTGTTATCATGAATACCCACCCCTCCGTGAAAAATGAGATGTAAAATGAATATAAATGTCTAAATAGTTTGTTTTTAATCATCAGTCTGGTTTTATATTTTTTACATTTTTATTCAGTTCAGGAAAGGACAAATTTTTAAAAGGCTGTTCTTTGGTGAAACAGACTGTGAGGTGTTTTAGATCAGCCAATTTAAAAGTTTTCATGTGCTTTTAAAAAGAGGGGAGAAAACAACTTTAAATGTCTCCCTGCAATTTAATATTTTTACTTAATAAGTATGTAAACTGTGCTTGGAAAGTGAATGAGCATAGTATACTACAGTGAAAGCAGATTTCACAGCTGACCTACAATTTGCTTTCCCAACCAGCACCCGTGTGCAGAAGGAAATCATGGTGTGGTCAGACCCAGCCAAAGACAAAACTCTTAAGACAAAAGAAATTCAAAATTATGCAACATAACTGGCTATTTTTATTATGATTTGATAGCAGTGGATGGAAGTCACTAAGTATTTTTAAAATATTAAAGTCATTTATCTTCTCTGCTGCAATACAGTTTGGTTGTGAAGTTTGTAGTCTGTAGGTCAGATCCAGAGGTGTACAGTCACACACTTGCAAGCATCTCATATCTGGCCACTTTATTGTTAGCAGAAAGGGTCCAGGTCTGTAAGTCATATGAATCTAAACCCACTGTTGGGAGTTTGTTTCCTGGCAGTTGTTTTCAAGTATGACAGATTTGATTGTGCCAGTCTTTATGTCCCGTAAGCTTGTAAATTCCTATGGAAGAAGCACTTAAAACACAGTTGTATATAAAATACTGCATGTTTCTATACTTATATAGAAAATATTTCTATAGCCACAATGAAAGTGATGTTTGTATCATATTCTTCTATGTCTGTTGTATTTATATAGACTTGCATCAGACTGGTTCCCTGCACTATAAGCAATTGAATTGATTGAACTAACAGCTCAGAGAGATCAGCGGCTGAGAAACTGCTGTCCACAACTTATTTGTGTAATCCAAACAATAACAAAATAAAACAGATACTATTCTATTTTCTATTCTAGATACATAAAAATTTATTTTACAATTGTATTAAATTGTAAGTAACATCATTTAGTTGCCAGGGTACATGGATGAAGGTATCTCACACTCTTTTAGGGCTGGATATATCCACAAGAGTGACACAAGAGCAACAAGGCAACAATGATAGTTCTCAGTAAATCAGTAAGCAACCCATACTGTTCAGGCCGCACTAAACAAAAACAAAATCACGTTGACTTCAGAATGTTCACTAAAACCTTCCATCTCCAAAGCAAGGTCAACACAGTTTTCAGGAGAAAGACTGAATTCCCTTATTTGCTCTAGACTGAAATATGGCCAGAACTGATCTTCTTGATCTCCAGCAATAAATTCTATTACAACTGCAGCCAGACCACTGAAAATGTTGCCAAACCACAGCATCATCCTGATCTCAGCCCACCTGAAACATCCTTAGATAATTCAGATAATTATTCTACCTTAGAAAGACATTTTAGAATGATGTCTTGAGAGAAAAGTAAGTCAGTAAGCCTGAAGAAGAAATGCTTATTTAAAATAATAATAATAAATAAATAAAAATAAATATCAACCCAGGAGATAATATTGACTGTGGCCCCAGTTGTGGGCAATGTGGCCATGTTTAGGCTCATGCGCTTAGACCAGCTGAGTGGAGTTACAGTTCCCAGTCACACCTGCACTCCACTGTCCCCTCCAGCTTCTGCAGCTGAGTTCCCTCTTAAAAAAAAAAAATAAAATAAAAATTAAGAGGAGTCAAGATACCTGTGTAACCTCAACCTCAGAAGTACTTTTAGACCCTTCTGATTAACATCAGCTTTTGTAGCTTGTCTTAATGAATAGGGAATATGATCTTTGGCTGTCTGCCAGAAAAGAAAATTAAGATGTATCCTGAGAAATTCTCACTTGAAATTATTGTGAGCCTATTTCAACAATTAAGGATCATTTTAGGAACAAAATGAAAAATAATTAAAGATGGGAAGATCACATATATGGAACCTAAAGATCCTAGCACAAATGAAAGAAAATAGTGGAAAAAACTGTAGCAGTAAGAGCTGCCAGACCTTGCAAATACATGGAATTCCACAACAAAATCACTGTGTCTTCCCTAGAATTCACTTGAACTACTGTTCATACCTGATAGTCTTGTAAGAAATGTTCTTTGATTTAAAAATCAAAGAACTCTTACCTTGATTGTCTGACAGCTTCAGGATACAGCACCTAAATCATACCTACTCCAATGCAACTTTCATCCTTCTCCAACTTGCTAAATTTACCCCAGATTCAAGTATCTTATTAAACCATCACATCTGGAAATTTACAGGAATAAAAATCACTTGCAGAATAGTTTTATTCTTTGTGGCTCTACCTTGCCAGGGGCAGCTAAGCACAGTTAGATAAAGAATGTTCTCAAGTGTGAAATAATGTCCTCAGCCACCAATTCAGGCTGCCTCTAAGCAGCAGTCTACCAGAGTTTTAGTACTGTGGCTAAACTGTTGAAAACAGACTATATACTCATCCACACAGTAACTTTTTGAGACTAAAAATGAAGAAAAAAAAGCAGCCAAGAATAGTAAAGGCATAAACTGTTTTCTGACGAAATGTTTGTGAAGTTAATGGAGTTTTTCCCAGCAGTCAATGGCTCAAAATAGCATCTCCCCCCCAGTCCTTATTCTTGTTAGCCTTTTGCAAAGAGTGACAAGAAAATATAAAATATTTCCAATAATGAACTTAGCTTTCTTTTGTTAAGGCAGCTTCTGTAAGCAGTTAATATCCTTGAATGTATTCATTTAATTAAATGTATTTATTACTTCAATTTACTCAACAGAAGCTGGCAAGAATTACTTCATTTAATCTCTAGACTGCACACCCACACACACTTTGCTGCAAGAATTTTAGATTTAGTGTTTGAAATCCGAGATCTTCTTAATTGCAGAGGATCATGAATATTGCTTCTTGTCTTCACCTGACTCCTGTCATCAAAGAAGTGTGGAGGGAAGCAGCTGGGACTGAGAATCTCTCAGGAAAAGAAGAGAAGCAAAAGGGAATTTTAGGAAATTTGCATCTCTGAGGAGTTTGGAGATAATAAAGGCCTTTCTAGGAAGCTGAACCAACTTTAAGCTTGCATGTATAGAGAATAGCAGTATACATAGCTGTATAAAGAATTTGATTTTTGTCATGTCATACACCAAAAAAGTTTTTTAAGTATATAACTTTAAGACTACACATCCTAGTTCACCTCTGTTTGAGGCTCTGGCACAGGAACTGTTTCACTATTTTGATAATTTCTTGCACAGATACTGTAAAATCTGTCATTCACTGAAATATAAATTTTACTTGTGTTCCTGAATATCATGCTTCATTATTCAAAAAGAGATCCAATCAACGCTACTCCACTTTGAAGCGGATACATTTTGAGATATGTTGACATTGTTTCTATGAGCTTTCTTCAATATAAGTATTCATGTTCATTAATTAATTAGACACTGCCCATGCAATGCCATTTTAACAGACTTTTGCAGAGCTATGATGATCCATTACTGCCTGTTATTTCTAACAGTTGTAGAGAACTCACATGAATTCCCAGATAATTTTAAAATACAGTTGCTAAAAAGCTTAATGTATTTGCAATTTAGAGGACTGATTTGCAGCTGACAATCAGACAGGGCAGGTACCAGCAAATTCATAATAAATATCCTTATGGCTCCCAGGGAAAGATCCTTTATCAACCTTAAAAAGGAACATTCAAAGGGCATTGACAGGCAAACAGTGACCTGGGATGAATCTCACCAGGCTGTACCTTGGTGTGTGCATGAGTGGATCTCCTCCTGGGAGGCTGACAAACAACCCTGACAGAGGTATGAAAATATAGGCAGCAATTTTTCTTCACACACAGAAAAACAGTGGCCTACCAGACCAAAGCTCCTAAAGAGAGTCTGTAGGACTTCTGCTTCTTATATGAAGTATGTTGGCAATGAAGGGGTTATCACAGCATATTTTCCCCAGTTGCTCTAAATGTGGCTGGCTAACAATTCAGGAAATATTTGCAATAGTCCTATGCCAGCACCTGATTGTGAAAGTCTGATTAGATTGAATTAATGAATGTATTGTCTAGTTTGCATAATAGAACAAAGAAAGGATACACCCTTCTATTAATCCTATACACGGGTCTGACAGAGTACTGTATTTCCACAGTGAATATATTTTAATTTTTTTCTATTTTCATTTTTACCCCATTGGGCATAGGTTGTAGTTTAAAAACTCTACCATACTTTAAGTGTAACTCTTGCTTTAGTGTTATCAGGTTCTAGCCAATCCTAGGGTCATCCACCCCCAAACTAGCACGTTTTTAAACATGAACAGATTTTCTGCTACATGGTATTTGTTGACATGTATTAACAATGAAAAACAAATTTCCCAGCTATGATAACATCACAACAGTCAAGGAACACCTAAATAAACCTGTGCCCAGATTTATTTTACTGTGGCACACTTATATCTCAATAAGAGATTTGAATTTTGGCAAGTATGGGGAAGTCAGAGATAAACTGAAACATCCAAAAACATTACTTTCCCCTCCAAGAGGAGTCTACTAGTTGCTTTCAGTCTCTCATTTTCTCTCACATAAGCAGAGTTGGACATGTTTTCACAGACAGTTTTTCTACTTGGATTCAGATACCTGTGAATATACTGCACCATTTATTTCAGACACATGTCTCATGCCTCGGGGAACTGGGCTACAGATTAAAAACTGTGGTTTTGGGGTCATAAACCTATCAGGAATTTGACGAATATACTGAGCTTGTTATAATAAATATAAGTGTAATGCTACCAGAGTGGAGATGCTAGTTTTCTCCTTCTTGTTTGTTTAATGTTTCTTGATTCCTTTTTCATAAAGGCAGAGCTGTGTCTGCAATGATAACACACATCAAACATTCTGAAACAATGAAGACCCTTAAATGTGTAATGAGTGATGTTTGGACCAGATGATTTTGAAGGTCTTTTCCAACCTTAATAACATTATGTTTCCATGAATTCATAATCAGAACACTAGGAAGTGACAAGTGTTAAACTGTATGATTTGAAGCATTTGTAACAAATGAAGATAGTAAGGTCCATCATCCTGGAGTGAGTTCCACAGAATTAGTCATTTATAGAAGACAGCAGCAAAAAACATGAATGGGTGAAGACAGGAAGAAAATCCACTGACGTAGATAGAAGACTGCTGTGCTTTTGGGCACTGTGGCCATTTTGTCTGTTCAAGAGGACAGGATCGAGCAAACATGAGAAACCTTGCAGGAAATATGTCAAATGTAAAAATAGGAGCTCCTGTAATGAAGACTATAATCCAAATTACATCAGAGAAGGAGGAAAGCAGACAGAGTATTGGTATCATTTGCATCACTCAGTTGTACAACGGAATCTTTTTTTTTTTCTTTATTACTTTGGACAGACTGCAATTTGACACAACCACAGAAGGGATTAGATGTTTAGAGAGAATATAGCTGCATGGTATGGTTGCAATTACTTGGTTACCATCTAATGCTCATTTTCAAGGCCCAAGCCAATAACTTGCAGGATAAACATCTTTTAACATCCTGTTCCACTGCTTGTAAAAGTACACTATTGTTCATGAGATCAGAGTAAGCAAACCAAAGGTGAATCATAGAATCATTCGGGCTGGAAGGGACCTCTGAAAGTTGTCTAGTTCAATCCCCTGTGCAAATAAGGTCCAGTTAAAGCAGGTTGCTCTTGGTCTTATCTAGCTCAGTTTTCAATCTCTCCAATAGAGATTCTACAGCTGCTTTGAGCAAATTATTCCAGTATTTGACCACACTCGGGAGTAAAACTAAAGAAGGAAAATTCTTATATCTCAAAGAAATGTCTCATGTACCAACTTATGACCCTCATCAACATGCATCTCCAAAAGGACTCTCTCTCTACTTTTTCTAAACTATCCTGCTAGGTAGCCCTAGACAGCAATACAATTTCCCTATCAGTGTTTTCTTCTCAAAGCTTTCAGCTCAAAGCTGGATTTGTTCAAGACCAGTCCTCTCAGCTTTTCCTCATACACCATGCACTCCAGGAAGCATCACTGGGGAACCCAAAACAAGACACAGTGTTACAGATCTGTTTTTCCTCTGCCTAACAAAGGGGGGGGGGGGGGGATCCTTTGATCTGATGGCTACAGTCAAGATAATGCAGCCCAGGATGCAGCTGAATTTCTTTGGTGCAAGGACACTCTGCTGGCTGATGGTCAATCTGTTTTTCACCATGACTCGCATATCTTTCCTCCAAAGTTGTTTTCCATACAATGCCAGTCTGCCCCAAAATTTCATTGGTGCATGGGATTATCCCATCCCACGTGTAGGACTATGCACCTGACTGTATTTGACATTAAGCAGCATCTGCAAACTGTTTCTCCAGCCTACCAGGATCCTTCTGAAGAGCAGCCCTGTCCTCTATCATCTGCTGAGAGCACAGCAGATGTCCCATCTCTGTCCCCTCACTCAACATATTGCACAGAATTAGCCCTAGAACTGACCCCTAAAGGACATTGCTAGTAAGCAGCTACCAGCTGGACTCAGCAGCAGACTGTCCTAGAGCAGGAGCTGATGGATGGTCCAAGTCCCTGGATATGGGAGGGAATGAATCAGCCAAGAATGACAAGACCCACACTACTCATTCATCTAAAGCCACACTATTGAGTCAACAAAATTGGACACAGTTGAACCAATGAAGATTTCTGAGAGACATTATCATCTCCCAGCTGAGGCTCCCTTCTGGGATGATGCGTTGTGTAATGTAGCCCTGGACTGAAAACGGGCTGAATGGCTAGGCCAAGAGGGCTGTGGTGATGCAGTCCAGCTGGAGGCCAGTAACTATCAATGTACTCCAGGGGTAAGTACTGGGTTTAGTCCTGTTCAACATTTCTTTAATGATCTAGACAATGAGGGTAGAATGAAGCCTAGGTAAATTCACAGATGACACTTAACTGCACGGAGTGGCTGGCATGCCAGAGACACACTGTCATCCAGAAGGATCTCAACAGGCTGGAGAAATGGGCTGGCAGAAACAAGGAGCAGTGTAGAGTCCTGCACGTGGGGCAGAACAACCAGTACATTCACCAATACATGTTGGGGCCACCCAGCTGCAAAGCAGCTTTGCAGAATACTCCCTGAGGGTCCTGGTGGACACCAAGATGAATATGAGTCAGCAATGTGCCCTTGCTGCAAAGAAGACTAATGGTAACCTGGACTGCATTAAGCCAAGTACAACAAGCAGGCCGAGGTAGGTGATCCTTCCCCTCTAGGATCCTGGTGAGGCTGTACCCAGAGTACTCTGGCCAGTTCTGGGCTCCCCAGTATGAGAGAGACACAGTGATATTTGAGAGAGTCCACCAAAGGGCCACAAAGATGATGAAGGGTCTGGAGTATCTCTCCTATGAGGAAGCACTGAGATTGCTGGGACTGTTTAGCCTAGAGAAGAGGATCTCAGCATCCTCAGGAGGATCTCATTAAATGTCTATAAATACCTGAAGGGAGGGCAAAGAGGACAGAGCCAGGCTCTTTTCAGTGCTGCCCAGTGACAGAACACAAGGCAGCGGACATAAACTGAAACACAGGAGGTTCCATCCAAACATCTGGAAGCACTTCTTGCTGTGAGGATGACCAGGTACTGGCACAGGTTGCTCAGCAGGTATGTGGCGTCTCCCTCCTTGGAGATGTTCAGAAGCCATCCGGATACAGTCCTGGGCAACCTGTTCTAGGTGGCCCAGATTGAGCATTTGGTTGGACCAGAAGACTTCAAGAAGTCCCTTCCAACCTCAACCATTCTGTGATTCTGTGAAAACAGTGTTCTATGAATGCTGTCATATCAGTGGGATTCTGGGCAAGGATCAATTCAGCTACACTGACTGCAGAAAAATGGATATATCAGTAACAGATACAGGGCCATGAATATTCACATCCTTGCAATACACGCAGTGAAAACCAACATGTTTTATGCAATAACAGTCTTATGAGACCTCAACAGAGGCCACCTAATGAGGACCTAGATGATGCCTTGGTGTAACCTTTCCTTATTCATGGTAGAGTCTTGCACTTAACATCAGAAAAGTGCTTGTATATTTTAACACATTTACTGTAGCTTAAAACAACGAAATGCTGGATGGAATATAGGGCCAAACCATTCATTGTATGAAGGAGGGAAGATTGCTTTGTTACAATAGACCCACAAAATAGGAAATTTGGGTTCTACTCCAGTTTTATAGTAGACTTCCTATGAAACATTAACCAAACCTCTTTGAGCCTCTGCTAAAATTTATCAAAAAATACTATTATGACTTTACTGGGAATTTCAGTGAGTAAAATAATAATAGAAAATAGGATTTCTTCTTTCATTGCATGCTTCACATTTTCTAAATACTATTTATTTTAATAACAAATGCTTACAAGTTTAATGGTATCTGCAAGATTTTTGAGATATTTGTTGGAAAATGCAAAGTGTTACCATTGTTTTACAGTCAAGTGCTGTGTCATTTTCTTCAGAATATTTAGATCAAGGCATTGACAAATCTCCAAACCAACTTCCTCCACACCCCAGCTCTTCCCCTGGTGGTGCAGGGCTTATAGTACTCCCATCAGCTAGGCGGATCCTCTCACCAACATTAGGAGTGAAGCCACCCAAAGTTTCACTTTGAAAAAGGAAATGCATTTTCCTGAAAATGTGCCAGATCCTACTCCACCCCTAAGTCTCTGCACTGATTAGTTACACATAGTTTAATGGCATGAAAGCTGCAGGGGAGTTAGTGATCCATTACTACTCTATCACTGCATTTTTAGTCACAATGACTCACTTTATTGCTTTATAAAAGAAAGCATGACTGAGAAAGGGTGCAGTACTGTGCACATAAATGAGCCCATAAATCTTAGGTGATTCCAGAATTTTCTACTGCATCTCAAAAATAGGAAACCATTAGCTGAAATACAGTATGCTTTTCTCTAAATAGCAAGTATTTAAAACCATATGTAGAAGAACAACAAAAAACATACTCTGACGATATACTGAGAGATAGATATGAAAAGTAAGATAGGTTATCTATGACAACAGCTTTTTAAGCTCTACAACACTCAATTAGCAGATATAGGAAATAACATGAAGTGCACTATATCCAAAGTAGTACCTGTAAATGTCATCCAGCAATGAACTACTTATAAAAGAACCATGATAATGTATAACAAACATAAGTGACACGGCCACTTCAGTTATAATTCCCCATGTTAGTAGCATTCAAAACAAAACTCTCAAGAATAAGTCTAGTGGAGTCATCCAAAGAAATTGGAAGAATAGGTGGTAAAGGAAGCTACCTCCTATTTCTGAATGGTATTCCTGAAAAACTAACAAACCTTAGCCAGAAGTTTTCTGAAAATATCAGTTACTTCTACAATGAAAGTAATCCTCAATAATAAACATTATTGTTGACTACATTTCATTGTACATTAATCCAAAGTGCCTATGTATCCCAGTTATTTGACGATGGTTGAAAAAAAAATACTTCCCCAAACAATTAAATGAATATGTTATTCACCCTATTTTCAAAACAGTGCCAAACTAAGTTTCAACATGAAATGATGACAAATGTCATTTGGAGAAGACTGACATAAAATATTTTTATATTCTGAATGTCTTCCACTCTAAAATATGTGCCAGATTCACAATTCCTGAAAATACAGCCAGCCTCTTTTATCATCTGGTTTTTACTCCTCTGCTGAGATACCATCCCTTCTACAAATTTCTGTCAGCAAAGATGACATTAAGACTAATCTAAGAGTAAATTTTTCAGAGATGCTAATCCTAGGAAGATTTAGTAAAAATTGTGTAATTTAAGTTAAAAGAGGTAGGTTGGATTTGAACTGTCCATACAAATATTAACATTCTAAGTATGGCAATACCCATCAGGTGTATTGTTGCAAAATTCCACTGACTCATGGATATGCATATCATGATTTCTCATATAAGGAAAGTTGCTAAAGAATTGCAGGGGAAGAAAATAACAGCATGATAAATGACACTTTTAGTAAAATAACCTTTAACTAACTTCACACCAAAAGGTTAGCTGTGTTTGTATCTTACATATAATTTAAATTACAAAATAGATAACATTTTTTCCTACCAATCACTCCTGATTTCAGGAAACCTCCTATTGACTGAAAACTGTTACTTCTAGAGCTTATCAACACATGTATAAGTCTCTCTTATCTTAAGGCTACATAATTTCAAAAGGAATTGTGTGTAACATGCTTCACAGAAGTAATTAATAAGTGATTAATTTTGTAATTCGTGACTTAAGCTCAGTAATCCATAACTCAATAGGATCTAAAAGAAGACACTTGAAAATGAATTATGTGCTTAGAGGGCATCTGAATTCATCACATTGTTCAACATCAGTTTCTGTTAAAGAAAGAATAGGAAGTTTCATTTTAATTTTGCTGAGGACTTATTTATTCTTTTTCATGCGCAGAATTATGGCTTATACCTTGAAGAGGTAAAAGTGTTCTAAAGCATGAAACAGTATTTTTTGAATTGTTTAACCTCCCTTAAGCAAGACAAGGTCCTGGTTTTGACTATGTGGCCACAGATATAAATAAACTTAATTGATTCTCTTTTTCATTTCAGAAGATACCGGGCTATTACGTATTTGAGTTTCTTCAGATGTGTCCTCTTTTTCTGCCCATATGGAATTTAAGGACTCTAGACATTCCTCCAGGTTTTTTGCCATCATATCACATTTTTGAAAAGTCACAGATTTAGATTTATCCTGGTATATCTTTATATCTTTGGAAATAGACATTCTCAATAATTCAGATTACAGTTAACATAAATCAGCTCAGGTCTGAAAATAGTAAAACCTCATGCACATGGCAGGGAACTTCATGGACTTTGCACAGGCATTGTATTTTCTAAACTTCATTTGCATAGCTTTGTGTTAACTGTGCTTTTCTCTTGGGTATCAAAATCCTCCATTACCCAGAAAACTGAGAGATAATTACAACTGGTTCTCAAAATAGATTTGGTTTTCAAGCTTTGGTTTTCAAACATATTTATCAAAGCTATGCTTGAAAGAACTAGAATTCACTTTTTCTTCCTCCCCCCCCCCCCCCCCCACCTCTCCCTCCGTAATTTCATCTTTACTTAGAAAAAAAGATGTTAGCAGCAAACAAAACTACATTAACTCACAGCCAACTAATTTGCTTCCAGTTGAGCAGTTCTTCTCTTATATCTCTATATTCCTTGAAAATACAAGATATATAGAACTCCCAAGAAATACTAATCACTAAGTCTAACTACTGGCTCCAGACGGGATCACCCAAAAATCAGACCATGAGTCCGAGAGCGTTGTTCAAATGCTTCTTGAACTACAGCAGCTTGGTGCCATGACCACTGCTCTGAGGAGCCTGTCCCACTGTCCAACCATCCTCTGAGTGAAGAACCTTTTCCTAACACTCAGCCTGACTCTCCCCTGTCCCAGCTCCATGCCATGCTGTTCCCTCGGGTCCTGTTGCTGTCCCCAGTGAGCAGAGCTCAGCGCCTGACCCTCCGCTCCCATTATGAGGGAGCTGCAGGCCACCATGAGGCTTCCCCTCAGCCTGTTCTGCTCTGTGCAAGGGACCTCAGCCACTCTTCACGTGTCTTCCTCTCCAGTCCTTTCATCATCTTCATAACCTTCCTTTGGACATGCTCTAATAGTTTTGTCCTTATACCATAGAGCCTACACCTGCACAAAGCATTCGAGGTGAGGCCGCACCAGCACAGAGCAGAGCGGGACAATCCCTTCCCTTGACTGGCTAACAATGCAGTGCTTGATGCGCTCCAGGGTATGGTTGGCCCTTTTGGTTGTCCAGGTACATTGCTGACTCGTATTCAACTTCCTATTGACCACAAATCCCCACAATTTTTCTGTGGGCCTGCTCTCCAGCTGCCCATTCCCCAGTCTGTACATATACCCAGGGTTGCCTTGTCCCAGACGCAGAATCTGGCATGTGCTCTTGTTAAATGGCATACATTTGGTGATCATCTAGTATTCTAATTTGTCAAGATCTCTCTGTTCCTCCTAACTTAGTATCATCTGCAAACTTAATTAGTATGCATTCAAGTCCTGCATCCAGATCATGTATAAAGAACACTGAAGAGAACTGGCCCTAAAATGGATCCCCAGGGAACGCCACTATAATCCTTTGAGCTCAATCAGTCAGCCAATTGTTCATGCATCATATTATGTGTTTGCCTAGCTGTATGCTGGACGTTTTGTCTAAAAGTATGCTATGACAGCTGGTACCAAAAGCTTTGCTGAAATTTTAAAAATAAATAAATAAATGAATAATACATCAGATGGCTTCCATTTATCAACCAGATGGGTAGCTGTCATAAAAGGAAATGAAGGTTGGTCCCTCCTTTTAAAAGGAAATTAATTAGGTCCCTTCGTAACCTTTTTTTTCCGTAGGCTGAACAGCCCCAACTCTCTCAGTCTTTCTGTGTAGGATAGGTGCTCCATCCCCTTCATCATCTTTGGGGCCCTCCTCTGGAGGCTCTCTAACAGGTCCACATCCTTCTTGTGCTGGAGACTCCAGACCTGGATGCAGGACTCCAAGTGAGGCCTCACAAAGGCAGGGTAGAGGGGGACAATCATCCAGAGAAGTTAAGAGAAGAAAGCTAAAGGAGACAGGTTTAATCTACTCTTTGATATAAAGTTTTTCTCTGACTTTTCATTGTACATACTTTAACAAGCAAGGCATTGTCTAGCTCAGCGCCTTAATGCCATGACTGGTCCCAATTACCCTTCACAAAGCTTTAGGTCTGTCCCCTAAGACTTGTTATTCTACTTCTGCACACAGGAGAACTTACACATTTCATTAATATTTTAACAAATCCCTCTTTATCTGTCACTTCAGCTGACACCCCACCTGCTAATCCATGCCCCACTCCTCTTCAGCTTACAGCCCACGCTAGTGCACTACCTTAAAATTTTGAAGGTATATTTGTGAACTTTCAAAGGAAAAAAAAATATTCTTCCTCCACAGAGAGCACTGGTAGTGTTATTAGTGTGTCAGCAGGTAATTTCCTGCTTCCTATGATCAGCAGGGCAGGAGCAGCAGCCACAGGCAGAGAGGATCCCAAATTCAACAATCAGTCAAGCTGATGGATAGGAGCAGCATCAGCTGGTTTTAAACTGAGAGAATAAGTGAACTGAGATTTAAATCACAACGAGTAATAAAGGAATGTGGAATAGCAATGGGAATAGACTCAAATATCTGGGGACCACTGTAATAGCTTTCATTCTAGTGTGTATTGAAAACTATCAGGTCAGCTGATAACAAGAAAATATATTCTAATTTTATTGTTGCTGAATATTGAAGTGGAAATAAACTTGGTAAGCCTGTCTCAACCTTCCCATTTTATGTCATCTTAATATGTCAAAGACAGGAGAATTAGAGGCTCATCCATGAATAAATTACCTCTTCTACACACACAGAAATGCTGTATAGGTTAGTGCCTCATTTTTTCTTCCAACCATCCTTCACTACAGCTGCAAATCTATGGCTAATTGTCAAATGGCATCCTCCATGAGTAATTAAGTTTAACTATCAAGGAAGCTAATATTCTCAGAAATAAAAAGTTTCATGGGTATTCCCTCTATCCTACATTCAAATAGCCTGTTATAAATTGATGGCACCACAGCTGACTTTTTCCTTCAAATGCCAAAGCCCTTCCTATGTAACAGCGTGTGAATTCTAACTAGAAAGATATTATCCTTTATGAACTGCTTCACTGCAACACCATAAATCACTTTTCTAAATGATTTCTCCATGTTAGATGAGCAAAATGCTGAACCTATCAATCCCTCTTGCTTTATGAGTCTTAGGGCAGCACAAAGGGGTGAAAGCTGGAAAAGTATATATTAATCCTTCTGAAAATTCAAGACTCAGCTAATGTAAAGAAACAAGCCAAACATTGCTTATTTGAAAGACACATACACACACACAAACACACAAAGTGTGTAAGTAAGTCAAACAAGGAAGGTATTGCTGTCACATTTTCACAAGGAAATATAACATATGTCAATCTACTGACTGTATATCAGCAAAATTTGATAACACTAATAAAACACATCCACCTTAATATATTTAAATGGATATTCTTGTTTTGTTTTCTACTAACTGATAATTGTACACTACCATCAAGATCTCCAGTACTTGCAAATATTATTAAATCAATAATTTTTAGATGTTAAATTAATAGCATCATTACTAAAATCCAAGTCTGGAAACCCATTATCATAGTGAAATGATGGTAGAAATATTCATTCACCTGACAATCTTTTATAGTGATTATGCTCAAGGCTTTGAGCTGATGGATGGTTTCAGAGGTGAAAGAAGGAGATGAATACCCCAGCACCTCGGCTTCACTGGGCAATCTTGTCAGAACCTCTTACTGGGGTTTCAAAGTTACCTTTGGGATATTAGCTACGCCAGAAACAAGTGTCAGTAGTGCAAACCAGGTTTCTTAGCTTGTAACTGCTAACAGTTAACATACTTATAAATATGGTTTTAAATATTTCCCTACCTTCCTCCACAGAGTCCCCAAGGTCAGGTGAAAGTTGTTGCTTTTAAAAGATATTACCTTTAGTGTCCTAAGGTGTGGTGTCAGCATTTGACTCTCTGCCAATCAGCTTCACAGAGGAGTCCCATTAGTTTGTACTTCAGTGTTGGACCAATATGACTTTTTCACCCTTTAATTTCCTTTAAGATTGACAGAATCATGATCCTGGCACCACTTGGCTCTTAAAGTAATACAAGACAAAACAGACACCTAGTTTGATTGCATTTGATTAAGGACAGAGAACAAAGGCTTCTGAACAGTAATTTCTCTCGGTACACTACAAAAGGTTAAACTGAGTCATTCCCAGCCACACACAACTGACTTCCTTCTCAGGGCAATGGCTTTGTATGAATACTACAACTCCAGATTAGAAGAGTGATTCTACATATTTTCTGATAAATAATGATCTAATAATCTGTTAAAGTACCTGCCCACATCATATTGGCTTCTTTTCTACATGAGCTATTCCAGTTGCTAAATTACAAAATAAACTCTCTATTGTGAAATTCAGAAAAATACTCAGTGCTATTCCAAAGGCTTTTGAGTTCAATGCAAGCAGAAATATGACATCAAGATGAATTCTCTCCATATTGCTTTCCAAAGTCGTATTAAATTTATGTCATATGAACTAATCAATGCAGTTAGAAAATAATTTGTTTATAAGAAAATTTCTAAGCTATAGTCTCAATTATGGCGAGTACTGTAACAAACTTTTAAACTTCTAGCAAAGTACAAGACTCACTAAGATTTTTTGGTTGGTTGGTTGTGTTTGTTTGTTTGTTTTTGTTTTGTTTTAGGCTACTTAATTTTTCTCTTCAACAATGAAGAGAAACTGAAAAAACAAACATAATTTTCTTGCCTTAAAACAAATGAGTTTCACCTCCAGACCACAACCAGAAAAAAAATCATCAAGCTATTTAGGCATAGAGAAATCAAAGCTGGCTGAACCCAAGAGACGAGTAAGACTAGATATATGAAGCAAAGGGTAATTTGCTATTTAAAGTTCTTAGCAAATCCAAGTTCCTTAAAACAAGTCAATATCTACCACCTTGGGAATGTTATTTAACAAAAGTAAATAAATACAGACAGACAGACAGACAGACAGACACAACTAGTTTCTTATACTTTCTGAGAAATTAGCTTTTCTCTTTATTTGGCAAAAAACATTTGGCTTGATTGATTTCCTAGAAATATTTCCATAACAGTTTAATATCCATGGCTGAACAAATTTTTCCCTTGAGTAGAATACACAGATGAGCAACTACCAACCTCTACAGAAATGTAATTGCCCCAAAAATCTTGACTAACAACAGTGTCTGAACCCAGCAGTGCCTCATCAATGTTTGGTAGCTTATATTGGCCGGCTAAAGCAACGTTGTAGTTTTTAGTAAGAATATTTGTCATGACATGAATTGCTTCTGATTTTCTAGCCAGAAAGGTCAAGTGGAACTGCTTGTCTATATTTATGTTTCAAATTAATTGTACTGGTATTTATATACTGCAAAAGAATCTGAGAGTATGCTTTGTTCCCAGGTCATGAATACAACATTTTCTTAATGTTAAAATATGAAATGCAAGCCCAGAAGATACTATTGGCTAATTTAGTTTACAAGGAAAGTCAGAAGTTCCACTTATTTACAGAGTTCTAGCAATAATATTTGAAGTAATTTGCATTTCATATAATATAGCCAGAACTTGAGCTGTGCTAGTAAGCTACGTTGGCTACATTTCCAAATGCAACAGCCAGTAGAAGGTATGTCAGGCCCCACTTTCTTGGCTTGACACAAGAGTTTATAACAAAATAGTGTTTTGTAAAATAAAAAATAAAATAGTAAAAAAAAAAATAGTAAAATAAAAATGAAGCAAATTCAATTAATTCCAAGTAACACACAGTGCAGACTACTGTGTGCACTCTATTTTACTGCCCTATATCATGCTTTCAAGCTGATTTACTGCCCCATATCATGCTTTCAAGCTGATTTATTCACACACATACATCATTACATAAATTTTACACACACACAAATTTGTCTACATGTTATTGTGTTGTTTGTGATGGCATAAGAGTAGTTCACAACAGACTCAGACTATCAGTCTGAGACTCAGACGATCAGACTATAAATTTTCCTTTGAACTGTCTGAACTTCAGTGTCCTCTCAGACAAATGTGTGCACATACATGCACAGAAATGAACAGTAACTCCTTGGAATTATGACATTGAGTAGGTCAAGTGGGTGATCTGTTTGCAGATTACATCCAGTCTATTGTTTGCTTCACCACCTCCGTTCACATTACCTCAAAACATAATGTTTTGTGGAAATTTATTTTTCTTTCCCATCTGTTTTTCCAGTGATCTTCCATTTTTGTACAGCTGCTCTGCCAAGTTAGTTGAGGCCCAGAGAAATTAAACAATTTGTGCAAGGTCATATAAGTCTTGGCTCAGCCAGACTTACCATTAAGAATTAAAAACAATATACAAGTGTATACAAGGTAGGGAGAAAAAGCAAAAACATCAGCACTTTGAGTGTTACGTTTTGTTTGGTATAGATAAGTTTAGGTAAATGTTGGTCCTGTCAAGACAAGGTATTCTTCTTGTAGTAGATCCTCAGTTGTGCCATAGAACTCTTTCCAGACAGAAAGAGCAAGGTTCATCACAGCTTTGCTTTTCTTTTCTTGTATCGCCCCTAAGGGAAGAAGGAGCAATATTGTACCTGATTTTTAAAGAAGGAAAGGCATAAATGGTTGCTGGTAGCAGCCATTAAACCCTCTCCTAGGCAACAGAGACCCACTACTTTTTCTCTTCGTCCTTGGAAGCTGAGAGAAAAATAGGATGCTAGTCCTTTAAAGTGAAAATTGGCTCTTTTTTTATCCTGTTTTTTAAACAACCTCATGCTTTATGCCTGCAAATGACTGCATTTAAGAGAATTGTGTGAAATACAATAAGACAGAGGACTTTATGAGGTAATAAAATTTCAGCTATATTACTATTACTGTGGGTCTGAAAAACAAAAAGAGGTAAAAGATTTGGGGAAAAAAATGTCAAGAAAGGTCAGTACCTCAGACATGGAAAAGCTTAAGATTGGTTCAAAATGTGTTTGTTATAGTTCCAAAATAAAACATGCATTACTATTAAGGAAATATGAGATATAATAGTATATTATCTTACTATTAATGATAGATGAGGTTTTAATAATATATAAATTCTATATGTTATATAGCATTTTCTATTTCTTGTCATCCTCTCAGCTGCGTGCCAAGAGCTTCATGATTATTTAAAGTATGTATGTTTTCAAGTATAAGAATTGAAACGTAAAAAGTCTGCAGAGGAGAAAAAAGCTTGAGTTCATTCTGTTTCTTCTTAATTTCCCCAGCCCCTCAAAATAATTTGTGCTTAAAATGAAACACTGACTATCACCTGTTATCAAAAGGATAAGCATGTTTCCAACAGATCCCTAGAGAAAGGGAAGAATTTCAGTTGATTGCCACATTTTCACGATATCCACCCTCTCAAATTAGAATTTGAGATTTTTTTTACTTTTTTTTTTTAATTATAAAAAGATATCTAATTTCTCTTCCTGTAATACTGCCTCCAAGCACATTTTCAATCTACATGTATTTCAACCTCAATAATGCACCAGGTAATGCACAAGCTTTATTTATTTATATTATATTTATATTTATATTTATATTTATATTTATATTTATATTTATATTTATATTTATATTTATATTTATATTTATATTTATATTTATATTTATGTGTGAGACCCCAGATTTTCTTATACCTCCCAGTACTGCAGACAGAAAATTCAGGTATTTCTAATATCCTTTTAGAGTTAGAAAATAACTCATTATGCACTTACTTCTTTTAATTACTTCCCACCATTTTAAAAGATCTCTAGCCAAACTCCTTGGAGGTTTTCAGTTTCTTTCCTAAAGAAAAAAACTTACAGTATTTGACATGCCCTTCAGCATTAGTACTTTTGGACTAAAATATATCTTCCCTTTATTCATTATCAAAATCTATTTATATATTTCCATTGGGAAATATCTGAGACTCATAAAGCAATAAGAAAAAGCACTAATCCATTCATTAGCTGAGCATTTGATCATAGGGAGTATGATCATCAGAAAACTCTGCTACACAATAAGAACAAAAAAAAAAAAAGTAAAATTCCTGTAATGTAAAGTTGATGTTCATCTTTATCCAAGACGCTTCCATCCCCTCCAATGGTATTTCTTCTCTTTTTTACATGCATATAAAAAGAGAAGGATGATTTTTTTCTCTTGTTTTACTTCTTTTGTTTGTTTTTTTCATTCACTCCCAGCAATTTCATTACCTCTGCAACCTCAAATAAACCTACAATATTACATGAAATAAATATGTCAGTATGACTCCAATCATAAGGATGACCAGGTTGGAATTTTTTATTTCTCATATAAATTGATGTACAGAGATTTTTATGAATTTATGTGCCGCTAAACACACTCCCGGAAGCTTTGGCAAGCACAGGCGAAAGAGCATTAGTTCAGATTTCCTCTTGCTCTTCTTATGTACTGAAATATTCATACTACTTGGATTTTATGTTGGTTCGAATATGAACCTCTCTCTTGGATATAATGTTTTTCAAAGCTCTCAGTGCTAGAATGAATCTGAGGCAGATTCAGAATTACTTTTAACACTTGCTTTGCACTAGAAAAGTATAGAAGAACTTCATGAAAAATCTGTTAGATGATCCAGCTGGGAGTAATCCTTTGTCTTGAAAATGCCAAATTATTTACTGTTTTATTTAATGTTTCTTTGAAGAAGGAGAAAAAAAAAAAAAAACTTTCCACAACACTCAAGTATGAACTCAACCTCACAATTTCTACTAACACTGAAACTAACACTGAAATATAGAAAGAAGAACTGATGGACAGGATTTCAAGTTTTATAATCTCCCACCCAAAGTAAGAACACAAGTACAGATACAGGGTCATACCAAAGAACCTCACAGCTCAAAACTGTATCTGTTCAATAAGAGCCAAATTCTGGAAATGACAACACAAACAGGGAAAACATAATCGATGCTTCCTTCAAAGACACTTCCAGCCATCCTGAGCCATTTCTGCATTTAGCAATACTTGAGGTATTTCTAATGCATGACCTTACCATGTTCTTGACTACATTCTTGGCATCCACCAAATCTGCTGACAAATAGCTTCACACCTGCAGATCTGCTGTATGAAGAACTTCCTCCATTTGTTTGTTTTGAACCTAACTTCACTTTTTGACCCCTAAATCTTGTTAAGGGAAAGACAATGAATGATCCCAGTTCACACCCTGTATTTGTTAGGTGAAATAGTTTCATTCCCCCTAGCCAGGGATCTGCAAGCTGCTTCAACATGGGGCTAGTCACAGAGATGCTGAGTAATTGCAGGTCACGCTTGGGGCAGGCAGAGTGTGATTAGCAGCACTGGCTGTAAATGGAAGCTCACTTCTCTGCCATATTATTCTTATTCTTGTTATGACAACTCTTGTGAACTCCTGTCTTAAATCATGAAAAGCCTCAGGCACTAACACGTATATGGAAGAATTCTACAGAGACTTCTAGAAACAAATACTTATGCTACTCTCTCGAACTGCAGGGTAGCTTCCTTCAAGCTGTCAAGCAGCAATCATTAGCACATTGTGGAAAACAGACAAAGACTTAACCCAGAGGCATTGCAGAGGACTCTGCAATGCACAGCGCTGTGAGAGCCTTGGTGCAGCTGATGGCATATACAATAGCAGCATACTGGATGATGTTTATATTGTTATTTCTTCTGGTATAAAAGGGCAGAGATCAAAGAATGTGGTTTATCTTTAAGCCCCACTGAGGTCTTAATATGCATATCCCATAGAGCAAGCATGCCAGTGAAACTGCAAGGGCCGCTGGGGAAAATGACACTAAAAAGAGTGATTAAAGCCTGGGGAGAGATTGGGTTGTAAATGATCATGTTGGGTAAAGTGCATGTGGAGAGAAGTGTCAGAATTGATAGTTATAGCACTGAAGAGAACTGACTTCTCTACACACTCACATGTCCAATGTAGGTATCGGTCTAAAGAAATGTCAGGCATCATAATGCATAACGATAACTTTTTAGAGAAAAACATCAATTTAAAATATTGTCATTCTTCAATTAGATTTCCTTATATTTAAAAATTACATTTTCTGAAAGAAAGCAAACACAGAACATTAACATTTTACATATACATATATATATATATATATATATATATGTAAAGTCATTTCTTCAAGGCTTTCTTCTAGGAGCTCAGACTACTTTTCCCTTGCACTGCAGTGCACATCACATATTCCACACTACAAAATATTGCAAGTTTTACAAGCACGATACTGTTCCAATGACTGAACACACTACCTACAATTTTAAAAGAGCAGATCTATACCAAACCAAACATCAGTTTCCTAACTGATCCCATGCAAAATGTAACATTCACATTTCTGTAGTAGCAGAGCTGATAATATTGGGAAAAAAATGTTATACCCCACCACAGGTTAAATTCTGATATATTATAATTAAATCCCTATATAAATTTACCAAATAATTTGGGTGTTAACTAGGAACAATTACCTATCTAAAAATCAGCCTCTATTGACTAAGATGCAATTGGTTCTTGGAGGGATAACTAATTCAGTGAAAAGTTACTTGAAACAAATTTTTATGCACATTGGTGTGTGCTTCCTCAAATTCATTGAAAATTGTATTATGCTTTACATTTTCATAATATTACTTTTACATTTGTTTTTTGTATGAAGCAATGATATCTTCGAATTATTATTCATAGAATCACAGGATCACAGAATGGTTTGAGTTGGAAAGAAACCTTAAAGACCACACAGTTCCAACCCCCTGCCATTGCAGGGACACCTCCCACTAGATCAGGTTGCTCAAAGCCCCATCCAACCTGGTCTTGAACACTTCCAGGGATGGGGCATCCACAGCTTCTCTGGGCAACCTGTGCCAGTGCCTCATCACTGAATAAAGAATTTCCTCCTAACATCTTATATAAATCTCTCCTCTTTCAGTTTAAAACCACGCCCCTCTGTCCTATCATTATCTGCCCAAGCAAAAAGTTGCTCTCTTTTTTTTAAAGCCCGCTTCAAGTACTTCAGTACTGGATCCAGTGCTCTTCAACTTATTCATCAGTGACCTGGATGATGGGACAGGGTGCACCCTCAGCAAGTTTGTGGACGATACAAAGCTTGGCACAGCGGCTGACACACCAGAGATCCGTGCAGCCATTCAGAGACACCTGGACAGGTTGGAGAGCTAGCATAGAGGAACCTCATGAGGTTCAACAAGGGCAACTGCAGGGTCCTGCACCTGGGGAGGAACAACCCCAGGCACCAGTACAGGCTGGGGGCTGACCTACTGGAAAACAGCTCTGTGGAGAGGAACCTGGAGGCTGTGGTGGACAAGAAGTTAACCATGAGGCAGCAGGGTGCCCTTGTTGCCAAGAAGGCCAATGGGATTCTAGCCTGCATCAGGTGGAATGTGGGTAACAGGTCAAGAGAGGTGATCCTCTTCCCCTACTCAGCTGTAGTGAGGCCACACCCAGAAAATTGTGTGCAGTTCTGGGCTCCTCAGTAGAAGAGGGACGTAGAACTTCTAGAGAGAGTCTAGCATAGAGCCACAAAGATGATTAGGGGATCAGAGCATCTATTTTATGAGGAAAGACTAAGCGAGCTGGGCCTGTTTAGCCTAGAGAAGAGGAGATTGAGAGGGGATCTTATCAACCCCTACAAATACCTGAAGGGACAACGTAAAGAGGATGGGGCCAAACTCTTCTCAGTGGTGGCCAGTGGTAGGACAAAGGGTAGTGGGTATAATTGAACTACAGGAGGTTTCTTCACCATATAACAAGAACTTCTTTATGGTTCAGGTGACAGAGTACTGGAACAGGCTGCCCAGAGAGGTTGTGGAGTCTCTTTCATTATAAATATTTAAAACCTGCCTGGATGCAATCCTGAGTAATATGCCCTAGGTGATCCTGCTTGAGTAGGGGGAGTGGACTAAACGATCCCTGGAGGGGATCACTTGCAACCTCAACCATTCTGTGATTCTGTGAAAAAGCAATATGCTGCTTTAACATAGTATTGAACTGTTAGAAAATAGTCTTTAACCATTATGGCTGCACTTACTGTTTCTGAAAAATATTATTTCATTCCCATATTCCAATGTTCAGCTTCATGACTATCCACAGGAAATTGCTGTTCCAGGATTCCACTTAAGATTTATTATACTAGTATACTAGAAAATTTATTGAGATCTATATTCTTTTGAAGATGTAACAGTGACAAAAACTTTTTTTTTCACATGTAAGTAAATGCTTTCTGAAATTAACAGTATGAAGAAAAATAGAATTTAAATAAAATTTTCTCATATACAACTATTAGTTGGAGAAAATATAGCAACCCAAATATGGCAGGCTATGACTTTTATTTTAAGTATTCATAGAATCATAGAATATCCTGAGTTGGAAGGGACCCATAGGATCATCAAGTCTAACTCCTGGCACTGCACAAGTCTGCCCAAAAGTTTAGACCATGTGACTAAGTGCACAGTCCAATCGCTTCTTAAATTCAGACAGGCTTGGTGCAGTGACTACGTCCCTGGGGAGCCTGTTCCAGTGTGCAACCACCCTCTCGGTGAAGAACCTCTTCCTGATGTCCAGCCTAAACTTCCCCTGCCTCAGCTTAACACCATTCCCATGGGTCCTATTATTGGTGTTTACAGAGAATAGGTCACCTGCCTCTCCACTCCCCCTCGCGAGGAAGTTGTAGACTATGATGAGGTCCCCCCTCAGCCTCCTCTTCTCCAGGCTGAACAGGCCCAGTGCTCTCAGCCGCTCCTCATATTCAATCTTCATAAGAAACAAGGATATGCAGCAAATTAAGTACCAAAGTATGATGGTGAGGTTATCTTCACTTCCAGCGTTGTACTGACCCACACTAGTAGTTAATTAGCTCTCAATTAAAATGATTCTTTGATAAATACTTCTTATCATCTAACTGGTGTGAAGATGTTAATGTCAATATGAAATTTCATTCTACAACCTGTAATCATACCAAAGTTCCCACTGTAAACAAAGAGATAGGAACAATTTCTAACCTGTGCATTCTTCCAAATTTTTTTTATTTGTCTGTTCAGTTGGTTTTGGTTTTGACTCCTTCATTCAAAGAAACAAACAAAAAAATTGTCATTATCACAAAAGTGACAAAAGGGAGCAAGTCTGTCATGAACATATACTTTGGTGTCAGAGCTCTAGAAGGCACTGCAAGGGAGTCAGACTAGATGACCCCCAGAGGTCCCCTCCCACCTCAGCCAGTCTGTGATTCTGTATTAGAGGTCAAACATCCCCTGAACTCTCTCTGAGTAGACAAAAAGCACATCAGAACTCACATAGAATCATAGAATCATAGAATCATAGAATATCCTGAGTTGGAAGGGACCCTTAAGGATCATCAAGTCCAACTCTTGACACCGCACAGGTCTACCCAAAAGTTCAGACCATGTGACTAAGCGCACAGTCCAATCTCTTCTTAAATTCAGTCAGGCTCGGTGCAGTGACCACTTCCCTGGGGAGCCTGTTCCAGTGTGCAACCACTCTCTCTGTGAAGAACTTCCTCCTGATGTCAAGCCTAAACTTCCCCTGCTTCAGCTTAACCCCGTTCCCGCGGGTCCTGTCGCTAGTGTTAATGGAGAAAAGGTCTCCTGCCTCTCGACACCCCCTTACGAGGAAGTTGTAGACTGCGATGAGGTCTCCCCTCAGCCTCCTCTTCTCCAGGCTGAACAGGCCCAGTGCCCTCAGCCGTTCCTCGTACGTCTTCCCCTCCAGGCCTTTCACCATCTTCGTAGCCCTCCTCTGGACACTCTCCAACAGTTTCATGTCCTTTTTATACTGTGGTGCCCAGAACTGCACACAGTACTCAAGGTGAGGCCGCACCAGCGCAGAGTAGAGCGGGACAATCACCTCCCTCGACCTACTAGCGATGCCGTGCTTGATGCACCCCAGGATACGGTTGGCCCTCCTGGCTGCCAGGGCACACTGCTGGCTCATATTCAACTTGCTGTCTACCACGACCCCCAGATCCCTCTCTTCTAGGCTGCTCTCCAGCGTCTCATCGCCCAGTCTGTACGTGCAGCCAGGGTTTCCCCGTCCCAGGTGCAGGACCCGGCACTTGCTCTTATTGAACTTCATGCAGTTGGCGATCGCCCAGCTCTCCAACCTATCCAGATCCCTCTGCAAGGCCTTTCCACCCTCATTCGAGTCCACAACTCCTCCAAGTTTGGTGTCATCGGCAAACTTGCTCAAAATACCTTCTATTCCTACATCCAGATCGTTTATAAAAATATTGAAAAGTACCGGCCCTAAAATGGAGCCTTGAGGGACCCCACTAGTGACCGCCCGCCAGCCTGACGCAGCCCCATTCACCATAACCCTTTGGGCCCTGCCCGTTAGCCAATTGCTCACCCATCGTATGATGTTTTTATTTAGCTGTATGCTGGACATTTTGTCCAGTAGGATCCTATGGGAAACCGTGTCAAAAGCCTTGCTGAAGTCCAAAAAAATCACATCAGCTGGTTTCCCTTGGTCCACCATACGGGTGATCTTATCATAAAAGGAAATCAGGTTAGTTAGGCAGGACCTGCCCTTCACAAACCCATGCTGGCTGGGACCAATGACTGCTTTGTCCCCCAGGTGCGCCTCAATAAGTTCGAGAACCATCTTCTCCATGATTTTACCAGGCACTGACGTGAGACTGACAGGCCTGTAATTGCTAGGGTCTTCTTTCTGACCCTTCTTGAAAATCGGCACAACATTTGCCAGCTTCCAGTCTACCGGGACCTCTCCAGAATCCCAGGATCGTTGAATAATAATTGAGAGAGGTTCCGCGATGACGTCCGCCAGCTTTTTCAGCACCCGGGGATGAATCCCATCCGGACCCATGGACTTGTAGGGATCCAGGTGGAGTAGCAAATCCCGCACACGTTCAGGGTCGGTTGGGAGTTTGTCCTCCCCACCGTCCCGGTCCTCCAGCTCAGGGCACCCTGGGTCCCAAAGCCCATCATCGGCATTGAAGACAGAGGCAAAGAAGGCATTAAGCGTCTCTGCTTTGCCTATGTCATCGTCTGTGAGAAGACCTTCCCTATCAAGGAGCGGCCCTATGTATTCTTTAGTTCTCCTTTTTCCATTCACATATCTAAAAAAACCCTTTTTATTTTCTCTCACAGACACAGCCAGCTTCAACTCTAGGTGTGCTTTAGCCACACGAATTTTCTTCCTACAAACACGAACAGCATCCCTGTATTCTTTCCATGTCACCCGGCCCTCCTTCCAGTAGCGAAACACTCTCTGTTTCCGCCTAATCTCCATCAGAATGTTCCTGTTCAGCCACGCCGGCCTCCTGCCGCGCCTGCCTGACTTGCGGTATTTAGGAATTGCCTGTTCTTGTGCTTCTAGGAGGCATCGCTTAAAGAGTGACCAGCACTGGTGGACATCAAGGCCTTCAAGAGCAGCTTCCCAGGGGACCTTGCTGACTAGTTCCCCGAGCCGCCTGAAGTCTGCCTTCCCCATATCTAGGGATGAGGTTTTGGTGGCACTTTTCCTTCTGTCACCGTAAATTTTGAACTCAACCACTTCATGGTTGCTATGACCGAGGCGGCCACCAATCACCACATCTCCCACCAGACCCTCTCTGTTTTCCAGCAACAGGTCAAGGAGGGCGCCTTTCCTAGTTGGCTCCGTTAGCACCTGCACCAAGAAGTTATCATCTAGGTGCTTCATGAACCTCCTGGACTTATTCGTGTCAGCCGTGTGGCACTCCCAGTTAACGTCTGGCAAGTTGAAGTCCCCCATAAGGACAAGGGGAGTTAATCTCGAGGCCTCTCTTAGTTCTGTAAAGAATAATTTATCGGCGCTATCGTCCTGGCCAGGCGGTCTGTAATAGACTCCCACAACGACATCCCCTTTATTCGTTCGTCCCTTGATCCTTACCCAGAGGCTCTCAACTTTGCCATCGCTGACCTGGAGTTCCACACAGTCCAGCCCCTGCTTCACATACATCGCCACCCCACCACCTCACCTACCCTGCCTGTCCCTCCTGAAGAGCCTGTAACCATCTATCGCAACACCCCAGTCACAGGACTCATCCCACCAGGTTTCGCTTATGCCAATGATGTCGTAGTTGCGGGACTGGGCCAGGACTTCTAGCTCATCCATTTTATTCCTCATACTGCGTGCGTTCGTGTAGAAGCATTTCAGGTGCGTCTCCTTACACTCAGCACCTTGTGGATCTAACCGAAGGACCTCACTGGCACACAACCCCTCTGATTCTAGCGTACTTAGGTCTTCACCAGCGTGCCTGGTTTTAGCCCCTTCCCCCTTCGACTCTAGTTTAAAGCCCTATCTATCAGCCCTGCCAACTCCTGACCAAAGATCCTTACCCCTCTCCGAGAGAGGCCCATCCCATTCGGTGCCATCAGGCCCGGCGTAGCATAGACCTTCCCGTGGTCAAAGAACCCAAAGTTCTGCCGGTCACACCAGTCTCGAAGCCACGAGTTTATGCGAACAGCACACCTTTCAGCTTTGATCCCCCCTATCGGAAGGACAGAGGCAAACACAACCTGCGCGCCTCAACCTCTAAGTTGTTGCCCCAAATCCCTAAAGTCTCTTTTGATCGCCTTCGGACTTATCTTTGCTACTTCATCGCTACCAGCCTGAAAGACCAGTAGCGGGTAGTAGTCAGTGGGCCGTACCAGGCGCTTGACTTTCTTGGCAACGTCCCTGACCCTGGCCCCAGGGAGGCAGCAGACTTCCCTACGGGTAGGGTCAGGCCGACAAATAGGGCCCTCTGTTCCCCTAAGGACAGAGTCTCCCACAACAATCACCCTCCTGTCACATCTGCAGTGCAATCCACCCTGTGCAGCAATTGCTCGTGTTTTTTTTCAGGAAGTACATGAGTTACATGCTTCTGTCTACTATTAGAGAATTTCCATTACATCTTCTCTGTTTGACAGAGCTGAACAGAAGTTTTCAGTTTGGCAAGCTACAAGCCTGAGAAGGAACACTTTTCATTTTTTGTTTTGCTAGTGTCCCCACCACCTCCAGTCAGAAATTCAAAATTAATTAATTAATTAATTAATAATAATGGAATGTATTTCAGACTTTTGGTTTTCTAATCTAAACATTTCCCAAGCTTTACTCCGCACTTATGGAACTATAAAAGTATCTTAGAAAATGTGATACAATGAAGTCTTGAAATTCAGACTTTTAGATGTTTCAGTATGGCAAGACTGATTCAAAACACTACTGGCACAAACCAGTTCAGCTAACTTCCCATTACTTTATTTCTAGCTTGAATGAAAAAATGAAACTGTT